>NC_135477.1:102830963-103150002 GCF_052094955.1 Ictidomys tridecemlineatus
ACTGGAAATCCACTTCTCAGTAAGATATGAACTAATAAATTTTCATGGGTACTTAATTGGCATTGGAATAGTAATAATAAAATGGAACAAAATAAATATTTTATTCCAGAAGTGATCGTTATAATTTTGTGTGCTAATTAAACCTTTACTAATGGTACTTATTAATAAATATGTACTATTGGTTCTTTTGCCTGAAATGCTCTTTCTTGCTCTTACTTGCTGTCAGACTCATATTCATCCTCTAAGACTCAACACAACCATCCCCTCTTCTCTGTAGCTTGCCTCCATCTTTTTCACAGGGGTCAGGCCATGACCAATTTTGAATCCCAATTTAGAACAGTTTGCCAACTCAGTGGGCACTTAGCCCACATAGTGAAGGAAGGAGTGAAGGAATAAAATAGGTCAAAATTGGACAAATAGCCTCGGCAGCAAAACAGAATTACCTTTCTGAAATAAATCAAAAGCCATAATTCTAAAAACATCATGTACTGTTTTCAACTCATGAATTAGAAATAAAGGTACATTTTGGTATGGAACACATGCTCTGCAACTGTTCAAATTAATACACTGCTGTCAATTGTTCCAAAAAATCTACCACACGGAAAAGAAGGAAATTAACTTCTATGCTATTAAGAAATACATAAGCAATGGCATTTTGCAGTATTTATTTAAAAATAGCTAGTCACAAGAATAATCTTGGTCCTTTTGACTTTTAACTATTCTTGATAAAAATAAGATTAAACTGGTGTAAGCTGGACAAGGTTCTGAGACGCTGGCAGCATTATATCATTGTATGAGAGACAGTGCCTGACTTAAGGAACACTCTTGTAATCTTTGCTACATAACTATTAAAATTTTATTCTATAATTTAGGAGATTTATGGATCTCTTTTTATCTGAAGGGCTGTATGAAAAACTAAGCATTACATTCAGTCAAGAGTCCTCATGATTTTTAAGATTCCAGGTTATATACCCAACCACTCTGGCATCTCCCACGTACATGGGGTCACAATACAAAGTAAAGTCACCTCTGATAAAATTGTGAACTTCAAGGCCAAACAACTGCATAAATAATCTGTAAGCCACTGTTTCAAAACCACAGACCATCATCAAAGTCTGGAATTTATGCAAATAACACTGCTTACATTTAACAGATCTGTAAGGGTGCAAGCTTTTCCAGCTAAAATAAATGAATAAATGGAGGGAGCTTTTGTGGTGCAAGATTGCTACCTACAGGCCAAACTGCAGAATGACAGGCAATTGACGTGGAAGGAGATAAAAGAGGCAATTTTACATACTGGCATGTAAGTTATTTACTGACAGTGGGTGAGCCCAGAACCATGCAAACATTTCATATTATAATTTTGTATGTGCAATGTAAGTTCCTGTTTCAAAACTACAAAACTGATTTAGAATTCTACAATATCCCTTTCACCTTTTTTTCTTTTCGGTTTTATCTTTTGACAAATTAAAACTACCTTTCTGGTGAGGAAAAAAACTCTCTTTCAATAATAAACCATAAAATCTCCAAATCTATATTTATTATAGGTATTGATTCTCCATAGAATCACCACTGATAAATTTAATTGTTTTTTGGTAGAATAATCAATCTCAAAATGTGGGGTTAGTTTCCACAGTTTCAACTAACCTCTTGGGGCAGCAGTGGTAGGAGAGGGAGCAGTTTATACTGCAGAGAGCAATTACACACTCCCTGACTCTATGTGGCTTTTAAAATTCACTTGTTCAAAACTGCATATGTTCAATATTTAGAGTAATTTAGGGATTATATGTCTCTGAACTATATTTCTTCTTTAAGAAAATATCAAATAATTCGTTTATGAAGCTCAGATGGTATTCTGTCTTAAAATAAAGGAATCTGATTTTCATTGGCAAAAAATATCAAATTAGCACTGAATTCTCAGTAATTTAGATAACTTACACCACTTTCTGAAATATAGAGAATGACTTTAAAATGCAGATCTATGAGGCAAGTTATTAGGGGTATGTTTCCTTTCAACTGATGAGAAAATTACAACTCTAAAGAGAGTAGGTTTAAAAACTGAATAATATATTATGGTTAAAGCATATCAACAATCAGTCACTCCATACGTTCAAAAAAATATATTCCATCATCACTGCACCTGCCATGAATAAGGCTACCGAAACACAGAAAAGGTAGAGCAATTCTTCCTCATGGTGTCATAGATGCTAAGTAACATTGTCAACATTTTCTGGGATATGCATAAAGTAAATCTATCCATCTTTAAAACTTCTATTTACATAGTTAAAACATTCTGCTTACCTATCAAATGAGGATGTTCAGCTCATCCTTAATTTTAAACACAGTTTGGAGCATATTCAAGTTGCATAAAGAAAGAATACTATTTTTACACTTGCTTTTTATTTTGAATGAAAAAAAATTTAATTATATCTTTGAAATATTGAGAAGTTAACAATCTCAAAGTTCAATTAATTAGAGCTCAAATATAACAAAACGATTAAAGACATTTACTATCAGTAAATATGATAGTTTGTTCTGATTTTACAGACAACTGCATATGGTTCAGCATTTTTCCTCTACTAAAGTGTGAATTTTACGATTGGGTGTGCAATCAATGTGTGTAATAGAATCTATAACTTTTAAAGTAGAAGTGGCAAAGGTGTTGTTAACCTCTAGGATTTTCCCCTGATATGAGTCTCCTAAAGAGCAAATGTTTTCTATATAGTGTTTAACTGCATATATCAAAATATAGTTATGTAATGATTAAATAACCTCAAATTTAATTAAGTAGATAACCCTTTTTATTAGAAATCATTCTCTATAATTAAAGTGTTCATGAGAAATTTTAAAGATTGAGGACAGAACTATGTAATTTCTAAAAGCAAATTTTATAACAAGTTTTCTATGAAATAAATAATTCATCTAAAAATACCTTTCCTCTTATACAGTTCCCAGCAAATTAGATTGTTACTTTTTCAGCTGACTCATCCTTTGCTTAGTCAGTACAATTGTGAATTGAATTAGTGAGAATACTCAGGATAGATGAGATAATTATTAATTAAGAGAAAAGGTTTTAATATTGCCCTCTTAGACAAACTGGGTTTTAAACACTTTGCTATTATTTACCTGGGTCAAATAAGTTCCTATGAAGAACCTTACTTCCACCATAACATAATTATAAACCATACAAATGAAGGGCAAGAATTTTCCTATTGTATTTTAGAAGTCCTTAGTAACCAAATGTAGAACTGAAAAACAAAAATTTTACTGAAATTGGTGGATACTTATGCTATCTATCAACAGCAACTAAAATTATTGATTATAAGAAGCAGTGATATTATTCTTCTGGTGTCTAATAGCAAAGTAGCTTACTGTGTTTGTGTGCTGTTCTAATGTGGATTGTGCACTAGGAAAATTGCCCCCTCATGTAACAAAGCTGGGTTTTTTTGTAGGTTGCAGAACTCTATTTAATATTTTTCCTATTTGTGTATTTTCATTGTTCTCCTGCTAAACATGAACAAATTCTAAAATTAAATTTACATTATCAGTATGAATTTTAGACCTATCTGGTCTCCTTCTAGGAAGAGATGTTACTTTTATCTTTGTTACATTCTCTGCAAAACTTACAGGTAACATTCTTTCAGAAAATGCCAGCCAATAAACTACACTAAAATAATTTTCTTTATAAAAGCTCAGTGATCTTTGGCATTGTTCACTATTTTCAAAACCATAAAAGAACAGATAACAAATATATGACTCACAAATTATCAATTATGAAAAATAATCTGGTTCAGAAAGCTGCACTAATGTAAAAAGATGGATCACTTGTCACAAACCAATAAAGGCTATTGTTTGTGAATCCAATATTTGATTTTATCATTTGTGTTGGGCAACTTAAAATGATTTTTAAACTACATTACTTTTTGAAAAAAATTGTTATAAAGGTGAACATAGGGATTGCAGGGAAAGAAACCATATGTAATCTGTCATCCTCAAAAGAATTTATATTCTTATGTTGAATCCAGCCTATAAATCCAAATTGCAAAGATGTGGTCAGCAAGGATGGAAGCATTAAAAAGGACTCTATCGTGCTCCAGAGAATGGGCCTTACTGGAATGTTAGCATGGTTTTGGCTCTATCCTTTCTTTTTATGTGCTGTTCTGATGGCTGAATATATGCAGCTGTGATGCTTCATTATGCAGAGGTTAAACTCTGTGTTTCTAAGTGTGCTTTATTACATTACTTGTGAGGGTAGCTGCTTTTGTTTACTTTGCATTACACAGAGAAAATCACAATGAAGCCGCCAGATTCTCAAAACCTCTATTACAAATTTTCTTCCCAGTTGTTTTATATTTACCACTTCATAATGAAGGAAGAGATATACTTTACACCAAGAAGAATCGCACCCCTGTGAGTGACTAGGATTAGAAATTTTCTACATGGTGTTATCTGAGGGTTCCTCTAGTGCTCTGTCTGCTGTCTGATATCTCAATTACAGCCTTTCATATCTGCTTATTTTTCATATTTTTAAATATATTTACATATCTTCTTATAAATAAAGACTTGGATGTCGAAGAAAAAAGTATGTTTTCCACAAGGCCAGTGATAAAATGGGTGAATGTTGGGTGCATGAAATGGGTGCATGAAATGGGTGATCTTATTTCCACCCCTAGATAACAGATTTGATCATTAGATTATCTAGTTCACACCCTGAAAGTTACAGGGAACAAGTCCAAAGTGATGACCCAGGGAACAGGTGAATTTCAGTGACATATAATATGGCAGACACAGGCAGAGGGTAGCAGAGACCATAGCACAGATAATGAGAGTAATATTATGATGACAACATGCCCAGATGGATCTCTGGTGGGAAAAGTGAACAGTGGTGGAAGAAGGGATGGGCTTATGGACCAAAAGGTAATAACAACATTCCAGAGATACTTCATTTATTGTACAATGGTCCTTTACCTCTGAAGTCAGCTTCTCCATCCTTGTAGACATTATGTAATAAACAGAAAAAGAGAGAGCCCAAGGACCTAGTTATATACACCAAAATGCAAAAAGAAAAATTAAGTACCAAACCTGGATCAATCTATCACAGCTTGTTTGAGGTGGAGGTCATAAATGTATTTGAATATAATCATATTTGGACTTTGAAAAGAAGTGAAAATAAGATTTGGGGCTGGAATAATTGAGTAGCTATTCAATTATAGAAACTTCTCATTAATGAAGACCTATTACACTAAGTTTTTAATAGAAAATGTGCTAATTGACTATGTTGGAGCTTAGAACAAACATATGGCTAAGATGTTTCATTACCCAGTTTGGTTCCATGTCCATGATCAACTCTAACACTGTAAAACTGGGTGTTTCTATGACAACTACTGAGCTTGCTGTCTAAAGAGTGGGTGACCAACTTGACAGATAAGTTCCTTCAACTAATATATGATCTATAGTCCCCTGAGTTATGAGGTATACCTTCTCTTGTCCCTTATTTAAACTATTTACTTTAATTTCAGCTTTGGCAAAATTTAAGTCAAACACTTATGTGAATAAAGTTGCATAGTTTTTTTTTTAATTTAAAATGGTGTATAAAGCCAAGTACTTGATTTTCTTATAGAAATGAAACAAATCAACACACTCCAAATGGGTCTGAGTCTAGGGTTCATTTTTCTAAGGAGTGATCCTAATACTTTCTGTAATGTTTGGATGGGGCCAGTCTCAGAGCCAAAGCCTATACAGTAACATTCAGGAGATGGGTGTTTCATCATCCATGATTTTAGACAAAAAAAAAAAATCTTTTTTCCCCCAATGTTATTCTAAACTAAAATTCAAAACAGGTGTTTGATGCTAAGTCTGTAACCAAAATATTCTGATAAGACTTCCCTCGGAAATATAATGGTTACATAGCCCTTGTATAGCTTTAACAAACCCCTATTTTCTTCTTTCTACTCCGTACAATGTGCAGTCTATTTTCACCCATTCAAGACTAAATTACAGATAAAGTTACAGCAAATTTGTTTTCTCAAAAAAGCAGTCAGCCCTAATATCCCTTGAGTAATAAAAGCCTTGTCTTTCATTCAGAAGTAGAACTGGCATAATTTTCTCCAAGAAACAAACTCTACTTCCTGTGACAATGGACCTCTTCTTAAAATTCTGAATGGGATACAGCTCAATTTGCAGGTGTTCAGGTATAAAGGTAAAAGGGCATTTGACCCCCCAACTGGCAATTGTTGCTGTGGTAGGTAACTTCAGTCTGCTAGTTATATCATTCTATTAGATAAGCTGCCAGAGTTTTCAGCTCTGAATTACTGAGGTAGGCTCAAGTGAATCAATAATTTATACAGATATATCTCATTCATTCTGATGGTATAAAGATACATACTAACAGCCTGCTGCAGCCATAGAACAAAGCCAGAAAGACATTATTTAAAAAGAAAGAAGGAAAAGGAAACCCATTTATCTCTGTGAACAAAACCATTACATAATAATGACCTAATGGCTTATTAATTTTATTTTTCAACTGTTTTAACAAATAGTATGATGAGATAAATAAGCTCTGCATGAATCTCAGTCAGGTTGCCCTGGCAAATGTTAAGACAACATTTAAAACTTTCAGACAGCTTTTAAAATAGAATTGATATTTTACATAGCAATGTAATATAAATCATTGGAAAAAACAATTCATGAACCTAAGAAGTTTGCATTAAATAGATTAACTTAGTCCCTTAAATATTTCCTTACTGAATTTCAGTATGAAATTACTTTCTAAAAGATAAGAATCAAATGCATTTAGGGACTATGCACTAAGAGTATAGTTAATATAGCTGTATGCCATTAATCATTACCTGGGGAAAATTATATAGTGTTTTATACACTAATACTATGACATTTTTATTAACTCATAATCCCTGTGCTAACAGGAGTGTATTAAACAAGTAATAATTAAGAGGGCAGCAAATATTAAAAATGCCTACTTTAAAATTCCTCAATCATGTTAAAAGGAATCCTCTAACACACAAGTTTCTCTAAAGGAGAGCAGTGCCAAGATCAGTATGGTTATAGCATAAACTTATAATCAATGAATATAGATCACATAAATTTTTCCATAATTTCTGGCTATTTTCCTTCAGGATTAATGGAGTTTATGATCTAAAAACATAAAAAAATGGCTCCTAGAAACTTTAATTAAAAACAGCGACTGTTTCCTGACAGATTTGAAAATGTATTTGAAGATAAGATGCATTGGTAGTTGATCCCTTGCCCATTTTACCTCTTAACTTCAAGGCTGAATATATCTGGCTTGGATACATGAATCAATTGCATTCAGATTTGGTTTAGAGATGCTATGTCCAAAATTAACTGGTGTAATAGACTCAACAAGAAGGAGGATGGCAATTCGAGGTTATACTCAGGGACCCTATTTTCCTTCCCATGGAAAAATCTCCTTCTTTTCTAGGGAACACCCTGAGGGATTACAGCAGACGATAAAAGTCTGAAAAAAAATAAAAGCATACCTGAGATAGAGTGAAGGCAAGAGAGAGAGAGAGAGAGAGAGAGAGAGAGAGAGAGAGAGAGAGAGAGAGAGAGAGAGAGACACTGACTAAAGTTGTTGGTCTCACCTAAAGTTCTTAAACATTTTTATGCAATGCTCTGAAGCTGCCTGCTGTTACTGGTTAATTTTTCTGGACTGCCAGGAAATATATACAGGAAGCAAAGAGAGGAAGGAGAAATAATGGAGTGCCCCCTTTCTGACAGTCAAGAGAGGAGAGAGAAATGTTCCCACACTGATCTCATTAAGATGACGAGAATAATGAGTGTGAATCTTCTGTACGAATCTCATAGTAGATAGAGGAAGGCATAAATGTATCCCCCATTCACCCTTTTATGATGCCTGATATACTACATTTATTCTCAGCTTCATCTGATACTACTGTTGGGGGTTTCTCTTAGGATATTACAGCTTTAACTTCAAGTTTTGCCGCTGAAGTCGTCTGAGTCAGTCATTCCACACAGCTTTACTGAGTGTGCATGAAAATGGGGGAAGATCTGTTAATGGCAGTTGAAATGCATCTCAAGCAGAACAGCCTGAATTTATTTCCTGTCACTGGCTCTGGTAATGGATTAAAAATACTGACAAATGGCATTTTTCAGTTTACAATCTATTTTATTTCCTAGTTCCTTAAACTTAGGTTAAACAGTCTAGTCAATTAGAAATAGAACTTAGGGATTACTACGAAATGTTTTGCAGCTATATTTTTGTAGGAAAAGCCATCAATCTGTGACAAACACTGATGGAACATTTTTTGTTATCTCCTGCTCTTAGGTCCAGTAGAGAATACTTTTTTCATCAATAACTTTACATTAAATTTACATCATTTTGATAAAATTCTTGAAAGACTATAGCTTTCAGGAAAAAAAACCCTCTATGTTGTTGTGATCATGTTATTCAAATCTAAATTATCCACAGGCCCTCTCCTGCTTCACAGAATTTCATTCAGATGATTTAATTTAGCTTTCTTCACTCCAGTAACTCCAATAGCAATAAATTGGCGCACCAAGTTTATAACTATGTCTCACAAAGTCGATATAACAAAGTGGGCAACACCCTACAAATTCAAATAGTATCTACAAGTATGCCCTAATTGTTGTTTCAATACTGCACTACTTCATAAAATATTATATTATTGCATCATGTTGTTTAATTTTATGCTGGAATAATTTGGATGTATATAATTTTAAATAAAATACAGATTCTACAACATGTACACTCAGAAAAATGAGAAATTATATCCCATCCATGTATGATATATCAAAGTACTGTCATGTATAACTAATTAAAACAAATAAAAATTAATAAAAAAAAGAAAATTTAGGAAGACAGAAGTACAATGAAGTTGGGTCACCAGTTTTTCTAAATGATTAAAATACATTTACTTTCCCCAGGCATTTATTTAGTCTAATGGAAATTTAGGCTATGTAAAAGTCATTTTAGCTACCATTAAATCAAAGTGGATCAATAGAGTTTAAGCTACGTAAACAACTCAGTAAAAATATGTTTGAAACCTGGGAAATATATTCTTAATGAATTGACATTTGCTTTTGGGAAAAAAGTAATTTTTACTACTTACAGGCAAAATTATATAATATATACATATGTTATATATAATCTAAAATGTACCTTACTCAAACACACAGTGAGCTCTAATTAAGAGGTGTTTTTTTTAAAAAACTATTATACACACATGTCTGCATGGTATTTTTGGAATGTGATTGCAACTAATAGAAAAGATGATCAAAATAAAAGGTATACACCTATTACTTAAACTGCAGAAATAAGACTAAGTAGAGTGGGCATTAATTTACTATATCAAGTAGGCAATTCCAGGCTTCCCACATCAGCTTGTTCCTTAACAGAAAACACAAAGCCTCACAAGTTCAACTTTGCACCCTGAGAATTCTACAGGACAATGTCAAATATCTGCTTTTCCTTAATTGAGGACAATTCAACTTACAAATGTCACCCTTCTTTTCACTGCTGCTGTCCTTGAAACTTCTATTACTAGCAACTGGGGGAGGAGAGTTAATGTCTTGGTAAGTCATTTACTTTACCTCTTTGTACTTGTTCTGTCCTGTAAAATAATCTCTAAGCTCCCTTCCAGCTGTAACATTCTATGACTTCATATGCATTGTTCATATCCCTTATGACTTTTACTTTTTAAAGCCCTGGACTTTGCCCTTAGAATTTGGATTGATGTGTTCCTGGCATCCTGAGCACCCAGCCATAATCCCACTGACTTTTCTTCCTCTATAGGATGCTTCCATTTCAGAGCTAGGACTCTATGAAGGGATCCCTAGGCCTGGTGAGTGGTTCAATGCTATTATCCATGGTATCCCCATAAAGAAGTGTGTTCCAAGGTTCATGCAACTGTCTTCCAAAACAGACTTTTCCACTTGTTTGGATGTAAGTAGATTGTCTGAAAAAATTTTACATCTTATGTACACCAGCCAGACCAGATATGGGACTTAGAAATAAAGTGGTGGTAAGAGGCACAAACTCTGAGAATCTTAAAAATGTAGGAAACAGTGCACATTCAGTCAGGTTAGTAGAATCTAGGTTAAAAATCTGTCTTGTAAATATCAGCCTCTGGCTGAGGTATGCAATAGGCTGTTCCAATAGGAGAACCAAACTATGTAAAGAAATTTAAATAAAAATCAGATACACACTGACTCTCAAAACTTTTCAGTATCACTACCTACCTAGAAAAAGTGAACTCAGCCATCTGAATAATATGTAATTTTTCTCTGCCATCACTTTACTAATATCACTTCAAAATATAACACCTCTCTATACAAATTCAGTATACTAATTTGTGGATAATTAATGTACTACATTTATCTTTGGTGATCTATGATTTTAAATTTAATCTAAATGATTTCTCTGATTGACGAAGGGAAACTGTTTAATTCACCGTTTTATGAAAAAACTGAATGAAGCTGGGCTCAGTGGTGCACACCTGTAATCCCAGCAACTTGAGAGGCTGAGGCAGGAGCATTGCAAGTTTGAGGCCAGCCTGGGCAACTTAGCAAGATCCTGACTTCAAATTTAAAAAGGCGGGGTGGGGGTAGTGGCTGGGAATGTAGCTGAAGTGATAGAGCACCCCTGGGTTCAATCCCCAGTACCACTGGAAAAAAAAATCTTGATGAAAGAGTTCTGTTTAAAACATGTCCAAAATTTGCTTGCAGAAACTGTATAGAATGTTATTTATGGAAAATAGATAACATAGAATTATTTATATATAGCGATGTGGGATAGAAAAGTCATTATTTACATATTGTTGATAAATTGCAATAATAAAATTTTTTTGTCCCAGTGGTGAGCTGAAAAACTTGATATGCAGAACAGACTATAGAACACGTATTTGAACTGTTTTAAATGGCTTTCCTATTACATAACCTTTTCTTTTCCTGCCCTTCCAATAGGTAATCAAGCTTAATGAAGTATGCTTTTATAACTTTGACATATTATATTTATTTAAGAATAAAAAGATTAGCAGTTACTCATAAAAACAGTGCAATGTATGTATGAAACACTAATATTGAGATGTTATATTACTTAGTCCAGGATTCAGGTTTAGCCCACTTCTCCATTTTGGATTGGGGTATAGAAGAAAATCCTTATGTGGTTTGCATAAGAGGGAAAATCAAATTCTTCCATCTTTAGGAAACTAAAATTCTTTCCTTGAAATGGTGGACCCCAACGTAGTCAATGATTTCTTATAGCAATCACAAATTATCTTTCTCTTGACTGGTTTGCATCATATACAAATGATAGAAATTCCAAATTATACATTATCACCAAGAGTATGAAAGTAAACACAGTTAAACTTACATTAAACCCTGATATTTAGAGTGTGCATTCTCAGTAGGGGCAATATGATACCCCAGGGGATGAAAATTGATTCTTGGTGGGGGCTGCCAGAATTACTTTCTGACAAAATTTTATTCCCTTAGTATTTAATTTCTTTCATTAAATTAAATGAAAAATTCTTCTGTAGCAGAATACAAAAAAAAAGTTGAGGAATCTGACTTAAGATTAAATAAAAGTTTTGTCACGAAAATCTGTTTATTTATTCCCTTAAAGCCAGGGGTGACTTTTGTTTTTATCCAAATATACATTTACACTTCGAATGCTTTCCATCTTTCTTTGCTTCTTAGCTGTTATATGATTTTCTCTGTATTATTTCAGTATAAGCCAGTCACTGAGACTGTTACAATCATCTTTACTGTTACCACTTGTTGATTGTTGGATTTCTGTCACCACAAAAAAAGTAGCAGGTGCAACAGAGTCATTACTCACAGACCTACCTTTGGCAAAGACAGACTACTATATATCCCCAGCTGTTAATATAATGTTCAAATATGGTAAAATGATGGCAAGGAAATAGGCAGAGAGAAAAAGGAATAACGGATTAATAATATTTCAAGTTAGCCTCTGACTCGGTAAATGAACTCAGATATATTCACAATTCAAAGGTTATATTTAAAACTATTCAAAAATAGAAAAATGAAATGATATAAAGCATTCTATTCCTAGTATTGTTTATCTGATACAAAAGTGCATAAAATTACATGGAGAATGAACTGAATGAATAAAGTATATTAATGACTGCCTCTCTGTTATAATTTACAAAGATTCAGAAGAGTTAGTCCTCTTTACCAAATTTTACTAGAATAAATTATATAATTATCTCATTCTTTTAAATGATTTCCTTTGCAAAATTCATTATATAATGATATACAGAAATGAAAATAGTTGGCTATTTTGTTCAATAAGTGTGTCCTATACCATTTAAATCAAAGTTAGAAAATAGAAAATCCTTCAGAGGACAAGAATATAAGCTTAGGAAATGGGGACAGAGAATAAGACATCTTTGATTCATTTCATGATTTTTAATCCTTAGCAAACTCAGTTGGAAAATATGGAGCACACAACATATTTATAGCATCTTATGAAGGTTTGGGGATTGCATCTACCTGATAAGTAATGCAAAGAGGTAGTTTAAGGGCAACACCCATACAAACAGAAAAAGACTACACTAAGGCTTTGTGTACTCCACCACCTTAGCCTTCATTGCATGTACCAATAAGGTTCATGAGAAGGAAAATTCTTGGATTCAATATGGCAACATTAGTGTTATGGTTTGGGTCTGAAATGTCCCCTAAAAGATTATATGTCGAAGACTCAGTCT
This sequence comes from Ictidomys tridecemlineatus, assembly GCF_052094955.1. Taxonomy (NCBI): domain Eukaryota; kingdom Metazoa; phylum Chordata; class Mammalia; order Rodentia; family Sciuridae; genus Ictidomys; species Ictidomys tridecemlineatus. Next base: position 102,843,716 of record NC_135477.1, read on the forward strand.
ACAAGGCAGGAGTGTTCAGAGGTGGGGCCTTTGAAAGATGATTGTATTATGAGGGCTCTAACCTCATCAATGGATTAAACATTTATGGGTTCATAATCGAATGGGCTATCGGAAGGTGATGGAAATTTAGGAGATGGGTCCTGGTTGGATAATGTAGGCCCTCTGGGGTGTGTCCTTGAAGGTTATATTTTGTCCCTGGCCCCTTCCTCTCTTTTGCTTCCGGGTCACCATGACGTGGGTAACTTTGTCACATTCTCCTCACCGTAATGTTCTGCCTCACCACAAGCCCAGAAACAACAGAGCCAATTGACTATGGACTGACATTTCTGAAACTGTGAGCCAAAATAAATCTTTCCTCCATTAAGTTCTTCCCCTCAGGTGTTTTTTCGAGCAACAAAAACTTGACTGACACTTATGGTTATGATTGTAATATTTGTGGTTTATTTTTTATTATAATATAGCACAACCATGTTTATACCTTGGAAAAAGTTATCAGTTTTATTTTCTCCAAATCACCCACAAAAGAAAACTTTTACAGATTTTAGCATCCTATGACTTCCCATATAGAGGACAAAGGAGGTAGGCAGAGCAGAGATCACAGAAATCATGTTTGACCTGCTACTGGGATTATACAGAATAAAACTTAGGATGAACAAGATTTTCGGAGAGTATCAGATTCTCTGGCATATGTGACTATCTCCCTCCAAATATCAGAAAGCCCTTTTGATGACATCTATTAAAATAAACCAAAAAGGGTTTTGGCATCATTTAAAGAGAAGGATGATTTGCAGAAGTGCTGCCTTGTATATCTAACAAATACAAAAACGAAAGAAAAATTATTCATGTAAGTAGGAATGCAAACTGAACTGCAACATCACTTCTCAGGAAGGATCGAGAAATGTTTTGTTACATTATTATCTGGTTATGTGCATTTCCTATGATTCAGAATTGACTTTAGCTAATAGTGATCAACTTTAAGACTCAACTCACTTCTAAATTATGGTCTTTTCAGGGGAGATTTTGTGTAATTGAAAGAATATATATGCAATGTTTTGTGAAAAGCAGTGCTTACGGAAACCTAATTTATAACTCGTCATGTAATTTAGGACACTGTTTGAAAAAATTCTTCCCTGGAATCGAGATGAATTTTGGGAAAAATGTATATTCGGGGTATCAACTTGATATGCCAGAATGTCCGTGTGAATTGTGCATATAATCTATTTACTGAAAATGGTATTGCTAGACACTTAAACGTGTCAACACTTTTGACTCTATCAAAGTAATTTTAGGTAACTTTGGTTATATATGATCTTCTAAATCAATGAGATGCTGCAGGTTTTTTCCTTTCTTGTTCGTTTGTGAAAGAAATGTTTATCATCGTTTAAAACTTATATAAATTTAATTAACTATTGTTTACTAAATAATGGTATAAATGCTAAAAGGTGGGCAAAAGGGCTTGGAAGCTAAAATTTATAGTTTTAGAAAAATTCATGAGTATAAGGATAGAACCATCAATCATAGATCATTTTTCTTTAGTATTTGTTTCTTTAATTTTTAGAGGTTCTTCTGATTTTCTATCATGGGCAAAGTAATAAAAATTATATCTGGCACATTTCCAATTTTTCTGCTAACTCTAAAAAATAATCGTAGCAACAAGACTCATAAAAATAATTTGAAAATCGTCATAGACCTGAAACATAATTTTCCTGGTGTGGTATTACTGATATCTGGTAAATTTTAAAAATAGGAATTTCTGTTGTAAACATAAAGTGATCTTTGATATGACCAGTATAATTATCCTATGTTCCATTATTCAGTAATATGAAGTAAGACTTGACTTACAGGTGGATGTAGACATTGTCTTTGTTTTTATACTGATGCTTCTTTTTAAACAATGAACCCTTTTTAGTCTTTGGTCATGAAGCCATTTAAAATGTCTCTTGGTTTTTAATAACTTTTAGGAAAATCCATAAGTTGTTTAGTAGCAGCAGACTTTCTACCCAGGAAGCACACAATGAAGCCTCCCTAAGTACCTATTGTCTGCAGATCACTGTATTATATTCCCTTTGCCTCTGCAAGCTCAGTTCCTCCTCCTTTGCTGGGGCAACCTCCATTTTTTTTTTTTTTTTTTTTTTTTAATCATTTGGTTACACAGAGCAGCCTTGTGTCATTCTTTGCATGCATCATTCCTGGTTTTTCTCTCCTCCTGCATAATGGCCCAGCTTTTCTGAGGATGGCTGTTGTCCCAAGTGTGATCCTTTACTAAAATGGGAATTGAATGAAAGTGAGCACAAATTTTCTGGAAGCAAACGAAAACCAGCCATTTGAAAAGGACCGAGAAAGAAACAAGTAATGAACCAGAGTGGCCTCCATGAATTGCTGTAGAGGGAATTCTTGGTCTCCCCACCCCACCTTTCTCTTTCTCTCTCTCTCTCAAACACACACATATATATACACCAAGAAAAACCTAGAGAGAGAATCTCAGTTAGAAGCCTGCCTCCTAGGCTGGTCTGGACAGAGGGTTGAAGTCAGTAGCCCTACAGGTACTAACAGAAACAAATGTATTTTATGACTAACAGTTAAGCATTCAAACATGCCGCTTTGGAACACAAGGTACACTGAGGAGTTGACATCTCTTCATAATTCATGTTCATTGTTCCTCTAAGTAAAATATGTGTCTCTCTTTAGTTATTCTGTTAGGAATTGTACTTTAAAGGCAAGAGGACATTTTTGATAATGCACATCTTAAGACTTTTCATTAAAGTACCAAATTTAAATTCTACCTTTTTGTGCACTCTGACATTTTTGTCTGGCATTTTCATTAATTTTGCGACATACATAAATGTAGCTGAAATGTTAACTGATCAATACTTTGTCTCTCTCATGTAGCACTAGCGCTCCATTCCCCAAGGACCACACAGCAGAACAGAAATTAAATGTGTAAAATATCAAATGTTAATGTTAAACACAGCGGCACTTACTGTATAACGACAGAAAAGGCTAAAACAATTCCAAATGGACAGATGGTACCACAAATTATCTACAATCACATTTAAAGATTAAAGTTTGTCCTGTAAAATAATTCTTTGACGCACACTGAAGTGTGTCCTTTTACTGATAGCTCAGTTGTCCAATTATTTTTGTGCTCATTACAGTGAGAAATGACAGTACTGAAAAGAGAGAATGTACACTCTTTTTCTTTTTTCTCTTTTCTTTTTCCCATTTTGCACCCACTGACATCTCCAAGAACACAAATGTCTGGTCAAAAGCCTGATGAAAATTAGGTCCAATTTATGAGGCATTTCCAAGTCTACGATAGATGATTCCCAGAGACAAGCAGCACCTACACGCACACGCCTGTGTTCGCTCTTAGGTAGACGGTACTCACAGCAACATTCAAAACCCACTGCATAGTGCTCAAAGGAAGGCCATTCCAAGAAACATATTTGCTTATCTTTTCCCTCCCCTTCCAGACCAATTTCAGTTTCTATTGTCATCAGCTGGCTTGGAATCCTCCCCATAGCGTACAGGTAGTGCTGTGCAGACTGCAGCTGCCCCGAGTCTGCATTTCTTGAGTTTTCCACGTTCGTTGTCACTGGGACACTAAAATGATGGTTTTTCTATTTTGACTTATATTTTTAGAGAGTAAATTAGAAAAGGAAAGTAAAACAGAAAAGAAAAAAAAAAGGCCTGCTTTTATAAAGTTTGATCTGGGCCTAAAACCAAGTTGTATAATGGTACAAATGCATGTGCTCCATGAGGCAGCTGCATTTATGAAAAACTGGGCCAAGAGGAACCAATATTATAATAATAGACCCATGATCCATCAACAGGGTGTGACAGGAACAGTATGTTTGTAACAATGGGGTGCTGCTCATACACTTCTCCTAATGGAAAGCACTCCTTTTCAATAAACTGGCCTAAAAAGGCTCCAGTTAGGTAATGAGATCTTTGAAACATTTCATTTTTAAAATACTCACATCATTTAATATCTATAAGATGAATAAAAATCTTACAACAGTTTTGAACTTTATGTTATTAAAATTGTAAGGTATATATTTTAAGGGCTCTTTTAGAGAAGAAATAAAATCTACTGTATGGCCTTGGGCAAGTAATTAACTTTCCTGTGCCTCTGTATACTTGGAAAATAATAGTATCTAAGTACCTAATGATATCATAAGATTTTGGGGAATATTAAATTCATTAATGCATGAAGGCATTTTCATGTGTTAATATGTAAAGAGTGGTTCCTTGGCACATAGTAAGTGCTTAATAAATACCAGCGCTTGTTATATAAGAATCTTTTAATATCAGAATTCAATCTGGGGTTTTATATTAATAAAGGATTATGGAATAGTTTAGAATTCAAATGGAAACTATAGAAAAATTACTACAACAGTATTAAGCTGCATCTATCCTGATTTAATAACTAGCCTTACTCAATCAAATCCTTATCTGTCTCCACATAAGAAAAATATTCATATTGATTGATTGCTTATTAATTGGTCAATTGATTTAGTAAACCATTTATATAGGGAGCTTAGTAACTTCTAGATATTTTGCAGGTGATCCTGGAGTCCAGGATGAAAAACACAGGGTTCCCATTCTCAAGGAGCTCCCAGTTGAAGTCTATATAAATAAAGCGTGGTTTTGTTATTCATTGTTGTTTAAATCACCTTCAACAGAATGTAATTTAGCACTTCTTTTTTTTCCTATGAAACTGTTAATATTATTGTTTCTTCTCAAAATACTCTTAATGTGTGTTCACATTGTTGTTTATAGCCTCTTTTTTTTTTTTCTTACCCTCAGTGTCCAAGGCTCTTTTCCTACATTTGTTATGCCTGCTCTGCTTTTTGTGTAAGCCTCTTGCATTCAGCTGGTGTTTGATAGGACTGTCTGTTACAAACCGACCACCAGAAGAGAGAGATTTTTATAGTTCTTCCCCAGTGAAGTTTGCCCCCTTTCAATGAAATCATATTATGTTCACGTACCTAAATTTCTCAGAATTTCAGTGTCTGGGTTTTATTTTTTTTTTTTCCCAGAATCAGAAAAAAAAAAAAAGTGAAAAAGGGCTGCCATCTTGAATATATTTTACAAGAGTGTCCTTTAGAAGCCTCAAGTTTATAAAGACTTACATAACACAGAGCAAAGCTCAAGAGTTCAAAACAAATGTTTCTGAACAAATTATATAAATATATACACTTTTCTCTGTTCAAATTTCACAAACAGCTATGGAGAATCACTTTGGAAGGAGTGAATCAAAAATGGCAGCATGACCTTTCCAGTAGAATTTTATTGCTGTTATAAGGCCTCATAGAACCTGGAAGTAATGATATAAAATATACATAGAAACTCAGTATCATTTTTTCTCATTAATATCAAAGTGCCTCAATGCTAGTGAAAAATCAGAACAAAGTTTGTTTTACAGTACCCCAATATCTTTATTATGTGAGAGGACTACTAAAAGAGTATTGATAAAGGGAGTTGTTGTTTTTCCCCCCCCCCCTCTAAAACTTAATGATGATGACAGTCACTTTCTTTAAAGAGACAACAACATGTCTATGGGAAGCAGGCTGCCTAACTTTCTGGTAACTTACAACACAAAGGGACATACACACTCTTTGTTCATGTGCTCAGACATTAATGAAAGTCCCATAGAAGGCCTGAGAGGAGGACAGAGCTCAAAGTACTAAACAGATGTGCATACATTCATTTGAATGGTAATACTAAAATGTTGATTTGTTACTATAATTAAAGCTTTTCTTGTAAGCCCTCATAATAAAGTCGTATTTTGCAAAACTGGCAACTATAAGGAAACATAAGGTACTTATATTCTAACAAACATGAAAATAAAATAAAGGATTTCAAAAGACAGACTCCACTTAAACTTCAAACTGAAATCCTGAATAAGCAAAAATAATGTGAGAACAGAAAATCCCAGCTAAAACATAGAGGAAATTATCTTTTTGGATTTTCTGGCCTTGCCAATTGGTCTCATCAGCACTTTTTAAATAATCAAAAAGGCTACAAGATGAACATTGTTAGAGGACTATTTGGATCCATCGAATTCTCACTTGTGACTTTTTAAAAACTGGAAATCTCAGAAGTAATAAAATACTCTTATATAGGTCACATCCACTTCCAATTGATTCACATATTAAAGCATTACATACTACCATTCTACTGCCAATGATATTCATATTTGGGAGAAAAAGACTATAGAATGAATAAAATCAAATTGGGGATGGTCAAGATTATAACTATTATTATTTTCACATTGAGGACTTTTCTTGGCTCTCCTATTGGGATTTAGAATTATGCAACATGCAAAATTTTACTTTTTAACTGTCACAGGGAAAATTATACATTGGCTGAGATGTCTTGCGTTCCGGAAATCTGGGGTGGGGGGTGTATTCTTGGACTCAGACCTTGAACAATCCATCAGGTTCCTGCCCACGGCAAATCTGTCCAGTCAAGTCTTAAAATAGGAGTTTTAAAATGGCCACATCAACATAACTGTTACTATAGCCACAGAAACATGCAGCTATGATTACTGAATTTAATGAATAACAATGTAAGTAATACAGAATGATCATACCACAAAAGCAGCTAGACTCCTTGGGGGTGAATCCCAGTCAAAGCAACTATTAACGTAGTATGCAGCATTCACCAGCACCATGACACAGCGTTTCGTTCTGATAAAGTTTCTTAGTAGCAGCTGTAAGGAAAATGAAAAAATTATTAGAATTTGCAAAGATGAAAAAATGATCAAATATACTGCAAAATTCTTCAAGTTTATTATGACTTAAAAAGGATTCAGGGAGTTAATAAAGCCATAAGAACATACCAAGCAATTTGGCCCACAAGTTTAAGAGAAAAATGTATTTCTGGAGAAAATGGAAAAAACTGACCTGTAAGAGCAAGTTCTTAGCTAAATATATTTGAAAAAACAATGCTTTCATGTAGGTTGGATTTCTTTTTTCACAAGAAAAAAAAATTCTAACAAATTTAAAAATTGCTATTTACTGAATAATTATTAATTTTTAAGCTCTTAAATCTTATTGTGGTTTTAAGATTCATTAAATGTCTTAACTTCAACATATTTCAAAGTGAATTGAATACTTTGGAATGTTTTTATTTAGTCTTAGAGAAAAACCTGTCAAATATTGCTTATTATAGAAAACAAAATATTTTCACCTTTTAAATAAGATTTCTTCCTTTTTTACTAACATGTTCTCTACTAACGAATCTCTCTCCTACCTTAAATGTAACCTATATTTTCTCATTTCTTATTTTGTATACTTTTGGAGATCAGAAAAAATATTATAGTAATTAAGTGCGCCATAAAATCTTTAATTTGAACGGTATATGAGAGTTGATATAATTTAAATTTAAAACTATAGCATGATTTCAATAGTAAAAAAAAATAGTGTACATGCTATATAATGGTTCAAACAATTACATAGAGGTATCTTAACAGTTAGAACAATCATATGTCTGCAGGTTAATATTTTGCTACTCCAAATATACTTAAGTACTGGTCTGATGTTTTAAAGAAGTAGCTATGTAAAGTTCACTGAGGCTGTACAGCTAAAAGTATATGTGTGTAAATACAGATGCAAGTATGTGCATAACAATTTTAACACGTTGCTAAAACTGCAATTCCATTTAGGCAAAACGAAGAGTCTCCCTATTTGTTTCACCTTCCTTTAAGAACATATTTTATTATTTTTATCTATGTAGAGAAATGTAGTCTGAATTCCTGTTTAGATAGATATTGCATTTGTAGCACATACACTATATTTAAATATCCAAAGATCTCACTGTTTTGGGTAGATTTCTTAGATTAAAAAATAAAATGATTTCAGGTTTCTAATGGCATGGAAAATTATCAAATATTTCAAGGTGCTAATAAGTTCAGTAAATTTTAAAGCCATAATAAGTACAGTTTATTTTTTCCTATGTGATTAGGTATAGTATTTTTGTTAAAAGGGGTAGTTTAGTAGCACTTTTTAAAAACTTTATATCAAACCAAATTTAAAATTATAATTGATAGGTATCGAGCTTAATTTAAAAGTCTTTCATGATAGAAAAGTGCAATTTCCTGGATTTCTATTTTCTTAGCTAAAAATGGCAATGCAAGTTCAGTTCTGAAAGATCGTAGTTAAAATCTAATTAACAGGAAGGTTCCTTTTAAAAGATGGAGCCCCCTCGCTGGATTAGAGGGAAAAGCTTTATTCGGCTCACTTTACACACACCTGCATCATACCTGTGGGTGGTCTGCACACATATTTGAACCTCAGCTTTTGGCATTCTCATTTGCACACTCCATAGCAATCAAATTGTATTTCATGTTTGAAAAGATCATTCTTTTGCTAAAACATGACTACATATCCATTATATGCAGCACCTACAGTATCCCCTGTTCTTTCTGACCACCCCCATCCAATGTATTAGTTTGGTATTGTCCTGGTTTGATCTTTTAAAGAAAGGAAGGAAGAGAGAGAAAGAAAGAAAAGAGCGAGCCATTTTCAATAAGTAGATGACCAAAAATTCCATCATCTTCCCCCCTCCATACCTCCAAAATTTATTTGAATTTACTTAGATGTTTTACAGATATAATCAGGTCTTCCCGGAGGGATTAATCTTTCCTTGCTTTTTACCTGTTTAGAGAGTCTGTTTTCCTCTTCAATGTACTTCTGTTCTTTGGGTATTAATGTTCGTAAGCTGGCTTTCACCTATACATCAACATATGTGTCTGTTATGGATTAATATATTACAAATGTTTACAAGTTTTTCACGCAGTTCAATTTTCAATAATTTTTCAAGTTTCAAAGTCCTGGCTGCTGTGCTCATAAAATATAAATGTATACAGTTGCACATGCATGCACTTCCTTTTCTTAGGCAGGCAGGCAGCGGTCAGAGCACAACCACAGCAGCAGTCGCCAACTATAACAGAAAGTGTGGGTGTGCCAGGCAGTGGCAGAAGCGCTATTCTCCAGGATACATCAAGGTTTAGAGAAAATGAGGAATGACAGAAATTCTCTACAAATCAGGAACAAAAGCTTTCATGAAACTGAACTCTTTAGCAGTACAAAAAAGCCAAAGTTAAGACTTACAGCATTAAAAATCACATCTATTTCAAGATAGATGACCCCCTTTGTTGGCCCTGTCAGCTGCTTGTTTTTCAAGACGTAGGCTTTCTGTTCACCATTTTGAATCTGCGGGAAAAGGACATGACAGCCGTCTGTCTCGCGGTCTCCACTGAATACACTCCCTCAGTGACCTTTGACCCCCAGCTGCTGAAACTGACAGAGAACCCAAAACAACTGTGGCAATTCTGACAAGTACCTGTTCATTACCAGGATCAAGTCTGTCAGGAAAAATTAACTATCATGGGATTCAACATGGCCGTGAATTGAGTATGTTAAAATTTTTAGTGTTCTTATTACAGACCTTGGTTGAGAAATGACAGACATAGAGCTGAGGTTTTTTTTTTTTTTTTTTTTCCTTGAGCAAAAGCACCACAGGACAGTGTGTCAGGTGAATAAAACTTACAGACAGCAATGGTATAGCAACTTTGCCCAGAAAGTCAGCACTTCGATCCCGATCTTCATCATAAACTGTCACTTCAAGAATGGAATGAATATCTTTAATGTTGCTGCATAATAAATATATGTAAGAAATAAAAAAGATTTCATTAGTGGGAAACAAGAACTAAAATGGTTTTGAAATTTCAGATAGCTCCAGCTGATTTTGTATGTGTATATTTTTATGTGTGTTATTTGCATATACACATACAGGGCAGCTTGGTATCTGATAGAATTTCCCATAGTGCACCCTAGTTGACTACAGTAATGGTTCTATTATCTAAATCTTTGAAGAACACTGTAATTTCAAGTTATAATTTTTAAAAATTAAAAATAATTTCTCATCTGCATGAGCAAATAATAAAGTTAATGAAAAAAATCAATAAGTGAACCTGCTGTTTTTTAGATTTTTTTCTTTTCATTTTAACAATAAATCATATTTTCCCACAAACCCCACATTAAACACCATAAGGTTTGATATCAGCAAGAGTCACCATTTATTTTTTATAACTATTATTTTTTATAATAATAGAACATGTCTTTTTTGTTTACAGCTCTCACCAAAACATTGACTCAGTTTCTGTTAGGTTCTCAGTGGGAAAAAAAAAATGAACAAACACAGAAAGCAGAATGGTGAAAATGTAACATTTATAGCAATTGAACCACCCTGGAATTTAGAAATTAAGTGATGTTCCATTATGTTCTAAAGACAACATATGTTAACAAATGACTGTGTGAGTTCTTCATATTCTTGTTTCTAGAAAAATAAATGCAAATTGTTGATAGCATTTATTCTTGGATCAAACTGTTTGCCTAGAAAACATGAATTAAGAGGAAAAAAAAGAATATTCATTACTGAAAAACTGCAACCACATGTGAGAAGAGGCTTTATCAAGGCACAATCAATTAATGGCTTTGATAATAATCAAACCTATTCATTTAATTATGCATTCCAGAGAAAAACACTCTCCACAACCTTCTTAGGAGTGCAAGTCTCCTGACTAGGCTTTCATCTTTTATAAAAATGTGGAATTCCTTAAAAATAAATTGGTCAGATAATTAAAGCTGATTAGTTACGGGCTCTTAAGGAAAGGCATTATAAGGAATTAATGAAGAATTTAGCACTTTTTCATGTACAAAATAAAACTGTGTTAGAAAACTTTATGTAGTACTTCTGTTTGGAGAGTTTTCTTTTGTTTAGAGTTCATTTCTAAAGTTCAATTTAAAAAAAGAAAACTTAGGAAATACTATAGTGTAACATCGGCAGCTTTTACAGTACATGATTGAAAAGATTTCCAAACTTTTTAAAACAAAAGGAAAATTAACTCAAAGGGTGTTTTGGTATCTAGGACAATACTTAATATTCTTATTGTGCTAAAATGAAACAAACCAAAACTAAAGCATCTGCCGAATTCGTGACCAGATTGTTTGCTGATTTCATCAATGGAACAAATAGAGCTTTGTCCTCCTTGGTGTCAATGTGATTGGGAAGAATTTCAATAGAAAGTATAAAAGGAAGAAGCAGTATGGCGATTCTGTTGATGAGAGCAAAACCCTTAGTGAAGTCATATGAAAAATACAGTCATATAAAGAACTCAGTTTAAACGATGTCTGTGAAAACAGAACAAAACAAAAAATGGCATACTTCTTTCCCCAGGTCTCAATTCTCAGGAAGGTAATCATGAAATTCCCAGTTGTTAGCAAAGACAGGTCAGATACATTGAGTTATGAATTAGCAAATAATAGACACACACACACACATACAGAAGTATATTTCATACAGTTCTGAAATGAGCTCAAGATAATGGTTACTTACAATGTGAAGACTTTGTTCCACTCAGGATTGAGATTTTTGTATACGGTATGTGTTAGCAGTCTATCATTGTTCAGTTCTACTACACAAAATGGGTCACTTTTACCTACAAGATATTTGAGGTGGGCATTTTTAGTATAAATCGCACTCATCATTTACAATGTCATGTTCATGACCATGTTTATTTTCCAAAAGTTTTATAGTAAACAAAAAGTCAAGTAAAAATTTAAAAATAAAACAACCCATCAAAACAGAGTTAGATGTACTAGATGATGTTAGCAATCATAATGATTCACAGCAATTTAGAACCTGGAAAAGTGAAAAAGACCAAATTATATAGCTTAAATTTCAATTTGCATTTGTTTTACAAAAATAATACTATAATGAGAGAGAATGTGATGCATGTCCATCCATAAATCAGTTTTTATTTAATTCTATAAAGACCATTTGAAATGTTCATCTCCTTCAATCTTATGCATATATTTTTCAACTCATCTGATTGACTAGTAACTTGTAACTAAATTTCTAAACAAGTTTATTTTGAGAAAACTGCTATTATTGCAGAATTACAACATTTTAATCTAAGGCTGAGTTACTTTCTCCTGAGATATCTATGGAATCATAAGAAGTAAATTAGAACCTCTGAGGCAGAAAAAAAATTCTGCCATTTGAAACTTACATCAACAACCAATCTGCATGTTAAGAGCAGTATTTTTTCTGTTTGCCGAAAGTAAAGGATTCTATCTATCATCTATTTACAGCGACTTTGCTCTGCCAGTCAAATCTCATCCTTTCTGCAATTATGTTTTATAACGTTCTCAATATTTTTGTAATGTCATGTCCCGTGTTATAAGAACCCATAAAGTCAGAGGCTCTATGGGGGCAGCATTAATGATATTAGTGCAGCATGTAATTTGTTTGATACCTTATACAAATGACAATGAAATCAATATTTAGACAAAGCTGTCCAGAGGTCATATCTTTTAAACTACAATATTGATTTAGACTACATAAGAGGTTAATGTGCATATTATTAAATTTAATGATAAAGAATAATTGTTTTAAATGCATTGTGAATTGTACTCAGAGTAGTTTACACTTGTGAGAAAGCTTAAATATCATTGAAGATTTTCAATTAAATTTTAATGAGAAGAAATGTATTAGCTACCAGTGACAAATAAGCTACGTATGTATTCCCATACAGCAGTGTTATTTACTTTGTATAGTGTAGTTCTTAAAATTAACTGAACAAACTTTGACTCACTTTTATTATTTCTATATTTTAAAAAAAGATTCAATATGTGTGTATAAGTTCAGTGGCCTCATATATCCTGGGATAATTGCATGGTTTAACATTTTGGTAGTCTTCTCAATTTGGAGTCTTGGGAATAATTTTCAGTAAAGAACAGGGAACTGGAAGTCTTCAAGGTCTGGTGAAGATTTCACTTCTGGCTTAGCATCTGTATTATCCCCCCCACCCCCACCCCCACCCCACCACTTCTTCATTGTTCTTACCTTTACCTACCTATACAACCCTCACTTCCAACTCACACATACGCTATGGAGATAGTGTTTAAAAAAGAATATTTTCTTCATTAAAACATATTGCAACCTGTTTTATTTGGTACATCATCCCATAGAATTCTGGTACAAGCATGAAAGGCAGGCTCAAACAGTTTTGGAAATATACTTAACTGTAAAGGTCTAGGCAAAATCTTCCTAATTAACCATCATGGTAGTTAGTAGGCCACATACATAGGAAAAGCCATGCTATTTTGATTCTAGATTTATATATTTAACCATCAATATTTACTGCTTACCATGTACCAGACAGTTTTCTATGCATCAGAGCTTTAGCAGTATATAAAACAATTGTTAAAAATGCCTGTCCCTGTGGAGTTTACATGGAAGAAGAAGGCAATGACTAATTTTAGGATTTTTAGGTAATAAATATTATGGAGAAAAATAATGATGAAAGGTGACGTTGAGTGCTGGTTTAGACATAAATTTTTCAAAAGGGCCACAAGAAAGGTACCTCTGAGAAAGTGACATTCAGGCAAAGAAATAAAGAAGGTGAAAGAATGAGTCTTGGGTTAGCCAGAGGAACAGATCTTGGAAAGGCCAAAGAAGTGGCTATCCCTGGCATTTCCAGGAATATCCAGGAGCCAGTGTGGTTGGAGGAATGGATGAGGTGGTGGGTAGGTGACAGAGAGGTAGGAGGAGAGTGGCAGGCCTTTGAAAGGACTTGGCTTTCACTCCAACTGAGAGAAAACGCTGTTGGGGGGATTTGAGTTGAGAATTGATATGATCTGATGGCTGTTATTTGAGAAGAAGGTAGCAGCAGGGCACAGGAGGAGGTAGGGAGAAAGTCAGGAGTCTATTGAGATAATCTAGTGGTAGAAAGTGGTCGGATTCTGGACATATTTTGAAGATATTGTCAACAGGATTTGCAGATGTCAATATTGAACAATATTAAATGCCCTAAAGATGGAAAACAATTCATTGAGCGCTGCTAAGCCAGTTCTTTTTCTTTTCTATCTGCTCTCTCTTTCTTTTTAAGAATAAAAAGCATTCAACAAGGTGTTCAGACTGGATAATTCTGGAATCTGACAAAGAGGAACATTTAGGTAAGAAGAGAGTAGGAATTTTATGTTTCTTTTGTATTCATCTTTTATTTCTAAAAGTTATCTTTTTGCAGTGTAAGTAATGGATGTCAACATGAAGTGTTTACACACGGTTGCTTTTCACTAATTTAGAAAGTATCCTTCCACTGTGTGATCAAGGGCAATTAAAAATTAGCAGCAATTTCAACTGTAAATATTAGATTCTGTAAACTTACCATTAAAAAGCATACACTTTAGTTTTATTTTAAAGAAGTGGCTACCCATAGTTAATGTGCTTATCTGGCTTGCTAAATACTTTTCTAAATGACTGGCTTTTCAGTTTCTAAATTTTGCAGGCTTGATTATCTGCCACTTAAAAAAAAACAATTTAGAGAAATGCCAGTGATGGACCTAACCATTAATTATCTCTTAATTATTCTTTCCTTTTATGTTTTTATCATTCCTTTTAGACTCTGTGTTACACTGCTCTGCTTGCTGAGAGTACTAAGTTGTGGGATTGTCTATGGGATGCAATGTTGAAGTCCCTAAAGTGTACATATTCTGCAAAGATCCAGGGAGTGATACAAAACAATGCCCTGAAATGTTTTTGTTCAAAATCATACAGTCAGAAGTTGGAGGAATGAAGGCAACATCCAAAGTTGAAGTGTATTTTGTTTCTGATCATTTTTGGCTATTTAAAGAGCCTAAATGTATGAGAACATAGTACATAATATAATTTCTGATCTTCCTCTCATTTTTGTTGTAATGCTACAGTAGATATATGGGTGCCAACAGGCTCTCGTAATCCCTATCCCTTTGGATATAAAGCACCCAATCCTCTTATAGCAATGCAAGAAACTGGAGGTTTTGGTTTGTATGGAAGATAGAAATTTCAGCAGTGCTGGATGGTTGGAACTATGAAGTTGTTTACTTTAACCATCATGAGAGCTAGAAGAGAATCTTAGCCTTCCTTGAGAAAATGGCAATTTTCCATGTTAACAATTTTCTAGAGAGTAATACTAGTGCTTTTTTGATGCACTCATTACTTACTGAGTGTCTGCTCTGCTCACCCTAGACCTACAAGTATGATTAAGACATAGGCTATCTCTCAAGACATGTACAATTTAGTAGACATGAAAGACATGTAAATACACAATTATAATTCAGGGTTGTAAGTGCTATAATAAAGGTAAGTGAAGAGTTCAAAGGGAGCAAAGAGAAAGAAACATGTCATCTGTAACTTCAGGATGGGAAAGGGAAAAGGAAGTAGAGACTGTCCCAGAGGATGTGACCCTGTGATCCTTGGTGAATGTACATCTCTATCATTGGCATTTTTAGAAAAGAAGGACAACCACATAAAAAGTGTACTTTAATGTTTTATTATTAGGAGTATTTATTGAAATCTCTTTGGTAAGGTCTTTATAACAAAAAAACCTAGATATGTGTTACATAATCACTATAAAATATTTAAAACTTTTGTTAGTATTGAGGTATTTCTAGTTAAATACTAGAGGCTAGTTTTTTTCCTATGGATTTCTAGTAAGAAAATTTCAACTTATACTATGAAGCAGATTCTATCTCATAAAGCTGAGTCTATAATAGATTTTAAAGCGTAAGAAGGATTTGTTGAAAAAGCATTCCTATGAGAATAAAACCAAACATTAGAGTTGACTCTAGTGGGCATCTATTCTGGCAACCTTCAAAACAGCACCGAGGATTAAACAGGGTGCACTCACTGACTGGCTACTTCTCTCTCACTCTTGGCCCTTGTTCTTTGAGGCTGCAACACTGACACATATATAAAAAACTGTGGAAAAGTCTGCACCACCTCTACTCATTTGCTAACTGTTTTATGGCAATTGGATGACTTCAGGTTATTCAAACTGTTGGTTTGGGCATTAAAGTCACTCAAAGAATACTGAGTTATATTCTTGCTCCAAGAATAGAGAGTTAATCTTGATCCATCAGTGGTGGACTTTACTGGGTCAATTTGCTGCTGATAAATGAGGCCATTTGCCGGATGTGATGTGCTATAAAATTATGGGGGTGGGAAGGAACCCAGTGATCACCTCTTTGTTGCTGTGTCTCTGTAAACACAGAGGCTTTCAGTGGTGTGGAAGGCAATTCGTGCCCACGGAGGCCTTTTATTTTGGGCCTACCTTGCACAAATTAAGCTCTTTGGTTTAATTTCTTTGGTTTCCACAGTTTGAAGTGAGTCTATTTTAATCTTTTTATAAAATTATAATTGAGGTTGCCATCTGTCCTTTCTGCAAACTGAAATTTCAATCATGGCATATAACAATGTTAGAGTGGAGGGAATCCCATAGGGTCCATTGGAACAAAAAGCAATGTGTGTTGAAGACATCTTCCAATCCTCCTCTTACCACTGGAGAACTAACGTTGACCTTAGTCTTTTTCATTGACTGATCTAAACACATTTTCAACATCTGATTGGTGGAATCACATTAACCACTAACTGACATGCTTCACTAGGTCCTTACTGGGTCTGATTCTGGGACTTAGTAATAATAAAAGTGAAAATAATAAGGCTTATTTTTCTTCTAAGTCACAAAGCAGGTTTCATTGTGGCAAGAAAATTGACACTGGAAAGTCACAGCTCTACTGTATCTTTTTTTTCATATTGAAAATTTTGTAATGTCCTCTTTCTTATCCTGAAACAAATAAAACTGACCATTATATGATTTTAAAATTTAATATAATGCCTGAATTCTATTATAAAGGAAGACTAGATAGAAAGTTGCTTATGATAAAATCAAACATTTATTTGTTAAACAAATATTTAGTGAGTGCCTATTATGCGCCAGGCCATATGAACAAAAAAAAAAGAGAAAGGTCTTCCCTTTCTTAGAATTTACTTTAGAGGGGAGGAGAGATGGAGAATAAATACTGAATCTAATAAGTAGACTGGATTATATGCTAGAGAGCAATGCATGTTAATGGAAAAGAAACAAAGAGTAGGATAAGAAGTTTGAATGGTTTGGGGAAGGTCAGAATATAGATTTAATTGCGTGGTTAGAGTAAGTCTCATTGAGAAGATAAGGGCTGGGAAAAAACTGAAGGTTGTGAAGTAGTAGCCAATTGAATATGTGTAGAAAAGTGATCCAGAAAGAGGAAATAGCCTAGACCAAAAGCTGGTGTGCTCAGGGCCTTGGATACTGGGTCACAGTGAGCAATGGGAGATTGGTACAAGACGTCAGAGAAGTGATGGAACCAGACCATGAAGTACCTGCAATGCCAACTGTGCAAACCATGAATGGCAGCTATTCCCAAGGACTGATTAAAAAATAGTATTTCAGGAGGCAATCTAGATAATTATGAAAACCATAATGAATTAACCCATAATTAACCTATAAATATCTATTAATATAGTTTTTGAATGTCAGGCATGTGGCAATTTTCATTATGTAAGACCGATTTTTAAAAATTTCTTAGGTAGGTGGACATAATTCATTCCTTCCTTCCTTCCTTCCTTCCTTCCTTCCTTCCTTCCTTCCTTCCTTCCTTCCTTCCTTCCTTCCTTCCTTCCCCTCCCTCACTCCCTCCTCTCTCTCTCTCTCTCTCTCTCTCTCTCTCTCTCTCTTTTTCTCTCCACCCCCACTCCTTTCTATTTATGTGGTGCTGAGGATGGAACCCAGTGCCTCACACATGCTAGGAAGCACTCTATCACTGAGCTACACCCCAGTCCTATCTGATGCTTTTAAAGGCATTCCACGTCCCTACCCCCAGATACCAAATACCACTGGTGCTCTACAATCATTATGGCAAATAAAATTCTTTCAAAAGTCTCTTAAACACCAAGAGGCAACACTGTCTTCTCCCTAGGTATCATTGCCTGACAGCAAGTGCGTACACATTTTGTCTTAGGAACACATACAAATTACTGAAGATAGCAAAGAGTTTTATTTATGTGTGATAATATCAAAATTTAGCATTTTAGGAACTATAAAACATTTAAAACTTGTTAATTTGCTAAAAATTACAATAATAGTAAGTTGATGTCATGGTAACATGGGAGTAATCAAACATTAGGTAGCCTTTCAAAAACTTCATTGTACACTAATGAGAGTGAAAAATGCAAATAATATCTTGATTTTGACTTTCCAAAAAAAATGCCTTGGGGAATTCCCAGAGGTTTCTGGACCTCTGAATAAACACTAAGAACAACGAAAACAGATAAAGCCCAACGTAAATAAGGGGTTATTTCACTTGGAATCTAGAACTAGATGCAAAATAATATTTGTAGAATTCTGTGTAACTAGATGCATTCTTGATCCCTAAAATTTAGCCATCTTGATACATGCTGGGGAACTTGAAATTCATGATAGAAGAATGGGAAGTGAAATGAGACTGATGAGAAAATAGAAAAGAAAGAGAGGAAGACTAAAGGATCTATAAAATAAGGAAAATCTATGAGAAAAATATGACTGAGCTTATAAGAGCTTAGACAAATTATGGTAAAAACATAAAAATCTTCACTTTCAATTCATTTTAAAACAAAAATATTTATAAGAGATTTGTTGTAAGCTTAGATAAAAAAGTTGTTTGGTCTAAAATAATTATAAAAAGTATAAGCTCCCTTATTTTTGCAAGCCTTCCTAGAAACTTTAGGACCTATAATATTTAATTAGACTCTCTTGCAGAAAAACATGAGGCTGCAAATTAACTCTTGTAAAAGTAGACTAATTAACTGCAGAGATCTTTTGCAATAAAACAAAATCTTTTAGACTTAAAAAATTAGGTATTATTAGGTTTTTAAGTTTTATATATACTTAATTAATCAAAGGTAATGCAAGTCAAGTCTTTGCTTTTGGAACGATGTCTTTGTCTTTTAATTTCTCTTCTACAAAATAACTCTCTCAGGAATCTGTTGCTTATCTTGGCACCTACGGCAGCGTCTCAGAATCTGAAGGCTTGTGGGGAAGCCTGAAGGCCAGTTTGAAAAACCCTTCTAGGAATTGACTCTCCACTTCAACCAGGTGGTCACTGAATGAAGTTCCGCTTTAATAGTTCCAGTGATGGAGAACTCATCTCCTCTACCGGAATACTCTGATCTATTTTTTGGCAATTATAAATTCTGGAAAGGTTTTCATTATTTGAATGTAAAATTATGTAACTGTGACTTTTGTCTATTCTTTGATTTCCCTTATGTAGTAATTTCAAAATCTAAATAAAATGATGGGTATAAAGTGAGGGGGCAGCACCTGTCAGACAGTGTGTAATCAATGTTTGTTACCTGCCCTTTTATGCTGGGTACTGTGGATGGCTTTGAATACCCCTTCTAACTACCTTCTGTGTCTCTTCCTGAACTATTGAGGCCATGAAGCCCAAAGTGACATTTCCAGAGTCCCTTGCAGCTAGGGATACAGTATATCCCCTTCTGGTTAAATTTTCTAGTAATTTGGATCCAAACCTTGGTCATTATTTCCATTGCCAACTCCTATAATTACCCTTTCTCATGATTGATCTTTGGATAATTGGCAAGAAATTATATTCCCCCAATATATGCTTTCCTTTCTGCAACACAAGATAGTTGGTAGCTTTAGAGGAAGGATCTGGATCAGCATATCTACTCTGCATTTTATGAGTTGGTGTGTTGGAGTGTGTGTGTGTGTGTGTGTGTGTGTGTGTGTGTGTGTTTGTGTGTGTGTGTATGCATGCTTGGGTACTGACTGGACAAGTTATTTAATCTGTACCTCATTTTTTCAAATGTATAAAGTGGGCATAGTATTTATTCACATTGTTGTGAGATTGGTTTTGATTATCTTTATACCAAGCTCTGAGTTAGATCTCTCATGTGACAAGGGCTTAATAAATTTTAACTGCTATTATTATTGTTATCGTTATCATTATACTCAAGTTATTCTCAATTGACTTGGTTCTAAAACAGTAGACATTCCAGTTGAAAATATATTCTGGTTAGTCTTTCTTTAAAGGGAAGTTTTTATATCTGGATTCCTACCCTTGCACTATTGTCTTAAAAGTCTAAAATGAGGAATTATTCTAAATATTTCATTTTATTCATTGTAACAAATTGATGTATATATAATTCACTCTCATAAAACTTAAACTCAACTTAAAACCTAAAGCCGTCTCTAATATTTTATACTCTTAAAGCAAATCATCTTGTTTTTTACCCATGTGAGTCTTGAGAGTCATACTTTTCAACATTTGTCTTATTGAATAAAGCTAATTTAGGCTGATGTAATATATATATCTATATCTATGTATATGGATCTAATAGTTTATATTTGTAATATATCATATCCATCTGTAATGTATGTTATTTACATATTATTACATGGTTGTTCATATATAGTTAATAATATCTTATATTAATGTGTGTTATAGATGTATAAAATATAGAATACTGATACATAAACACAATATTTCTTAGTCTCATATAAAAGAATTTACTAGCCCTCCTAGTACATTTCATAAGAAAGAAGTCAATTATCTCTTCAAAGCCATTAATAAATACAGTAAACAATTTATACCAAGGACAGAGTCCTGTATCCTTCTATTCAGCATCCCCACTGACATCAATCCTTTAATCATTCTTTATACTTACTGTTCAGTCATTTATGATTCTAACTATACTGTTATATATTCCTGTAATAAGCTTTTTTAAAATCCTTTTTAAATGCAGATCTCTGTTTGCATCATAATTTCCCTGATCCAATGTTCAAGGAAATACGCTGCTTATTTACACAACTATATTGTAATATAATGAAATAAAAAGAATAGTTTTAAAAAAATGATTGTAGCATCTCGAAGCATTTCTTTAAGCACTGAGTGAAATCCTGGAGCTAGCTCCTCCAAGCCAAATCAGCAATTCTCTATTTCTTTACTCAAAGGATCATTTTGTAATCTTAGTTCCACAGAACCCGATTAATTATTTTATAGTATTTCTCTTTCCCTCATTTCCCATTGATAGTAGGACCACCACTTTCTCAGCCCATAGTCCTTCACCTCTAGAGCATATCAAACCCAATTATTAATCTCTTTTGTCATCCCACCTATTCTTCCAGAGCAGTATCTTCTAACCATGTGACCTGCATATGAATGACACATGATTTCTGTAATTCCCTTTAAAACACTGGTTCAGACTCAGACCTTACCGTCCCTTGTGCTAAATTATAATTTTTATTCTCATTTTCACAAATATTTGATACCGACTATTTGGTTTAGAAGATTACTTTTGCATTTCTATAACTAGAATATGATTAGCTTTTAAAATGCAATTACTAAAAGGAGGAAACTTTTATTTCTATGTAAGTTATAGTGACATAAAAGAAGAGCAATACATTTGCTCTTTGTGATTTTTTGGCTTAGTCTCATTCTTAAGAAAGAAATTTATAGAGCATTAATACATGTATCATGCATGTATTATATATAATATTATTTTCTAAACTAGATATATTATGATAAGAGTGTCAGGTGTTAGATATTCTTGATGCATTATTAACGGGATAAAATGTCTTCTCAGAGCACATAGGCTGCTTAAAAACCTACTGTGTAATTATTAAAAAGCAAATGGGGAAAACATTAGCTTATATAATGGAAATAAAGCATATTTTTTGCTTGAAAAATTTTCCATATTTTGTGTTAACACTTAGGATTTTTGTTTCAAGTAATATAATTTTAAGATACTAAGATAACAAAGTTAAAAAATTAAGAGTATCTGCACATATCTCGCTTTTATTTGGTAATTTTTTTTTATCTATGATAATTCACAAATATGAGGACTCATGCTATTTTTCACATAGTCCATTCAGTGGAACTATGTAGAATGTAAAGGCCATATATTTTCTCTTCTTCCAACACAGGTTTTAAATAAGGATCATAAAATGTAAGGCTAGATCTATTATTAAATATGATAATGACAATTGAAGGATCATGTTATTAAAAATCCAATCTGCTATAATCCTATAAGAGAAGCACTTAGCTACTACTTTCAATAGAGCAATTGTATTCTGCAGGCCACTTGAAGCAACAATTGCATATATCTTATGCGATTTGCTAGAGGAACACACAAAAAGTTATTTTTTTTAAAGTACAATATCTTGTCTATGTTATATGTATGTGCTTGGTATTTCTCCAACTTTATATAAAACTTTCCAAGAGCAGACTTGCCTTTTTTCTGTACAGCTGCCTTTTCATTTTCTTTCTCTGAATAGACCCATAATGTTCAGGGAAAATACCAAGAATAATAAATCCCAATCTCTGTATAAAATATACCTTCATGACACACTCAAGCTGGAAATCACAGGAACCAATAAAATGCAGGCAGCCTACTGATAATGAGGTCAGAAATACAAATAAATTTACTTTTAATGAAGACTGGAGGCACAGTAATCAAAGTGTTAAAATTCATTTCATGCATATCTCATTTGCTTCTTAGCTGATATTTACCACGCAATTCTGTGAGAAAGTAGAGGCCTAAGATGCTCCAGATAAATGGCTCAATTAATTGTACAGAGGTAGACCTCTTTGAGCTGAGCCAGAGCTGTGAGCTCTTTATTAAAAGCACTATTCTGTAGCCCCTAACCTTGTTCCTTGACTCCTCTCTGGTTTCCAATTTAAACAAGTCCCCATGCGGCCCGCTCTAAAGGGCTTTGTCTCCCTGTCATTGTTAAGAGAGCTGAGGCATCCTGGAAGTGTGAAATCAGACCTCATGAGTTGAACGGTTCCCCAGGGAACGCCGGACTGCGCAGAAGGTCAAAGTCATGGGCCGGACCATCTAAAAGTGTCTGATCGCCGGTCTGTGACACAGCAAGTTGGGGGTGGGGGCTAGACTGAAGAGGACTGAAATTGAACACATCTTAATTAAAGCCCACAGACAGCAAAACAAAATGTTTTCCAGGCAGCCTGTCAAATGGGGCTTAAATTTAGCTCTGCTAATGAATCTGAGCTGCTAACTGTTATTTCTTAAGATAATAAGACTCTCACGAAAGCTGATAAAAAAAAAAAAAAAACTGTAGCATGTCTTTTTCTGCTGTTTTGTTACTTAAATATTTTCCAACAATGAAGACAGTTTTCCAAAAGGAAAACATGGGGAAAGTCTATGCAAATAAAGGGGTAGTAAACATCTCTCTTAATAACTAGTAGGTTTCCAGACAACAGGGTTGGTGTGTTGCAAGTCTTTGTGTATAGCCTTGTTTTAGGGAGGAAAAAAACAACAACTCTCATTTAATGGGGCAATTTCAGTGACAGATTCTACTAATTGTAAAATTCTTTCTCTCTCTCTCACTTTTTCTTTTCCTTTTCCTCTATTGTTTCCTGGAGGAGATGGTGCATTAATTTGCCAGATCAATTCACCTGGTGTGGAAAGTTTTATATTATTGTACCTTTTAGTACAGTCAAAAGGTAGGGCATCTTTTGATGGGTTTCACAGTTCTCCCATATTACTGTTCCTGAAACTGAGTTGCTCGTCTCCCTGGGGAGGCTATGACCTCTTCCTTAGGAGCTCAAACACACACACACACACACACACACACACACACACACACACAACCCAGGGGAAAATGAAAGGGAGGGGCTGAGGAGAAGAACTCTTTTCTCTTTCTTCTCTTAGAACTTGAAAGAACCAATAGGCTAGGTCTAAATACTCTGCAAAGAAAGCCTCACTCAATTTAGAAGACTTGAAATGTTCAGTTGAAAGCAGAAATTAGTCCCTGCTGAAGGAAAAGAATAATTAGAAGCTAGAAAAGACAAATTACAACATGAACCGTTTCCCAGTACCCCCCCCCACCCCCATTCCTTTTTCCCTCATTGTCCTTTCTATTCTCACAATCCATCCAGTTCTAAGGAACATGTGATTTAGTGGAGAGAATCTTCCCCAGTGAACACAGGGCCAGACAGTCTCTAGGTTTTTTGCTTTTATAGTGCAGAAAGACATTAACCTTTTCGATGGTTAGTTGAAAGGTAAGTAAGTTGTACTGAGCGGTATTTCTCTGTTACTCCAACTTTTTCCCTCACGAAGAATTTAGCAGACCAACTTTTCAAACCAGAGTGCCACTTTCTCAGGCTGTGAAAGGCTGCCCACAATTTGACTGAAATTTCAATCCACTCTTGTGCCCTGCTCAATGCATGTGTATGTGTGGGAGTTGTAAATTGAGGCCTTAACCACCAGAGTTAATCTCTTTTTAAAATCTGTATTAACCTTAATGATTTGAAGTGCACTGTCCAACACTGGGCTATTGAGACGGAAGAAAAAACTACCCTCAACTATCAACAGTTTATTAGGGGCTTAACTGAAGTGACCTACTGTAGTAGTGTTCAGCTGAACAAGGCTATAGGCTTTTTGTGGAAAGGGAAAGAATTGAGGGTTTCATTAAAAAGTAATTTGTGCTTTATACTCACTCATTCAAAGAGAGTCTCAATTGCTCTTTATTCACACAGAGTTAATACAGTATCACAATGTTTCTCAATGAATGTGTTGTAACAAAAGAAAAATTTTACATTTTGAAAGGGAAAAATTCTTTGTGACTTCAGTAAGATTGATGGCTACTTAAAAGATTACAGAATCTCACATTAAACGATGGAATATGAAAATTAATTTTTTTGCTTAAACAATGAAAGTTTAACTTTATGTCCAGATCATTGAAAATATTTTAAAAATTGGGCAAAATTGGTCAAATATAAGTTTGTCTTGTTGGAATGGTCTAGAAAAAAAGTGCTCTGAAGCCAAATATCTTATAATAATACCTTCATTTGTACTGAGTCAGAAAATATTCTTGGTTTAACTCGGAAAATTATCCGTGATTTAAAATCTCCCCTCTCCATCTAAACACTTATAAATGGATACTTATGTGAAGATTTGAAGACAGCACTATTCATTCAATTCCCTCTTTTCAAACTATTACTTAACATTGTGTAGAGCTTCACTATTATTTACCATTGAGATGTACATCACATCTTTAAAGTTCTTCTTTGAATGAATAAGAGATAAAACTTCAGACAGAGCTTACTTGTACATCAAATTAACTGACAAATGGGGCCATCAGGATACACACACGTACACACACACACATATACACAATCTTTTCAGAAGAAAAGATTATTTTTAAAATTGGTGGTGCATTCAGACATTTCTGACTTAAATACATGGTTCTCAATTTTTTGCCACCATCACAAATGTCATAAACCACAAAAGTTCCAAGAGTGAGCAAGGTCAAAGACTGAATTATCCTTTTGCCCCTGAATAGTTCAACATCTCTCTTGTTCAATTCAGAGCCCATTAGATTATAAGGTCACCATGGAATGAGAATCATTAGATTTATATCCCTAAAACTGGAGGAAAAAAATGGGGACTTTGTTATTTAGTATTCCCCAAATTAATGTTCATTTTATCAAATCAAAATCATGTCTCATTGAATCCCTAGAGGAAAGGCTATTGTTATTCACATCGATTTACATAGAACCATTAGGAAAGAAATATCTCTATTTTTTCCAGCTTTGAAAGAACATGTACTTTAACTTCCATAGTGGCATACAGGCCAACTAGGTTAACATAGTTTGCATATTCATGAAGTTTTAAAATCAAAGACAGCTTCTTTCTAAGAGAAGAAAAACCTACACAATAGTACTCAGCTTGAATAATGGACAGGTAGCTAAGTGTTTGAAGTAAATGGCACTTGACTTTTTCTATAAGAAATTGTTTTCCCAGATTAATCTGATTGTGACCATACCAGAAATAAAATTCATAAGAGAGAAAATGAATAAACTTAACATTCACTAATTGTTTAGCACAAGGAGCCAAGTCAGCTTACATGCAAACAGATTTCCAAACTATCCTTTCTCCCACTGTTTCTAGCTACACCTAGTTTGAAAAATTTTGACAGTTCTTATTTATCTTCTTAGTCACAAATGAGCTGATAATTACTTCTTTAGAGAAACTATAAACTCCCAATATTTTTACTTTATCATATAATAAATAGTCACTTGATAATATGGAAGTAGTAAAACTTAAAAACACTGCTCTTTTGGACCAAACATACTACTTTAGTTTGAAGGCAGTTATTTTTAATTTGTTTTTGATTTTGTTGAGTGAATTACTGAAGGACACAAAGATTTGCAGACCCTTGGATGGTAAGAAAAATATACTTCTCTCTTTCAAATAAGTCTGTTATCTTTTGCACCTTATCATGCTTTTCATTCATAATGGTAAGTATAGTTCCACAAATAATAAGTGGGTACTCTCCATAAACCATGAAATTTGTATTAAAAGTAGTCAAGTCAGTCCATCTCAAGATAAATAATTTAATCAATGGAATAAACACCACCCATATCCTTATAAAATTTAGCAATAAATATATAACATGAAAACAGTTATAACGAAATGAGTAAATTTTTAAGAGAAAAGACTAAGTTTTTCTTTCTTTCTTTCTTTCTTTCTTTTTTTCTTTCTTTCTTATTTATTTTTTGGGAGAGGGGAGTACTTGGGACTGAACCCAGGGTACTCTACCACTGAGGTACAGTCCCAGTCCTCCCCCCTTTGTTTTTTTTAAAACATGGTCTCACTAAGTGGCTAAGGTTGGGCTTGATCTTGCAATCCTCCTTCCTCAGTCTCCCAGGTAGTTGGTAGGCATATGCCACCATGCTTTGGCAAGCCTATGCCATGGTTAAACACTTTAAAACAATCCTGATGTTTAGTTTAGATCCAGAATGATCTATGGGATATGTTAAGAAATTTGGACAACTAGGAGATTGAAGGAGCAACATAAATATTCAAGAGTCCATAGTAATTATTAAGCACTACTCATCTAAACTTCTTAGAGACATGTGCAACAGATTTCATGCATGTGTAAATTACAAGTATTTGGTTATGGGGGAAGCCGATATTCTCTGAGAGAAGATAATTCAGCATTACTTCAATATACTAAAATGACAATATCTGGAAAATTATTTATAATACATTGATTAAACTTTGGGGAGGGCAACAATTCAAAAGTTATTTTTCTTTTATTGTTTATTTTTAATATATTACCCTGCCTTTAAAAAACAGAATTAGTATAAAAATTAGAAGTATAAAAATCATGGGGTGGTGGGGCTGGAGATATAGCTCTGTTGGTAGAGTGCTTGCCTTGCGTGCACAAGGCCCTGGGTTCGATCCCCAGCACCAAAAGAAAAAAAAAATTAATGGGGTTGGAAAATCTTTGTTAAGATCAACTCTGAATTTTTATATTTAAATTAGTTACTCTGACAATCCACTCAGGTAAAATGAAGAGTTGGAATATTCAGTGGAGTAGCTCTTGGATACTGCCCCACATGTGCCATAGGAGAATTACATCCTTTCTTACCTGTGACATCAGCAGCCATCAAACCTTCTGCTCTGATGACTTTCACCTGGAGAAATCCCACATCTTTTAGGTTGTGGAATATCCTCAGCGGGCTCTGAAAGACCCCAAGGTTGTTATTAGAAAAGAAAACTCCTAAGGAGTCTCAAAGAGTGTGCTAAGAAAATACTAAGTTTTGTGGATATCCTGGGATATTCCCCAGAGGGTCAAAAGTTCATTTATCTTTCTCCAATACAAATTACCCTTTCATCATCATGAATGTACATACACTCACAATTATGTAGCCAATTATTGCTCTATAAGTAGATTTTCTGAAAGAATAAAAAAATCACATTTATTCCCCATAAGTAATTATCAATAAATGGTGAACAACAAATTATAGAAAAAATGTCTACTTTTTTTTTCTTCTCTCAATGCCCTCCATCAAAACACTTCAAGAAATCTTTCATCTGTAGAGATGATGGCTTGAAGACTAAGGATTCCTAATAGTAGTGAATCTTTATGTTGTTGGTCATAAAACACATGGGGCACAAGCAAAAAGTCAACACTAAATTAATTAATTTTTCTATGAATTTCTTCTTGGTATCTTTTAGAAACTGCATGTACTAGATTAAGGATAAATTAATGACTGTTTACTAATGTTTAATTCAAAAGACAGTGTAGTTCTATAAATCTTTTAGGGAGAAGGCATGATATTTTAAACTAAATAAAATTGATGACTTGAAAATTAATTCAAATGGAGTAATTTTTTCTTAAACCTATAGTTTTACTTGGTAGCATATGTATGGCAATTTTAATAGAAGAATCAAATGATAACAGTTATTTTGCTTCTTAAGTTCATAATTGTGATTTTTAATAAGCACAGTACTTGCAGAAATTAAAAGCAGGAAACCAACACAACAATTCAGAAATCTAATTAATGGGCACAAATACTCTGAGAATAAAATGAAACACTAGACACCGAAATGCATTTGTTGATTTACACTTCATAGCGTTTTTCCTATGGCGAGGTCAGCTTTTCTACTCAGCATCAAAGGCACTTCTTTATCATCATCTTTAAAATGTTTCATGACCAGGGAGCATAACACACTTTTGTATAATAAAGTTATCTATTAAAATGTTGCTAGAGTAAAAAGCATCCCCATTATTGTATTACCAATGTGAGAGTACTGACAAGCCCAAAGCTTCCTGTGATATGAACTTTATCAGTCCCCTATGACTAGTCATTGTTTACACTAAAGATATGCCCTTGGTACCCTGAGAGGAGGAAATACAGATCTATCTGTAATCTCATAGCCTAACTTTTTTAAAACGATGTTAGCACAAGGATTAACTCTTAATCTTTTATTGTCTTTAAACAGTTGTTTATCACCAAAAATCTGTTTAAAATACCCAGATGACACAGTTTAGTAAAAAGGTACTTCTCTTTCCATTTAAATTCTCATAAATTAAGGGTTTTAACAGTGGGGGTTTTAGACAGCAGTATTGTAATTCCAAGGTTTGTAGGCACATTGTGCTCCTACAGTAACAATCAAGTTTGGGAAGCTTTTTATCTGAGAAGTTAACTAATGCAATAAACCAGACAAATCCCCTACCCTAATGATGGTTTGATAGTTTTATCAAAAGGTTCCAGTACTTATAATTTTTCAGAAGCAATTTTAACCAAGTTTCATCATGACTAAAACAAATATCATCAGTCCCCATGTCTGAGAACCATTTCATTCTGGTAATCTCATTCCACAGACACCCTGTCTTCTGATGCTTCTTCAGCTCTGATGTTCTGCTACCCATTTGGAGGGGTAATTATTGTTTGATGGTTTCATTTTTCCAAGTCAGCTGACGCCCAGTAATTTATTGCAAATTTCAACTGTTTTAGGCCACTGATGCACAGATATTATTATAATAAGAACTCAAAAAAGCAAATACATCAGTTTAAAAATATAACTTTAAGTAATACTTCATCAAGAGATATTTCTGTCTTGTTATTTATAGTTATTTTAGGAGGCCTCAAAACCTAGATGGCTTCTGAAGCCAGAAATTTCCATAGCAGAGGAATCTATGATTTGCTGTGAATCCTTTCAGCCCTCAATAGATGGGAAAAGATTGAAATGCTCTGGAGAGGAGTCCTCTTTATTTTTTTAATGAAAGGCTGTATAATATATTTTCTCTATGGCTGCAGCAGCTGTCAGGGAGAGCATCTCAGTTCAGCTCTATTACGGGAGAGGCAATACCCCAGCCTATGGCATCGAGATGCTCTGAGGGGCCAGAGCTGATTGACAGCTTGTCACCGTGACGTCTTATTCCATCTCTGTTATGGAGAAAATTAATGTCACACCACCAGCCTTATGACTCGCTGTCATCTTAGAACCGCTCACCTTTTATCAATGCTCTAAATAACATTTCAAGCCCATCGTCTCACGGTGGACAATCCGGTCAAGGGACATTAAATCAGATGACTGTGAAATGTCATAATAAAAATGGAATGCTAACAACTTCTTCTCTAAACTAGCTCCTCTGGTTTTTAAACTGTGACAAGGGGGAGCAAGGGTTCAGCATACCCGTTCTGAGAAGGTCATACAATCGCTCTTGGTCTACTACCCATTACTACCCGCCCCCTATTGACCTTCCCTCCCTTCCTCCCCCACAAAAGAAGAAAAAAAAAAAGAAAAATGGAATTAGCCATCTTTTCAGAATGGGGTGATCAAATAATGGCTCACATAGGAATGTCTGTTTAATTTGTGAGACTTCAATGTTTAGCAATGAATAGCTAAACAACAGCAAAGGAAAGATTTTTCAAGGGCTGTTTCGTATGAGAGTCAGGGAAGTTCATTTACTTTTCTGCACACAACCAATGCTAAATCAAATACTTAAGTTTAACCTTAACTTTTAAAAACATACATGTCCTTACAAGAAAACATAAATAATTCTCCAACATGTAACATCCTTTATATGTTTCTCCAAAACAAGGGATATTTTAGACATGATACAGCATCTATTCATTTCAAAATACATATAATAAAAAAGAAACACACCACAGCCCTAAAATATAGCTCTTTGTCCCTGTATGGCTATGAGCAATTATAACACATGTGCTATACTGATAGTATAGTTTCTTAGCAAGTAAGTCTCTAGAGGGAGGTATAGGCCTGTGCCTGAAGTTCAAGGCTATAAAAAAGTACATTAAAATATGGTTCACTTTTTAATATATTCAGCAGAATATAAGCTGAAAACTCACTGGAACATCCAAATAATATTTTAAAATTTACTGAAATAAGTAGGGGTTGAAAGAAGATGGGCAACAAATACTCAAGTTCTGAATGAAAGGAAGTCCATGCAGCAAAGAAAAATTAGATCAATAATAGATGGATTACTTCTAATTACCTGAACAGAAGTATCACCTCCATATATAGGATAATAACATTGTAATCCATTAACTACAGTATTATAATACCTAGAAGAATTTTTACATTAATATACCAATTAATTTCTGTATAATAGTTTTAACTCATAGAGTTCACTTTTGGTAACAATATGTTTTGGTACATACCAATAGTGAAATAATTTTCATAATTGCAATTATAGATTAGAAGATGCCACATAATACCTTAAGCTTTTAGGTGGCTTAAAAATATATACTATTTAGCCTTGCTAAGTCACCTCTATTAAACTATTTATGATAACACCATTGGTGGATGAGTTGAACAAGCATTAGCAGACAGCTGATTCAGTGGAGATAGCCAGAATAAATTTGCTGAAGCGCACATCCTGCTAATCTGTTTGAAGAATATTGTAGAGCATTAGTACCAGCACTTCATGTTATCTGCACAGCCTGATAAGGTACATCTTTATTAAATTCGGTTATTGAAAGGATGTCAGTCAGCAAATAGGAATATTTTTTTAAAGGCATTCTTTGTTAGTCAGAGCTTGGTTTCATGGCTGAGTGTCTAGAGGAGACTTCTAAACACCTGGCAGCATTGTACAATACAAGCTTTGTAATTTTAAGTGGAAGCTTTTCTCCTCAGCTTCATGGGTACTGAGGCATTTACTTTTCCAAGCTTCCATTGAGAAAGAATGGTGGAGTAAGAGCTCCCCTCTCTGTTGATTCAATAAAACTACACAGTGGGAAATGCACTGTGGGAGGTTGCTGGGAAATAAAGATTTGGTTGCAAATGTTTGGGTTTGGTAAGGTTTGTGGAGCGTAGTTATTTTGGTGGCTCACTATTCTACCTTCTCACTCCATATTTGATCAAAGGGAAGGAAGCTCCCTTTTAATTGCATTTAATTTTAAAAAATTAAAGGAAAGAAGTGAGGCTTTTCTAAGGCATTGAAAATAAAAATCACTTCTGTGAATACTCTCTAGTTTACCAAGCTTCTAATTAACGCAAGTGCCATTAACCCCATTTTCAAACTCAGAAAAACAAGGAAATCATAATTGCAACTCTACAGAGTCAATGAGTTAATTTAAAAGTAATGTTTGTGTAAACTTGACTTTATAATAAGATTCTCTGCATGATAAAATCACTGAGCAGAATCCAGAACTTGCTCTGGAGTTGATTCTGGAGAAGACTGAGGGTCTAGACATGGGTGGGTAAAAGACATGAGTGGGTAAAGCAAGTGCTCCTGCAAAGTCTGTGTGGCATTTGTATGTGTCCAGTGTTTTGCTTCTGCTGAACCTTCCATAAGACAACTTATCAGAAATACATCTACCACTCAGGGTACATTGTTTACAACCTCATCTGGTCACATGTGACTCCAGAAGGAGGAGAGTTACATACGTACATATCTCTTTAATATCTCCTCCCGCTCTTTCTGGTCCTCCAGGGAGTTGACGGAGAGGTCAGAGATACTGACTGTGGCAGAGGCTGTCAGAGTGACGAGCAGCACCAGGTGTCCCTCACCCTCTTCCAGTTGCAACTCCAACTTGTGTGTCTGTTCCCTACTGAGGGACGACAGGTCGACCTGGCACCTAGAAACAAATGTTTTGAATCAGCAAGTGGCTTTTTTGCCACATCAAACAGCAGAAGTGAGGGCTGCTCAGAGGTATGTGAAAAGTGAATCAATAGAAATATTATCTGGCCCACTGAAAGAAAACATTTTTCATGTTAGCTGACATTCTTCAAAAATTCAGATCCTGGTTATCTTAGGGTCTATAATTGCTCACTTCCTATAAGACACCCAGAAAAGTAGTTTTCTGAAATTGGATTATTATCCATTGCAACCCTGTTCAGAAATGGTGAGGACTTCCCATCCCTAGGTGACCTAGGAACTGGGTTGAAGGGGCTTTGCTTCCAGAAGGACTGACATAAAGGGTCTAGGGAAGCACAAGTCTGAGTTTTGTGTCACTTTCAAAACAAGGTGCATTTTCCCTCTCATTCATAAATGTTACTACGTAGTGAATAATAAACGTACTACAGTGGTGCCATAAGTGTTACATTTTGAAACCCAGGCCAATTTACTCATAGTACACTCCATAAGTCTAAATAAAAGTGCCCGAATCCCCTGAAACACTCTACCCCAAGTGTTAGGACCTCACGGGGTTCTATAACTTGGCATCTCATGCTTTATTTGCCACTCTCAGAGCTGAACACCCTGCAAACCCTTTTCATAAAAATGTCACTTGATTTGGAAGAAACAGATAATATGGTGACTATAAGTTCTAATAACCTGAGAAAAATGTGGCAGTCATGAATAAATGGCATTTAAAACTGGATATAGCCAATGATAAGAACAAACACGCTTCAAGTGTTATAAACACAGTGGTCAGCAATCAGGGCCACATGAAATTCTTATTCTTTGTTTTTTTGTTTGTTTGTTTGTTTTTTGGTACCAGGGATTGAACTCAGGGGTCCTCGACCACTGAGCCACATCTCTATACCTATGCTGTACTTTATTTAAAGACAGGGTCTCACTGAATTGCTTAGCGATTTAAAGACAGGGTCTCACTGAATTGCTTAGTGCTTAGCTTTTTACTGAGGCTGGCTCTGAACTCGCCATCCTCCTGCCTCAGCCTCCCAAGCCACTGGGATTACTGGCACATGCCACTGTGGCTGGCTCTTATTCCTTTTTCATTCCTCACTCTCTTTGTTCATTATTGTTCTACTTTTAAATTAAATGTCGAGAAACTGATCCTCAAAACTTCTAATGGGGTTTAAACATCTGCTTAATATGAGTGATTTTAGAAACGGACCCCAAATCAGACATTAATTTTTGCATATCACTTAATTTGAAGGATGGCTGTGCCTAGACACAATCGGAAAGAGAGCAACATAACTATAAGAAATGAAAACCAACAGTAAGGCCCTACTCAATGCTAGGAAGTCTGTGTGTGCTAAATGCTCACTGTATGAAGAAAGCAAGAAGTTTAGATGCCAGAACATGGGAATAAATCATTCAGGGTCACTCCAGGTAAATTAGGTGTGAAATAATCACACAGACAGAATACCCTTTTTCTCTGGGCTCAGCGACAGCTCCTCTGCTCCAGCATCCACAAGGGAGGCAATCGAAGGACGACAAAAGAGGGAGAAGCACATTCTGAAGCCCTTTTATTGAGGGGAACACACTCCAGAAAGTTCCACCCTAAATGAGGCAAGGGATCAAGTTTCAGGGGGTTGAGTCTAGCTTTGTGATGTCTTATGGTCAGCAGACTGACTGACATCTCATCTCATTGGGTAATGCCCACACCCAGAGCTGCACCTTCCTTACTGAGCAGGGGCAAGTCCACATGGATTGCAGAGGGTGCAGTGCCAGTCCAGTACCTCTTTACTCCAGACTTAAAGGCATGTGCTTAGCTTCTGTTCAGGGCGGCCCCCTACAGAGTTTTGTGAAATCTGAAAAACACCTTCTTAAAACTAGCATTTACATAGAAAACCTCTTTGTTTCTTCTAACACAACATTCATTTCAAAATACTCTGTGCTGCCTCTTCAAATTTCAAGAATGATAAAAATACATCAAATGTCTTATCTAATATTTTTATTCAAATTAGAATAAGTTCTTATCAAGAACAACAAATTGAGGGTAAAAAATATAATGAAAAGTAACCACTGTAAAGTATTCTCTAATAAAAAGGAAAGACATGAATATGGTTTTTAAGAGTTTTTTCCAACACTGCGCACAATGCATGTGGCCTGTAATTGGTTGAATGGCAGTGAATCTCTGGCTTGGATCAGAGAATCAAACTGGAATTGTAATGCAGACAGTACTCTTCACTTGTGGATACAGTTGGTACCCAGAAGGGTCTTCCCTGGGCTTTGTTTTTTCTTTTCTTTTTTCACTCACATTGATCATGTATTCATTTTCCATGTTCCTTCTTTACTTACTCTTACATGCCACTGCCTTGCTCTTATAAACGTCTGGAAGACTTCTGGAGAATTTCCTTCCGTGCCTGCCACTTTGCACTGGTTGTGCAGATGTGGGCTTATGCTTCATTTACATCAGACTCATTACACACAATGCTCTAGAGCTGGGGAAGGTGTTGTAAGATTACTTGCTTCAGGAATTGCAAACTGGAAACTGGAATCTGATGTATAAATGGGTTGTTTTTCCTGGTTGTGCACTAAATAAAGTTCTGAATCTAACACAGTAATTTTAAATACAGGGCAAATGCCCTCTGAATTAGATACTGTCCTCAGTACTTCCTGTTAGTTACAGCTGGCTATTCACTAAATTACTCTACCTGGTTCCAACAGACATAAGGATTTGTGATCCCTGTGCTCTTTAGTTTGTCAATGAGGAAAACTGAGGGCTAGAGAGGTTAAAAGGGATTAATAGAGATCCACAATAGAACCAACAGAATGTCAACAGAACCAGAACCTATAACTCTGGAATCCAAGATCTAGTCTTAAGCCACTGTGCATCCCAAGAGAAATGTGTGCTGGTAGCAGTGGTTCTTAGAGTTGGTAATACCTTTATTTGTTTTTAAATAGAAAAAATTATCTTAATTTCCAAGTATATAAAATTATGTTGTTTTATTTTAATTTATATATATGAATTAAATATATATTTTATTCTAATTTACATATATGCATATATATATAAATTAGGGAAGAAGGCTATAAGTTAAACTTTTATAAGATTATTATGAAAATTTTGCACATTAAAGTTTTAAAACTAAGAAACTAATAAAATTTAAATTAATGATATAAATTTATAGGGAATATTATGCTTTTCCATAGCAAATAAAATTTCAATATTGAGTATACTCTCAGAAAGGTTTCCTTTCAAGTCCTGTCCTACCTTTAGTGTCACACAATTCTGACTTTAATAATTCTAATGTGGAGAGTACTATTTACACCAAGAGAAAAGAGAATATGAAATTACTTCAAGTTTCTTTGTGGTAGTTGAGGTTATTCAAACCTGCTATTTGTCTAAAATTTGTTTAGGAATGAGAAGCCATTTTAAATAAAGCGTCACTTATAATTAGGCAAAATAACTCAAGGATAAAGTCCATATTGCAGCTTCACTGATGAATAGAAAATCAAATTATTGCTGGAACTGGGCAGAGACAAAGAATTTGCCATCCTCTTGTAGCTTTGGAATAAATATGTACAAAGATGCAACCCTTGTGACACAATCTATTGCCCTGTGGATGGGCGTGGCAGTAATCTTTGTGGGGCAGTCTTCAGTATTTGGCTCACCTGTGATATTACGTCCTGCAGAAGGGAAGATTCACTGTAGTTTGGCTATAGAAATACTAAGTGGCCATCCAGATGATGCAGTAGAGGCACATACTAATGGCTTTATATTGTTATTAAAATGAAAATGCAAAATTGAAAAAGCAATGATGTAATTTCATGAACTCGAAAAATACCTTCAGAGAATAGAGCCCAGAACAAAATCCCTTGTTTCTAGCCCTCCATTTCCCACTAATTAGTTGTATGACCTTTTAAAAGACAACTAACTTATCCTCTTGCATTTCACTTTTATCATCTGCAATTATGAGTTAATTGAATAGATGAACTTTAAAATTTTCAAAAAATCCCACAATTTTTTTTATAACTCTATGTTTACACTTGCTACATCTTCCTTCTCTGAAATTTCACAAATCAAATAACTAAGAGAACAAGTTTATCTTATAGGCAATGTATTGCCTATTCTTCAAATGTATTACTGAAAAACATCTGAATGTTGGTGCAAGAAGTAACCTGATCTAATTTAATTTCAAATTGCATTACAAGAAGCACCATTCTTCCATGGTGATCTTAGAAGTATACCATATCTTAGTGAAAGTGTGAAACAACTGGCTGTAGATTCTCCTCTTTGATTCAAAGAGCAAGTCCCCTTCCATCTACCTGTTTTATATTGGAAGTTCCACATGTGTGATTTGAAAATATACCTAACATCTTAGGCAACTCTCTAGGTTCTTCAGAAGCCATGTGTCCTGGGCTCTCAGCTGCTTGCTTTGCCTCAGCTGCTCCTTTGGCTATCTCTCCAAAGATTCACTATAGTTTGGCTATGGAAATACTAAGTGGTCATCCAGATGATGTACCATCATCAATTGGTCATCCACCACCATGACCAATTGCCTATGCTTGGATTCTCATTAGTTTTCTAGTATAGGTGGTTATTCTTTCTCTTGCCCAAAGTGGGCAGGGCCCTCCTTTAGGATACTACTGTGCTCCAGGCCTAGCAGCCACATGCAAGAAGTTTCTGTTTTCCAAAGCCACTTCTGTACTTTTTGATGCAAAAACCACACTGTGTAAATGAGATCTGGCTCCCAGATCAACTGTCAATGAAGCTGGATGAGAACAATGTCTCTTTGTGGGGCGAACTTAGATCAATGGAATAGAAGATGGAAAGGTAACTTCCATGCCATCTTTCTTCTCATGAACTGTTCCAAAACATGATTCTATATTACCTGGACCATACATGGCCAGGTGTATAATGTTAAGCAACAAGCTGTGTCTCTGAAATACAGGAAACAGTGACTAGCCTAGTAACATATTATTGTGTGTTGCTTCCTAGTCTTCCCTGACTGGGAATCTTTATCTCTCACTGAGCACTGCCACCTAATCATTTCTTTAAGCTCTGTTTGGTAAAAGTCATTGACAGAGTTCACCCCTCTCAGTTATGGATGTTTAAGACCCAACCTGACCACATCCCTCCCCTGGCCTCCTACCCTATATGAAATATCCTTGGAAGTCAATAGTGCCCTCCACAAACCACCATCAATTGTGTATCATTTGTGCATGCATCTATATGACTTGTCATTCCAGATGGCTTATAATTCTCACATTTCGTGCCAGGGCTCACTGTTTCTTTGTGTTTCCATGAGGCACCCTTCTGCCTGAGATGATGCATCTTCCTGTCTTTGCTTGACTAATTTTTACCAATTCTCATTAAAACAAAATTCAGTTGTTTATCTAAAACACTTTAAGGGCAAGAAAAAATGTCTTATTCTCAGCATCTAGCACAGGACCTGAAATAAAATTGGTGCCTTGTATATTAAAAAAGTACTTATGGATGAATAGAGGTTCAGAGAGGCCAAAAATATTTACCCACGGTGACAGTGTTTGACAGCGGCAGGGCAGGCATAGTGCATACAGTGCTTGTTCTACCACTTCTCTATCATTTCCCTAGAAAATGACCTGATTTCTTTCTAATACTCATTCTACTCATTCATTAATTCAATTACTAACATTTTAATAAATACCTAGCTATCTGGTCCTCTGTTGGATTTTGAGAATTTGTCCCCTTCTAGCCCTTTAGTCTTTCACAACATTATTTTCAGGACTACCACAGACTGTGTGTTTTTTGAAGAAAGCTATTTGGCTTCAGAATACTGAAATTTAATGAAACTTGATTATTCATTTGTATTGCGATATTAAGCTAGTTATTTATATTCTTTGTGTAATAGGTTTCATCATTTACCAAACTGAAGATTTTAAAAACTCCCTTTTCTTTACATAAAGGTATAAGAACACAAGAATAATAGATGAAAATGTCTTTGAAAGTTTAAAGTGCGATCTCAATATACTATCTGGTATATTATTATACTTGCCTTAGTTTTATATGACAAACTTTAAACTATGTATACCAAAACAAACTCTTCAATTAACCATTCAACTCAACAATAGAATAATCAAGAAAGTAGCAACAACACTGAAAAAGATTTTAAAGCTACTTTGCCTCGTTCTAGAAATGAGGAAATTAGGGCTGAGAGAAACAGCAATGTCAAGAGGTTAAACCGTGTTTCCTGACTTCCATATCTAAACTCAAACTTCTTTGTATTTAAGAAAAGCATAATAAAAAAAAAAAGAAAAGAAAGAAAAAATAAAGCCTACATACATTTGGATTATTTAACTACATGAAAGGAATATTAGTAATCTTTGACATTTTCCCCTTTAAGAGTTGAAGGAGAAAAATCTGAGTTCTCATCTCCTTATCTTTTCCCTTGCCTTTCCTTCTGCCATCACTAAACCAGTGACCAACATTTTTTTCCAGATACAGCAGTCCCTTGATGAGCACCCTGGGTATATAGGAATGAATCCTCAGGGGTGCAGGAAGTAAATTTTGGAACTCTTTGGAATTATTTTTCATTTAGAAATAAGACAGATTTCAAGCTTCATAGAGAGTTAACTTATGCATTAATATAGGTGGCCCTATTTGGAAGGTGTCACCCTGGCCTACAATATTTCAAGGGAGGAGTAGGAGCTGCAGGACACCAAGGAGTTGACAGAGGCACCCTTCTGTGCTCACTTCCGTTCACTGAATTGCAATTCACACATGCCCTGTTAAGTGGATTTACGGATTATATAATCTGGTTCTAACTAAACTAATCCTTGTAAAATGGACAATTGGCTTTAAAAGATCCCAGCAAAAGAACTGTGGATTGAAGATAATGCTAATTGAACATGCACAAGTGAACAGCAATGATAAACAAGAATCTGCAAAGCTAACACTTCCACTCCTACTCGAGCTCCTGTTAGCCACATTAGGATTCACAAAACACTGGTGGCACAATCAGATCTAGCAAGACCTCAGCTTAAACAATCTAAAATTATCAAGGAGAATATTTGCAATAGAAATTAATACCTATGCTCTTGACAATGAAATTCTGAGTGTATTATATGTCTTAAAGTACTCACTAATGGTCATTTGAAGCCATTATAATTAGCAAGATGTTTAAAATGAAATCTTCAGAATAGAAAGATAAGCCTCCATAGATTTTCTTCAGGGGAGTGGATTTTAAAAAAACAGAATATTTTACATAATTTTTAACCAAATTTAACAATAAATTTCATGAAGCTTATTGAAATTTCTTAGTATATGTGAACTACTTTACACTGGATAACAAAGAATACATAATATAATATAGAATCTTATAGATTAGTATTACACATTAACCTCCTTGGAATATTTGCATTTTAAATAATTCACCACATAACTGTTAAAGTGTTTTCAAGTTCATGATTATGCAGAAGTTTTACACCATCTCTGACATTACAAAATGATAAATGCTGTTAGTACCTTTTTGTTGTCAGAAGTTGCCACTTTTCAATTGTCTTTTGGGAGACTGCTTTATCAGAACATGCTCTGCAGACTTGTAAAATTCCCTATTCATTGACTTGAAGGTAAAGCAGTTAATAATTTCTGGTGCACAGAAATTATCTTGGAAACTTTGTCCATTATTACAGAAATATTGTGATGAATACAAATTTTATAAGAAAACCTTCAGAAGAAAAATAGTAACTCATGAAAAAAGGGATTAAAATATATCCAGTGTAGGTTGAGTTCATGAAAAACCAAAACAAAAATCAATGACACTCTCTAGTCTTTCTTTACTTAAATGTTGTTTATCTCCCTAATGAACTGTCCACTCAAACCCACATAAGAAAAATGTAGAATATAATGATTTCATAAACAAAGACTCCTTTATTTTAGAATTTTCTGACTAGTTGTCTTTGTGCTTTCAAATTAATAATGAAGCAGAATCATTCTTGTTCTTTTTTTTATTAGTTGTCTTGTTCTTATTTATGTAGGAAGTAAAAGATCACAGTAGTTTTGGTGTCACAAAAAAGAAATGTTCAAAATCAGAATCTCTAGACCGTCAAATGCACAAATGCAATGACCTTCAACCTTAAAAAAGCACTAGTTTGTTTAAGATTCAAAATCAAAGGCTATTTTCCTCAGCTTCCCACACTAAACCTGAAAACACATTCAAGTACACCTATACATCCACATTCTCTTCACCTCAGCTTTATATACAGAGCCACAGATTTATTTTTATGGCTGTAGAATTGGAAAGCATTTGTTTGTCACCCATAACTTGCCAATTTAGAGTAAGTTTTTCTTATATATTATTTAATAAAAATTTGTTGGAATTAAGTTCTATACTCAAGTTTACATTTGTTAACACTTTGTTGCATTGGGCAGCACCAAAGCTTCGTCCCTGATAACAACACAACAAATAGAGTCAGTAGCAATCCACGAACTTAAAAAATATATGTACCCCAAGTCAATGCCACTGTAAAGATAAACATGTATTTCCACACTAATAAATAATGTTGTATATCTTCTGTGTTGGGTTGCAAATAACTCTTAACTAAATAAAATTGCATGACATGGGATTTACATACTCTGTACATTCATAAAAATAACTTGTTCTCTGACAGCTCCCATTCTTGGCAATTTACCACAGCTGTCAGCAGCCAATTTGTTCAGATTACTGCTCTGCATAAAAATGTAACAATCATGAGGATTTATTAGCTGATTATCTTAAAGGTGGCAGTCCATCTTGCCAGCCAAAATGCAGGTGATCAGAAAGTTAAATAATTACCTGCAGATTAACATTATTTCACCTTCACTTGAAATTTGTAGTTCAGCAACAGGTAATATTTTTTTGTTCAAACTTTGCAATATAGTGTACATCTCCTAAGTCGGTTTACTCTGACTACTTGGCATCTTATTAAGCACATAAAGGCTTGAGGAGAACACGATGAATACAAGAATGGTAAAATGAGGGTGAACTTTAGAAGCAAGAGACCTGTGTCTGAGTCTCAATTAATCCAGTAACTTAATAACTGACCAACCTCTTAATCAACTTTGGCTTCACTATTTGCATCTGTAAAATTGGTAAAATACAGACCACACTGTTTACTTCCTGATGTTGTGTTAATGTTTGTAATAATGCCTTACAAGTTGTAAAGCAATTTATTATTATTATTATTATTATTATTATTATTATTATTATTATTTCTTTCCATGCATGGTAAATTTATTTTTGTGTAAAATTTTACAACCAAATGTCATTAACTTCTATATATCATGAAAATGAGTTGTGAAAACTCTTAACAAACTAGGTATGAAAGAAACATACCTCAACATAATAAAAGCCATATATAACAAGTCCACGGTTAATATCATATTGAATGGGGAAACACCAAAAGATATCTGAGATCTGGAATAAGATGATGCCCACTTTCAACAATTTTATTCAACAATTTTACTTAAGACTGTATGTCTTAGCCTGAGTAATATGACAAGAGAAAGTAATAGAAGGCATCCAAATTGGAAAGAAGGAAGTCAAATTTTCACCCTTTGTAGATGATGTATCTTATATATGGAAAATCCCAAAGACTCCACCAAAAAAACTATTAGAAAAATAAATGAATTCATCACATTTTCAGGTTACAAAGTCAAATGCACAAGAATCAGTAATGTTGTTATATGCTAACCAAGTTATCTGAAAAAGAAATCAATAAAATAATCCAATTTACAATAGTTTAAAAAGTAAAATACCTAGGAATGAATTAAACCAAAGAGGTAAAAGGTCTCTACAATTAAAACTATCAAACTTTGATGAAAGACACTAAAGAGAAAAAATACAAAAATGTAGAAAGACATCTGTGTTCATGGACTGAAAGAATCAACTTTGTTAAAATATCCATACTGCCCAAAGTAATTTATGAATTCAGTGTATTTTTTATCAAAATACCAATATTCTTTACAGAACTAGAAAAAAACAATTCTAAAATTTATCCAGAACCACTCAATCCCCACATAGCCAAAGCAATCTTAAGCAACAAACAAATAAATAAAAAGGAGGCATTACACTGACTTAAAAATAGAGTACAAAGCTATAGTAATTAAAACAGTATGGTATTGACATAAAAACAGACCTAGACCAATGGAAGAGAATAGAGATCCTAAAATAAACCGATTCATCTGGAGCTAACTGATCTTCAACAAAGGTGCCACAGTAGAGAAAAGACAATCTCTTCAATAAATAATTTTGGGAAAACTGAATTTCTACATGCAGAAGGATAAAACCAGACCTCTGTCACATTATACATATGAGAGTTGACTCAAAGCAGAAGGTGTTAATATCCAGACTAAATAAGAAACTAAAAAACTCAATAATGTTGTTGTTGTTGTCATCATCATCATATCCAATTCAAATGGGCAATATGCCTAAATAGAACTATGTAGATATTTAGCAAAATAAGGAAGGTAAATTGAAACCATGATGAGTTATCATTTCGCCTTTACAAGAATGGCTACTGTTAAAAAGACCAAAGATAGTGAGTGCTGTTAGAACGTAGAGAATAGGGAATCCTTGCGCACCACTGGTAGGAATGTGAATTACCACTGTCATTATTGAAAACAATATGGAGCTTCCTCAAAAAATTAACAATTGAACAACCACACAATCCAGCAATCTTACTCCTGGGTTTATACCCAAAATAAATGAAATCAATATATCAGAGGCAACTGCTTTCTTATGTGCACTGTAGCACTATTCACGACAGCCAAGAAATAGAAGCAACTTTAGTGTCCATGAAATAATGAATGGACAAATAAATGTAGAACATTTATGCAAC
Organism: Ictidomys tridecemlineatus; assembly: GCF_052094955.1. Taxonomy (NCBI): domain Eukaryota; kingdom Metazoa; phylum Chordata; class Mammalia; order Rodentia; family Sciuridae; genus Ictidomys; species Ictidomys tridecemlineatus. Next base: position 102,886,860 of record NC_135477.1, read on the forward strand.
AGTGCCAAATGCCAATGCCTCGGCTTGGCACAGAATCACGAGCCACCACACAGCTTTGTAGGTTCAAACAGCAATTCTTTATTCCCGATCTCACATGGCCTCCACACAGGTTCAGGGGCAATCCCAATCCCCCGTACAATTCACGTCCTAAATACTTTCTCTCCAGGAGAACTCAGCGGGAACTCAGGCAGCAGGCATGCCCTACTCCCAGCAGCAATAATCTTCAACCTCCAACTTCCCTAAAACTCCTATTGTCACATCCTAAACCCAAGGACGGGGATACTTCTTGCAGGGTACACCCTAATCCTGGATCCACCCTGGTCATTGAGCAGGGTCACCTTTCTCAAACACACAAGCAAGGTCGCAGCAAATTTCCAAGGCAAGTCCATTTAACATGGGGTAAGCTGGCAAGGATTACGATGCGTCATTCCTACTTGGTAATGGCTCTCAGCACAACAGAATTACATTCATTCACAAAATGGATGAAATCCTGTCATTTATGACAACATGGATGGAATTGGGAGTTATTGTGCCAGGTGAAATAATCCAAGCACAGAAAGATAAGTAGTGCATGATCTCTCCAATATATGGAATCTGAAGAGTTGATCTCATAGAAGTTGAGAAAAATCATAGTTTCCAGAGGCTCGTGAGAGTAGGAGAGTGGGAGGAATAGGGAAAGGTTGGTCAGTAGGTGCTATGTTATAGTTAGATAGCATCAAGCAGTGCTGGTGTGCTATATAGTACAGTAGAGTGACTGTAGATAATGAAGTGTATAATTTTAAAAATTCTATAAGAAAGGATTTTGAAGGTCTATACCACCAAGAAATGCTAAATGAGGAGATAGATAGGTTCACTTTGAATTAAACAATGATATATACGTTGAAACATAATGAAGTACCCCCAAATATGTACAATTTTTGTATCAATTGAAAAATGTTATGATAAAAGTATCTTGGTAATGTATGGATTATGTTCACCCCCGATATAACAATTCAGTACTTTTAAGTATTTTTCAGACACATTTATACTTTAATTCACTCTTCTCTTTTGTATTATAGCTACACATATTTCCACAATCAAACTGAAAATTTATATCTTCCACTAAGTTATGTTGTTTTAATAGCCATTTCTTTCTTGCCCAGTGTCAGATCAATTTTTGGGGGATGGGGGGAATGAAGTCATAACTTCCAGTATTAAATTAAGCTATGGGAATTTAAAATTAAAATCCAGGAAATAACAAATATTATTATGTTCCTGTTATGTGCCAGATTTTTTATCTAGGTATTGAGTGAATAAAAAACTAAAAAAAAATCCCTGCCCTCATTGAGCTTACATTCTAGTGAGGAGAAATAAATGATAAAATAAATAAGTGAGATGTACAGTATACCAAATGATGGCTACTTCTACGGAGAAAAACAGAGCAGGGTAGGAGAAAGGGGGTTTTGATTTTAAACAGACTTGGTATGGATGCCTCCTTGACATGATATTGTACACAGATCTTAAGAAGGCAAAAAGGCAAGGAAGACAGGTGCCTGAAGTAAGAGTGGTACAGAGGGAAAGTTATGGGGTAGGGAGTGTCTGGTGTGCTCAAAGAACTGCAGAGTCTAGTGCAGCTGGGAGAGAGCAGAGGGCAGGAGAGGTAGATTGGGAGAAATGTTCAAAGTAGAGGAGTAACAGGAACAGATCATGTGGAGCATCATAGGACTCTGTGAGAACTTCTGCTTTACACAGATTAGGATGGGAACCAAGTAAAGGATTCTGAACATAGGAGTTAAATTACTTTATTTGTGTTTTTAAAATATTACTCTTGATGCTTCATTGGAAACAGAGAGTTATGGAAGGGGAAGGGTGGAGAGAAGTACAGAGGCTTTTTCTATTGTCCGTGTGAAAGCTAACGTTGCCTCAACTAGAATCACAATGGTAGAGGTGATGGAAAGTAGTTACTGTAGTTTGGATCTTGAATGTCTTCCAAAAGTCTTTGTGTTGAAGGCCTATAACCAGTCAAAACAACTTTTCTCTTTGTAAAGTTGATTATCTCAGGTGTTTGTGGCAGGTGATAGTGGCAGAAAGCTAACAGTTGTAAATTTCGAATATGTTTTGAAGGAAAAGTTAGCAAGTTGCTGATGGCTTTGATGAAAGTGAGAGAGAAAGGAGTAAAACATGACTATAATATTTTTTATGTTAACAACTAACATAGGAAAGAAGACAGATTTAGGGGCTGGGGACCAGAAACTTAGCTATGTATATGCTAAATTGGAGACATCTGTTGGACATTCAAGTGGCAATATCAAGCAGGGAGTTGGATATAGGAACCTGGAGTTGAGAGAAAAGTTTTGAAGTGGACCTGCACATTGATAGTTGTCAACCTATAGGTCATGTGAAAAGCAATAGAATGGATAAAGGGTAGGCAGACATGATGCCCAATGCCTGAGCTCTGAGGCTCTCCAGAACTACAGCATGAGGGAGACAAGGAAAAAAATCAGTGAGGGAAACTAAGAAGGAACATGCAATGAGGGAAGAGAAAAAAGAAGAGAATGGGGCCTCCTGGAAGCCAGGTAAAAATGTTTCAAGGAAACTTATCAGCCAAATGTAGCACAGGTGCTGGGTAGGAAAGAGGAAGGTTGAAAACTGGCCATTGGATTAAACATCTTGTCATTCAGAGGTGACCCTGGCAGGAGCAGTTGTTGGGAGTTTAAATGGGTTTAAATGGAAATGTAAGGGATAATGTTTATTGTTAAAATACTTCTGAAAATTGCTTCAACACTCCAGATTTGAAAATGGCCATTATGTCTATACCTGTGCTCTTGTTTCTGTGCTCTAAAACTTTTGAGCTCAAATTGCTTTCAGAGGCAGTTACGTTTGGCATGTGTTAAAAATTGGAATTACTTGTCTTTCTCTGAACTTCACAAAACTTTCTAAAAATTCTCAGTTATCTAGATCTTCTATCCACTCATCCACTACTGTTCTCTAAATATCTGCTTAAATGTAGACAGATACTTAGAAATAAGGTGAAGTGAAATAAACAAGTCTACCTCTCTGCCCTCCACTTCTGCCCTTGAAGAATTCATAATATTACAAAATGGGGAAAAGTATCAAATGAGCCGAGAAATTTCATACATACCAAATTTGGAAATTCTTCCCAAAGGAAAAAATAAATATAAGTATATTTGCATTATGAAAAAAGTAGAAAAAGGGATAAGAAGAACTTCATATGTCACCAGAAGTATGAGAAGCCAGTATAATTTAGAGTATAAACTGCCTTCATTATTTTGCCAAAATAAGGAAGCTTGACTATAAAATAATGAGATTAAGGCAGAAGGTTATACATGAAAGCAACTCTAATTATCTGATTACCAAATATAACTAATGTTGCTATAAACTATGAAAACTAATGAATCATTCAGGGAATAGTGAGATTTCATCTCCTTGAAAGAACTCATAGCATACTGAGGGAGACAGAATCATAAATACAAAATTATAATTAAACACATTTAATGTGTTAATAGATGTACACCACTACCTAAGCTAGTGGTACACTGCTAGGAAAAAAGACTGAACTTTCAGAAAACTCTGAAAAATAGTGTTTTACTTATCAGAAAATTTGCAATACAGAACTTTGCTTTAAAAATGATTGAAATATAGAATTGTATCATATTACAGTGGTGTTTTCCCAATTTCATTTTATAAGTAAAATATTAAAGGTTAACTGAAGCTGATCTTTCACCTCTTGTATGATGAAAGCTATCGCTTAAAACATGTGTATGAGAATCATAAAAAATGAAGAGATAAGTGTGTTGGACTGGATTCTTGTTGTACTTTCTTAGAATAAAATTTCTTTATCATTAGTATGTATGAATTTTCTTTAGATATTAAGTTTAAAGACTTGAATTTTATGTGAACTATAGTGAAGAAGGATTTTTTTAAACTAAAAAATTCTGTACACCGTGCTTTATTACAGTATGGGCAGGTTTTCAAGTGTTTTGCTTCAAAAACACATATACAACTATTGAAAAATATAAAATAGTCTAAAACTCTTTTCAAGTTTTAGACTATTTTATATAATCTCATGATCCAAGTAGTCTTTCAAAATAATCTTGACTTTGTAAAGAAATGTCAATGTAAGCCTCTGAATAGTTGTGTTTTTTTCCCTGTATTATCAGATTAACAAGGACCTGCCTCACTTACATGCTTCCTTCACTAAAACTTGGAAACTCTTTAGAGATTTATGAACTCCTAAGAGATTATAAAGATTCTCTCCCTTGTAGGCAGTTGTAGGAAATAATGCATTTTATGGTTACAATATGCATTATGAAAATAAATACTATGTTAGATCACTTTAAAGACTATGAATATACTCTTTGTTTCTTTAAGTATCTCATATCAGATGAAATTCCTCTTTTTCAACTCCCATAACTTCTGTGCACAACATCTCTGACATCTGGAGAAAATTTCTAGATGCTGAATTGGAAAACCTTGTGTCCATCGACTAGTCAAAACTGCCACCTACTGGTCAGTCTTTGAATCTTTTTTTCCCTTCAAATATTGCTTTACAATGGAGAGAACATTCCTTTAAAACAACAAAGATAATTTACAATATCCAGATTTTTAAAATTCAACAAAATTCAGCCTCTTTAGGGTGAACCAAAAATAACAAATTGTACAGACCTGCCAATAAAATCATCTCTTTTCCCAGCATCTTTGTCCCATGCAGTAATATCAATGATTCCTCCTCTTTCTTCATAAAGATGAAAATCAAATTGTTCCCTCCACTGAGGATTCAAAGTTTTTGGCATAATCTGGAAAACCAAAAGGTCATTGTTATTTTATTAATATCAGCCTTTAAACACTTAACTTGAGACCTTAAATCAAACTTAGATACCAACTGGAAAATTATGTAAGTGTGCTATTTGAACCAAAGATTCCAGAAGAAAAATAGAAATCAGTCATTAGATCTCTAGCATCTTTACTGATGAACAGATCCCGAAGGATGTGTCCTGAAAAAATCAAAAGTGACCCTCAATTTTCTTACATAACAGATGAGAAATAGAAATCATGTAGAAAAGCTAAATGGATCACTATTTACCTTTCATATCTGTCACTCAGACACTAGTAATTATTCTACATAATCATAGTTAATAGATGAAGACATAATTCATAATTATCTCATTATAATTAAGACAAGGATTCTCAGACTTTCTTTTCCCCCTTATTCCCCACACATTGGAATCTTCAACAGAGTACATGAAAAACAGAAAATGAAGTTCTATGAGAGCAGAAGAGAAAAGCAAGTAGATTTTGGTGGTCAGGCACACTTTTACCTTAGAATCATAGCATTGATGTATTATCCCAATTGTACATATGGAGAAACTGTGTGTGTTCTCGTGTTTCATATACAAAAAGATCCCTGTAGTGTACTTTTGTAAATTCAAGTATTCAGATAAGAAATCTAGTAGAATCAATAATAAAGTATCCTACAGTGACACGATTTAAAATTCCATTCACCATTAGATTAAACAACAGTCATATTTGTTTCTTAGCAGGAGGGTGTGCCATGGCTTTTTTCCTTTTGATGTATGACAGGCGGGTCTTCAGATATAAAGAGTTTGAAAGCTATGAAGTATGTTATGTGCAAAGGTAATATAAATGAATCACAATTTTTAAAAGTTCATAATGTGAACTTAATCAGCAATAGATCATGGACAGAAAGAGCAAAGAAAGACACATGTCCATAGCTGGGTTTCATATTTCATACCTAAAGAGCAAAACTATAAAAAATAAGTAATGTTTTAAGACTACTAGAACATAGAAATGATGCTAATTGAGAGAAGGTAAGATTCGAGTGGACGTAGGTATCTATTTTTGGAGAGGGAACAACCTTAAAATTTGTTATTAAGCTCCATATCAGAAAAAAATTACTGAAAGGCACTGGCTGATCACTCAAATATCATTGGGCTTTGATGAATTCCTATGGTATTCTGGTAGTGGGAGGGAGGTGGTATTCTTACTTGTGTGGCTATAAATAGACTTAACTTTTCACTTTTCTTCTTTAGGATTGTCTTCCTTATATGATTTCCTTTAGATCAGAAATATTCATTTCTATTCCAGGTGGGCATTGGTAAGGTAACCCTCCTGCTAGTGGTGCTCACTGCCTGCTAACAAACGAGCACTATGATATTTCTAACAACTTTAAGCTCTGATGAAAACTTCTTGGCCCAGAAGGGGAAAGCTGTTTATTAAAAAAAGTATATATGTGATTATATGACCAATATGATTCTGCAACCTGTACACTCAGAAAAATGAGAAATTATATCCCATCTGATTCAAATGTATGATATGTCAAGGTCATTGTACTGTCATGTGTAACTAATTAAAACAAATAAAAATTTTTTAAAAATCCCTGAAAATGATGACATCAAGGCAAAGGAATTCTCCTCAAAATGACCTATGATCTTTATTTCAGGATGGAAATAATCACTGGTCCCAAGCTATCTATGAATATCAGCTGTCCAAACTGACCAGTAAAGAGGTCAAAATTGGATATAATGCAGATAAGATGTGCTCAAAATACAGTTTTGGATGCTATGACTTTTACTAATTACTATTACTTCCATCCATAACATATAACTAAGATTATTTAATATATTATTATTAAGAACATCATTGTTACCACACAATACACTTCCTCCTACTACTGTTACATTTCTTTTTCCTTTTGCTTTTCCCATTTACTGATTATTTATAATGTGTGAGGAAGAACTCAAAGCCCTTTACATGAAAAACATATATTCATTTAATCTTCTCAATAACTTTTTTTACTAGGCCTTATTTTAATTCTAGTCCTTATTTTTAATTTTTACAGATGGGAAAACTGAGGCATGGAGAGACTAAGTAACTTGTGCTATGTGCTATGATGCAGCATTGATAGTGGCAGTAGGAATGTGGCCGTTTATTTCTTTTTTTTTGTGAGGGGAGTGTACTGGGTATTAAACTCAGAGACACTCAACCACTGAGCCACATCCCCAGCCCTATTTTGTATTTTATTTAGAGATAGGTCTCACTGAATTGCTTAGCACCTTGCTGTTGCTGAGGCTGGCTTTGAACATGCAGACCTCCTGTCTCAGCCTCTTGAGCCACTGGGATTACAGGCTCATTTACTTCTTAGACAAATTTAGAGCCTTGTGATCTGCATTGGTATAAATAAGGTTGGATAAAATGACTCAGAGTAATTCACAAAGATTTATGGTATGTAAAATAATATTAAGAGCCAATATTCTCTAGGCACTTTGTAAGCCGGCATCAATTATGTTCTGTCTGGGTTATTGTTCCTTTTTTTTTTTTCTTGTAAATCCTCATAGGTATACTAAGAGAGATTTCTCACCATCATTCCAGTTATAGATGAAGAAATTGAGACATAGAGAATTAAGCAATTTACCCAAGATCATTTAGCACATAAAGTAAGAAATGCAATAGAATTGTTGGTTTTGTTTTCTGACATGATATTCAAAAGTTCTCTTAAGCATTTCAAAGTATACCCAGCATTTTCATTTCCTAAAGCATGGCTGTTACCAGCCAATGCCTTCTCAACATTGATAGGAACAGAACAGAGAAAATAGAGAGCTACCTTGCTCTTGTACTTCTGATGCCCAAGCCGGAACTTTACATAAGGGTCACTCAACCCATTGGAATCCATCGCTTTGAGGTCTCGCCCCTCAATCAAGGTGATGCTGACTATCCCTCTCCATAGGTGGGATTTTCTGTGCTGGTCTGACAGACGTAAACTTTGGGTCTGAAACTTTCACAAAGAAATGTGAGTTAGGTTATTTTGTTTTAAACTTAAGTATTTCATTTGGTCTTAAGCTTTCCCCGACACAGTTTTTCAAAAAATAAAAACTAAGCAGCTACATTTTTAAAAAAATAAAAAATGGAGTATTAATTATTTATTAGTTATAAATTTGTTAATAAATTGTATCATGACAAATTTGTTGTGTAAGAAGAGGTTAGTGCTCAAATAAAGACAGTCTAGCTTTTCATCTCTTAAAATTAGAAGATGTAGATAGTTTAAGAATATCAGAGAATACTTGCATTCATGTCAAATATGCCTGTTAAAAGATGTTTAAAATAAATATAAATATCAAAGACCACATCTACACTGTGATATTTAATTTTTAATTATTTATGGGTTTTGATGAGATTTTTTCATGTTATAAATGGATTTAATGGGTAATTTTCAGTTATAAGATCAGTTACAAGTTCTATTTGGATAATTTAAATACTTTCTTGCCACATTAGCAGAGGACTGAGTTTCAGCTCAATAGAGAACTATTTAAGGTAATACAGAACACAAAACAAAATCAGTATACCCACTCAAGATATTTTAGTTATGTGTGAAATTTGCATCACAAACACTCATTTTTAAAATTATAGATGTGATTTATATTGGTGAGTATATTTTGTATTCATTTCTCACTCCAGTATTTGAACATTTTCTTTAGTATTTTTTATTATACTCAATTCCAAATCATAATATTCAAGCCAGTGAGCAAAATTAGAATTTTAAAAAATTAGCAAGTATACTACAAATGACCATATAATGTCTTTTAACTAAATAGCATATGAAAAAAATGGAGAAAGTATTTAAACACCAAAACATTTTTAAATATAGATTCAGCACCAAGCAGTATTATAAAAAATATTGTTTCTTTCTAATTATCAATCATGTTTTTCCCATGTAGTTATTTCATAAAGAAATTCAACATCCCTCTGACTCTTACAGTACTGCAACTTCTAAATAACAGATGAACTCTAATTGCTATCTAGTCCCTTCTACATTAATGTAGGAAGCTACAGCCTATTTTATATAACTCTTCCTCCCATGCTGACTTCTTCATTTCTCATACCATACAGTAATGCCAGTCATTCTTACATGTCATCCTTAAAAGTTGTGCACTTCAGGTGCTTTTACTAGGAAAACAAAATCAATGTTTTCCAAAAGACAGTAGTTCTAATCCTTGAACTTTTCAATGGAAACCTTTCTAAATCACATTGTATATTTTCCTGTCTTTTTGAATAGCAAATTTTAAATGTTGGTCGTTTCTGTCTTATTAAAATCAACATGCCTCAAGAGTGTTCTGAAGGGCAATGGAGGCTCATGGAGCCCCAAAAAGTTCCACAGAACTCTGCCCATTTCAGTTAGAGTTCCCTCTGCTCTTGTTCATTCTATATATAGGTATTGGGTTTGCACATTGGCTTTTGTTTGAACAAAAGACTTCTCAGATTAAAACAGAAGTTCTCGATTAAAATTGTTCAGAATTTGTTGCACCAAGTGATGCCAAGTTATTATTCTTTTTTTAGTTTTAGGTGGACACAATATTTTGTATTTATGTGGTGCTTAGAATCAAACCCAGTGCCTCATGCATGCTAGGCGAGCGCGCTAGCACTTGAGCCATATCCCCAACCCCCCAAGTTATTATTCTTCTTGTTGTTGTTTTCATTGTAAGATTTCATGCTATTTATTACTAGATAATACAGCAGTAGGTTTTGGTGATTGATTGACTGATTGATGATTGATTTATTGATGTAACTACTTCTGCTGATATTCAGATGGCCTCTAACAGCATATCCTAGAAATGCAGGTTTTAAACTTTGGATCAGAAACATTTATTAAGGAATATGAGTGGCATAGGAGGAAAAAAGGAAAACAAATATGGTAAATAAAAAGAAATAGTTATCTTAGCAAAGACCAAAATAATTAATAATAGAGCTTTAGAATTTAGAAGCAGTTATATGTTCATTATACATTTGGCTTTCTCTAAATCCCCAGGAAGAGGAAGGTGAGGCTTCTGCCCCTTTTTTAGATGTGGAATTTGCTGTTCAGAGTAGTTGAGCTAAAAGATGGTAAACATGTGACCAGAACCCCAGTATTTATGGCCTTTATTCACCCAACACAGGTGTTTAGGGCAGAGGTTCTCTCATAGGCTTAAATGCTGCCACAATAAACACTTATTTATTTATTTTTGGTAATAGGGATTGAACTCAACACTTTACCACTGAGCTACATCCTTAGCCCTATCTATTATATTTTGAGACAGGGACTTGTTAAGTTGCTTAGGGCCCTACTAAGTTGCTGAAGCTGCCTTTAAACTTGTGATCCTCCTGCCTCAGCCTCCCAAGCAGCTGAGGTTACAGGAATGCATGACTGCACTGGGTAAAGGTAGCCCTAATTTAAATATAATGTTGCCAAGTGGTATTCCCCTGTTAGGTGGGTTGATTTTGAAATAACCTTCTAGAACAGATTTTCCTATATGGCTAATTCCTGAAGGCACCTTCTGCTTTTCTACCATATAAGCACATATATTTTTATTTATAATATTTCAATTTATTGAAGAAGGCACTTAGTACCATGTTATATATATTTTTCCAAAAGAATTCATACAAGGCATGCAGCTGGGTACAATCTAGATTACATATCATCTTCAATTAGTAATGATAAATTGGTTTTCTTAATAGGACCACACTTACTTGTTTACCCTGTCTCACTACTAACACCCCCCCTTTTTCTTTTAAAATTCAAATGCAAACAGAGTAAGGAGGGAACAGGTAAGTGCTTTCCATGAGATCTTTCATGCTTTCACAGAAAAAAAAAAAAAGGGAGCTTAATGGAGTCTTTGACTACTTCCATCAGTCATTATGGTAGTCTTTTCTGTAATCTGGATGGATATTTCCCCCAAACTTGGAAAACAGGCAGGAGGAAGGAGAGTTCTCTCATAAAAGCAAGGCCAATGAATGTGGAAATTGAGGTGACCTCTGCAAAGGGATAAAAAAGAGGAAGAAGAAAAAAAAAGAGTTCCAAAAATATGGTAATTGAATATTTTTAAAAAGTGATTTTTTTCAATAACTTTTTTCAAAATGGCATATTTCTAGAAAGAACTCCATAATTCAGCTGTGGATTTTATGAAATAACCATATAGTAATGAGTAAATGCATGGTCATTAAACAGATAAGTATTTAGTTTAAGCATAAAAGATAGAAAATTTGAAATAAAATCTTCAAGACATAAACTTAGGTTATCAATAGCAGAAAAGGCATACACTTAAATACAGTTGGTCTACCACATCCATGGATTCTGCATCTGGATTCAACTAAACATGGATTTGAAATACATAGGAAGAAAAATTGCATCTTTACTGAAAACATAGACACTTTTCTTCCTCATCATTCCCTAAACAATACTGAATAACAACCATTTGCATAGAATTTACATTGTGTTAGGCATTATAAATAATCTAGAGATTATTTACATATAGGAGGATGTCCGTAGGTTTATACAAATATGACATCATTTTATGTAAGGAATTTGAACATCTGGAGATTTTGATATCCACTGTGGGTAGGAGAGTTGGAACCAATCCCACCACCCCACCCTTGCAATACTAAGAGACCAGTTTTTCACTCACAGTATTCTAGCAATTCCTATATAATTGTAAACATTATTCACTCTCTGGTATGGATAATATTAATCTATTTAAGGTCCTTCTTTAGAAATGTTTCTAAATTTCTGAAGAACCAAGCCTGCGAAAGAAATCATTTGGATTGGGGATGAGGCTCAGCAGTGCAGTGCTTGCCTAGCATGTGCAAGGCACTGGGTTTAATCTCCATCAACACACACACACACACACACACACACACACACACACACACAGAAACATACCAACTTTGAACTTCTAAGGTAGTAGTTCCTATATTTTATCAGTGCATGTATTGAAATTACTGGGTCTGATTCCTGATGTGATTCAGTTCTTGTGGGGTAGAGTCTAATCTTCTTTCAACATGTTCCCCATGTGATTTTCACACACACCAAAGACTGAAAAACACTCTCATAAGAAACACCCATCTAAGTTCAGAATTAATAAAGAATATCAAGATATCAGGTAATAATACAAATGTAAAAGCATGAAACAATTAGTCAATAACATGGATCTTTAGTAAGATTTTAGAACTGGTTAGCTGGTACTTAAGAAAGACAATTAGTTCACTTATATTATTTCTTGAAAAATAATTCAAGATTATAATTTCTTTTATATATGTAAATTCACTACATATATCTAAATATATATAAAAGAAATTATATAAAACTAAGTTAGAATAGGGAGTAGTTTTAAGTACAAGTCAGTCCTTATAATTCACAGCTCATGCAAGCTCAGAAAAAATAAATGAACTGAACAGTTGAACTTACTTGTGCATTTTGGAAATAAGGACTCTGAAGTTCTGCTCTGCAGAAGCCCAGGACAGCAAGAGCAGGCCTGCTATATGTCTGGATGGAAATGAATGGTCAGAGCTGTATGGGAAATCTTTGCACCAATCTAACCCCTCATTTTGATTAGGATTCAGAATTACTTTAAAATATTATTTGAAAAGTATGTACTTGCTTCTCAAGTCACTATCAGAAAATGTCTTGTAGCACAATGAAGATAAACGCCAGGACATCTTTATAGTTACAGCTACTTTTTAAAGAAAATATAGCCCAAAGATTATATGGTGATAGATCCTGCTGAAGTGGTTTCAGGATTTTTTTAATAGAATCATTACAGAAAATAAACACCATCAGAGAAATCACAGAAAGAATAATTTTTCTCAATGTCAAAATAATGATAGGTTTAAAGAAGAATAAATGTTACATAGATAAGTAATAACTATCTATGATCATGTGAACCTTGCATCCACATGAAAATCTTTTGTAATGATCAAAGAAATATCTACAAAGTAATAGGAATTTTGTCTCACGTAAGACATCTTTTTGCTGCCTTGGTTATCATTTTAAGAAAAGCAACAAAAAGATCCCTTCCCTACTAAAACCAAGAGCAGTAAGAGATGGATTAAGAAAGGTAAAGCTGAAATTCTGGAGGGAAGGTATCATGATGGAGCTGAAAGTTTGCATTAAGGACTTCTAAAGCAGATATAGAGTTTCTGAGTATTATTATGAAGAGATGAGAAGCAATTGCTTTGATGACATCAACAGGGAGGACTGGATAGGACGTCTGAAATATAGGTTATGTCACACAGAAACATTTATTGAGAAGCTATTATATGCTGAAGTTTTCATTCTCCAGTGTTTTTCATGACAAACATTCCTTTTTTAAGAAAAAGAAGCAGAGGCATAGAGAAGATAAATGTCCTTCTCAAAGCCAAATGTCTAGAGGATAGCAAAATTGAGATTTGATCGTGGAGTTACTGACAACTAACCTATGATTTCCCCCACTATACCTCATTTTTTGGACATAATCTGTGAAGTTTATGATACAAAAAAGAAAGAAAAAATAATTAATCAGCACAGGTTTTTCAGATTGCTTTTGTCTTTCATTTAGATGAAATACATTCTGATTATAAATTGTTGAGAAAAACTAAAGGGGGACTTAAAGGAAGTAAAATAACTGGCATATGTTATTTGGTAGAGCAAATGAGAGTAGACTGTACTCAAGTTGTGCAATTTAGCATATAGCTTGACGACACTTATGTATTCCCACTCTTATTATTTAAATTTACTAGTTTCATTCTTTGAATAACTGGACCACTCATAATAGGATATATCCTATTTGTCTAAATTCTGATTTAAAAATAAATCAAGACCTAAACCAAATCTATTTAGACTCCACATGTGACTAGGGGAGCACAGTTATACCAAATCCTCTCCCTGATACTGTCAACGATCCTTGGCTTTTGTTATCCTGGATTGTATTACCCGTGTAAAGACTAATCCTTCCAAATGAGACCCAGACACTGAAACTGGAGTAAAAGTGTGTTTACAATAAGGCATGTGTGGAGTCAGCTCTTTTCTCTATTTTTAGCACAGTGATGGCACAAGCTTTTATTTAATCAAATGATCCACACACCACTACAAAAAAAGAGATGACAGCCAAGAATGACTGTTTTGTGCTGCTGAAACTAGAGTGTGGAGCAATTATTGGCTCAATCCCAGGCATGGGCATGTCCTATCTTTTCCTTTTCCTGCAGAGTTCACTCCAGTGAATTGCACCTGGATGATGAAGTCCAACAACTAGATTTGTTCTGCTGTCCTCCATCCTCTCCAAGCAGGATTGCCTCTGCAGAAGCCCTCTCAGTGTTTTGTGCCACGAATGCCAAGCGTCTCTGCTGACAATAAAGCTTCAATCCCTTTCTTCTTAGAAGATGACTCTCTGGCATTGTAATCCTCAGAGAAGTTCTCTTGATTTTTATCCTCTCATTTTCTGTTGTATTTTTATTGCTTCTTTATACAATTTATGGTGCTAGGAAATTCTTTATGTTTACCTGAGGTGCTCTAACTACCCTCTCTAACTTCAATTGTGGATCAACAAAATTTCTTAAACATTTCTTGTATCCTTCAAAGCATATACTTATAGAATAGCATCATATATATTGTAATTTTCTTGGCTTGTTAAAATAATCTGCAAATTTCTACCAATGATACAGGGAAAGGAATAATAGTCTTTGGTTTGAATACAGAGACATTTTCTTTTGAAACTTTTAATTAAAAATATATATTTTAATTTAATTTTTTAAAAAATATGAATGTATCACCCAGGGTCTTAAGCATGCTAGGCAAGTGCTCTACCACTGAGCTACACTTTAACCTTTTAAATTATTTTATTTAGAGACAAGGTCTTGCTAAGTTGCCCAGACTGGCCAAACTTGCAATCCTTCTGCTTGAGTCTCTAGAGCAGCTGGGATAACAGGTGTACAACATCATGCCCAGTTGCAAATAGTTTTGAGACTCTTATTTTCATGTCTAAAAATGGAAATACTATCAGGCCATTTGGGGAGGTATTTCAGAGATTATTGAGTTGTTCAGCACAGCTCAGGATCTCAGGATCACATTTTTTGTTTTACAAAGTTGACAACTCTTCTCCTTAGTCTGTAGTCTTCCTCCAACAACACTTCTGATTGACCTTAAGATATGCTCTGATGCTCTGACATAACTCCCATTTTTCTGTATTTTTGTATATAATCTTCTTTGCCTGGCATAATCCTCTTCTCCATTTTTAGGTGCGTTTATTTTGAAATATCCCAGCTGTTTCCATTTAAAAAATGTTGACATTTCTCTTTAATTTATTGTTCTTGCATGATGATTCATGCAATTAACTCTGTGATCAGTGTCTAGATGTTTGCTCGGTGGAGGAAAATAGTAAGAAACATAAGCATGCTAAATATTTGAAAGAACTATTCTAAGTTATTCTCCTTAATGAGAAGTTAAATTAATGAACTTCTGACTTAGAATAATCCGATTTGATTTCACATAATTTTTATTGTTTCCTGAGAAACATGGTAATTGTTATATCCACGATTTAATGTTTTGTGTTCTAAGACATGATATTTTGATGAATTAAACTGTTATGCTTTTAAAAATTAGAATATGTCTGTATCATCACAGTGATACAATTTATTCTCAAGAAAATTAAGATGTAGCAAGTAGCCTTGACATTTCAGCTAAGTGACTTCTTACTAGGATTTAGTTTCACTCCATATAACTCATTTGCCACCTCTTGAACACATGTATTTATTCTTATAAATTAAGCAGATAAAACTTTCTTTCAAATCAAACCTCATTTAACTTACATAACACACCTATACTCTTCATGCAAGATTTTTTTTTTTCCGAGCATATCTGAAAGTGTTCCTGGGAAACCTCCTTTCATATACATTCCCACTAAAAGCTCATCAGAATACCAATATTGCTTGCATAAAAAGCCACAAGGTAAGTTTTCAGAGTGGCCTTTTTATGTGAATATGTGAGATAACACTCATCCAGCTGTGGCAAATAATTTTCTGATTTTGTAAATGGGACATCGAACGCAGCAACTCCTCAACAGAGGAGCTGCTCTCCCTACTCACGAATTCTATTCATCTACTCAAGAGAGGAATGCTTTTGCTGTGAGTTCTTCAAAAACATTTATTTCTGTGGCTTCACAGAAAGAGGCATATTGGTTCTGATCACACCATCTGAGTACTTGATGATACTGATATCATTTCTCTGGGCCTTTGTTTCCTCACTGGTAAAATAAATGACCCTCACATATTCTGTTTGTGGCTTGATTCATTTGTCACTCATTTGTTGTTGCTTTCCCATGAAAAAGCATTATTGCTATACCTTGGACACAAAACAGCTATCGTTTAAACCTGTATATTTGTTATTCTTAAATTATACAGTTTAAGCAATTGAGAAGGTTATTAATATTTAAGGATGAATATAATCAAATGGAAAGCACTGATAAATGGAAGACTAATTTAGAAACAGCAAAGTCGGAAGAAGATGTTGAAAGAGTCACTTGAAAGGGAGGCTTGAAAAAGTATTAATTACAGAGTTGGTACTGGTGGCAAATCTACACTAATTGCCAGTCTGCATGTTTGCTGCATAGAGAACAAACAGAACACAGAACACCCTCAAATCCTGCTCTCAAATAAGTGTTCCATGTGAATTCACACCACATTTATGGAACTTAATAGATAGTGAAAAATGTTTGCAAAAAGCCATTTTCCATTTCAGGTCATAGAATGACTCAAAAACAGCTTGTGTGATCATGGACATTGCATGAACATGTAAGATGAACTGTGATTATTTCAGCATGTGTATAGAATACCTTCAGCAAAGGCAGTGAACTGAAAGCAAATGAAGAGGCTATAATCACTGAAATAGTCTTGCAGTAATAAAAGTGCAAAAAAGTGTTAAAGCAGGCAGGGATGAGAAGACTTGATTTATACTTGCTCAATGATCAGTACATAGCTTAATCTGGAACCTGACAGACTGCTTAAGAAACACTGCACCATATCTTAAAATTCTAAGGAAAAAGGTTATTTTCAATCATGAGCAGTTTGAGAGCCAAGAAAGGAAAATAGCAAAGCCCTAAGATTATAGCATTTCCATGGTAGTGACTATTGCTATATAATCATGTACCAAGTGTGAATTTTCAAAGAGAGAGAGATACTCTTAAAGGCAAAGTTAAATTAAAGTGTATTAATAGTAAATCATGCTGCATATGATGCAGAAATAATAGCAGAGAAAAAATGGATGACAAAGCTCATAAGACTTTAATAATTGAAGAGTAAATTAAATTGCAATGGCATTTAAACTTAATTTGGTAGAAATTTCACCTTTTTTTTTGTTTCAATCAAAATCAGAGTTAATGTTTTTCTAAATCACAGAGGTTTTTTTTTTTCCTCAAAGAAAGGGCACTGATTATCTTGTACAGATCAAGTGTATATGTTATATAAGATCAATGTAACACAAGTAAATTTTTTTTTGAACAGAAATGAAGCAGAAAATAATCTCCAAGGTGGAAGGCCTCTGGGGTTCCAGCTCTTTGGAATAGCCTTTGTCTCACAAGGAGCTAACTTCAAAGATATAAGTTTTCAAATACATAAAGTTCTTAATTTTTTTAGGACTTAGAATAAAATTTAATAAAGAAGGCAAATGAATACACCTGTCTGGAAGCCTATTTTTAAAAGTGAATTTCTTAATTCACACTCAAGTTTCAAAATTTCTATGTAGAACAAAAATCAAGAATGTTAATATAAAGGATTTAGACATTACCCTCCAAAAGAAAGACTTCACAGAGAAATAAGATCCAACCACTTCATTTTCTGAGAGTTCCTAAAAACAAACAAATATTTACCCAAATGTTGTTTTTTTAGAATATTTAATTAGTATTCAAAATCAAAACAAATAAAATCAAATAAAAATTAAAAACAAAATCTATATATCCTGGAGATCCATTGGATAGTAGAAACCAAGTTTCCTTCTCTTGTGAATAAATCAAAGTTTTATCCTATTCATCTCTGACATCAGTGGTAATAAAGTTGAGAGGATTGTTTCTGTAGTTTGAAGCAAGTCCACTTACCTTTTTATTATTAATTTTTATTAATATATCTTTGAGTCTTATCATAAAAAGTAAAATTGTTTAAGGATATTTTTTAAAGTTTTTTTAGTTGTTGATGGACAATTATTTTTTTTCATTTTTTTAATTGATTGTTCAAAACATTACAGAGCTCATGATATATCATCTTTCATACATTTGACTCAATTGGGTTTTGAACTCTCCAAATACATATTGCAGACTGACTTCTGTTACATACTCACATTTTTACATAATGGCATATTAGTGACTGTTGTATTCTGCTACCTTTCCTATCCCCTACTATCCCCCCTCCCCTCCCCTCCCCTCCCATCTTCCCTCTCTACCTCCTCTGCTGTTGTTCAATTCTCTCCCTTTTTTCCCCCTCCCCCTTGCCCCTTATAACTGCTTATAATTTTGTGTATCACTGAAGGTCTCCTACCATTTCCATATGCTTTCCCTTCTCTCTCCCTTTCTCTCCCCCCATTCGTCTTAGTTTACTGTTAGTCTTTTCCTCATGCTCTTCCTTCCTGTTCTATTCTTAGTGGCTCTCTTTATATCAAAGAAGACATTTGACATTTGTTTTTTAGGGCTTGGCTAGCTTCACTTAGCATAATCTGCTCTAATGCCTTGATGGACAATTATTATTCTTTTTTTTTCTTGTGGCTTCTGGCACCATGTTTGCTCTGCATGGGTATGAAATTTTCAACAGACCAACCATGGCTCTCCTTTTACTAGTTTCTAATGATAATGACAACAAAACACCTGGCATTATGATAATGCACGCTAAACAAAAGTGCCAACTTAAATATAGAGAGTAAGGAAAACTGCACAAACCATTCATGAATTCCAGAAAAGACTTGGGCTAAACTGTAAGGATACATTCAGTTACACTTCCATCTTTATCAAGATAAGAAACAAATAAGTGAGGAAAATTGCCATTTTAAAAGTTCTAAAAAAAAGTGACATCAAAAGAGAACAAAAATATAGATATCAAATTGATAAAAAAATTCCTGAAAATATTCCAAATAATGAATTGTTAGAGTGCTTGTACTGAGGTTTTTAATTTATTAGAAGAATAAGATCCACTGGTAGTATCTTATTTAGATCTATTTTTTTGCTTCCATAGATCTAAAAATTAACTATATTTTGAATTTAAAAATCTAAAAAATAACATTTTTACTCTCAAGGAAATTAACTAAAGGATAGTTTTCCCAACCCTAACAAATTAATGAGATACTATTTTCCAGTTGTACATAAAAATAAATCACAGAAATCTCTTCAGAATATGTATTAGATAGAACAAGGATTAGTCAATAAAGTTATGTTAAAAGTGATACTTTGGCCAGGCAAGGTGGCACACATCTGTAACCCCAGCTACTTTGGAGGATCCTTTAGGAGGAAGGCAAGTTTGAGGCCAGCCTCATCAATTTAGTGAGATCTTTCATTTAAAAAAAAAAATAAATAAATGGAATATATCTAGTTGTAATTCAGTCCCCAGTACTTCTTCTTCCCCTTCCTTCTCCCTACTCCTTGCTTTCTTTCTTCTATTGTTCTTTCTGCCATTTATCCATAGTTTTTTTCTAAAAAATTAATTTCTTGTGGATATTCATGATGGTGAGAGTCACTGGAGTATTTTCATAAATGCACATAGGAAAGTTATTGCAGAATCAAATTAGCCTTAATGTGTACAGGCCTTTACACATATCACATAGTACTGTAAGTCACTCATTCTTCAAAATTCAAGACAATCATAATAGATTTGAATCTATAAACCTTGGAATTCAAGTATAAGAATCTAGTCAGCAAGCCTTCCTGCTTATATGAGTGTGCTTTTATATGAGCACAATTCCTTTTGATAAAAATCATTTGGCGGGCTAGGACTGTGTCTCAGTAGTAGAGTGCTTGCCTAGCACACATGAGGGACTGGGTTTGATCCTCAGCACCACATAAAAATGAAACAAGAATATTGTGTCCACATATAGCTAAAAAATAAATTTAAAAAAATCATTTGGCATTCAAGAGATTAAAAAATAAGTAAGTACCTGAGTAAATTATTTACATAAACTTTCCTGGTCAGACTGGAATCACTGTTCATCAAAACTATGGCTGCTGGATGCTTCCATACCATCAATAAGAATGGCTTATGATATCAACTAAGCCCTATCAGCAGTTATGTCAGCCAAGGTTTTGGTAGCAGGCTTCTAAAAAAATTATGAATTATTTTCACTGGGATTCAAAGTACATTAAAATTCATAAATCTCGTCTTAGTTGAATTCAACTTAATCTATCAATCATCTTTCTTCTTAAATTAAAAGGCCATGTAAATCCGAGAACTTGCTCTTAGTTCCATTATCTGGAGCCCCTTTTCTCCCCCTTTTATCAGCCTGGGAAGAATGACCCTGGGAAACTTGGTTACACTCCTATAATGTGACAGCTCCTCTGCAATCCCACATTGAACACCAAGATAGACCTAGATCGCGGTTGTGGTAGAATCCATCCTCTGCTTGAGATTATATTTTGTCCTTTCACTTTGTGCCAACTCATTTTGGACCCACAATATTTTAAAAATCCAACAGAAGTGGTCAAATAAATATAATGCCATCATTATAGCAAATCCCTGTAGTTATGAATCATAATACTTAAAAATGTAATTTTGTGCCTCTGGGGAAGTATTGTCAAAACAGCAAAAAAAAAAAGTCATCACAACATAAATTTTAATTATGGCTCCATGTATTTTGTGGGATAATTAAATGTTTACTGGCATTACAATAATACTTGTTTTAAATAAACATACTACTAATTTCAGGAGTTTGGTTAACTAGGGTCAAAATATTCTCCTTCATCATAATTGCTCATTGCTGTTCACCATTTGTTGGATTGGATTCTCAGAAGTCTTAATTACAGAATGAATTTACAGTATTTCCAAATAACACAGATTTGGAAGTAAAAATAATGGCAAAGCAAAAAATTTTAAATAAAATGTTATGCTTCCCTCAAAAACAAATAACCATATATCACTTTTCAAAGATATATGAATAATAATTTAAAATGATGCACCAAAGAAAACCATTTTGGTCACTCCTGGTTGAGAAGGTATGTTATCAATAAACTGTTAATTTTTTGCAGATTTAAAAAAATCACCTCTTTATCAGGATCTGAACTCTTTGTAGGAAGGACCTGGTAATTATTAAATGATACCTTTTTTTCCCCAGTATAACTGACTGTGTGAGATAGTTAAAAATGTGTTAATCTGTTTTTTCCCCTCACTTAAATTAAAGCACTTAGGAGTTTCCACTGCATTTCTAATGAGTTACCCAAAGTGTCAGGTTTAACTACACCCTGCAACTTAAAGTTGAGTGGTCTCTAGCTCAAATTAAAATATATATTTGCTAAAAAGACTTGTTAAAGATTGCTTCATTCAACCAATGCACAAAATGTTTTATAGTTCATTTAAGTTATGCTAAGTGATTATAATAAAGTCATTATAAAAAGATGTATTAAAAAAGAAAGAAACCATTAAGTAACAGTAGATATGGTAATGAGATCATCATAGCAGTCTTTATTATATTTTCCAGAGGATGAACTTTTTCTTAAAGAAAATTATAAACTATTACTAAGGTCATGAATGGAACATGTATATCTTTATATTATCACTATAGTATTTCTCAGATAATTTAAGCAATTTGTTGAAATACATAAATTATTATATCACCCGAATCCATGGACACACTCATTCTTCTGAATTGAAACATAGACATATATACATGGTATAAAATCATAACTGCTTGGTGTCTGATAGAGCCAATTATTTCATTATTTTTTTCCATTTTGGCTTGATCTTACAAAATTTATTCACAAAATACACGTAAATCTTCTCTTTTGAGCTTATGAAACTTTCTTGATGAATAATTTAACCTTAGAATAAATTATCAATGGTAAGCTTCTTCTAAAGAATAAAGTATTGCATTTATCTGCCAAAATGCAGTTTGTCACGTTAAGTGTGACTCTTTGACCAGGATAATTATCTAGTTGCCCAAGTTTAGGGATAAATTGATTCCTTTATTCTTAAAATAACATTCTTCTGTTACAGTTGAGTGTGAGGCACAATTTAAAATGTGCATGATGGAAAGTGTACCTGGGGAAAACCAGACTGTTTCAAAGGATGCTACCTTTCCCAGAGGAGGAGACCTTATGGAATTCATAACTGTTTACTGATGTGCATAGCATTCAAATACAGCACATATTTCACATATTCTTGCTCTTCGAAGGTGTAGGAGCTTCCCCCCACCACTTGTTTTTAGGTGATAACACATTTACTCCAAATAAGTTAGTCCTGAACAGCAATTATAATTTCTCTCTCCTTAAGCTGGCTACTCCTCTAATGATTTCAATAGTAAATACAAACCCCATTATGTGAATGCCATAAATAATAAAATTTCCATTAAAAGAATATATTATTGGCAGAAGTGAGATAAATAAAATGCAAAAAGAAATCTCATCACCCAAACTCAGGATGATGAAAATGACAAGAAGACACGTAAGTAATGGGAAATTCTAAGAGTTGCATATTAAAAGTAACATCAAATTAGCTTTCTCCCTCTATAGTTATGTTTTTCTGAAAGTACCCAGTCAAAATGCTATAGACAATCTGAAGCAACTCTTCCTGGCTGAATTTAAGTCTTTGCTACAAAATCTCTAATTCTCAGATTTTATATCCTTCATGATGCTCAAAGTCAGGCTACATTTCAAAGTCCTGCATCAAAATACAGGAGACCTCATTCCTGTAAATCAGGATTCCAAAGAAGAACATGATTTAAGTTTATATAAAAAATTCACCTTTGATTTTGAACACAGTTATATCAAGTATAAATACCTGTATTTAAATGTAATGAAAAGAAATTCCAAAACTAAAAGAGAAAAAAATTATAAGACGAGACTCTTCAAGGGGAATGTTGAAATAATTAGAGAAGAGGTCCATTTCTATAAAAAGTAACAGCAACATTTATAAAACTTCAGTCTAGTCACTTTTCCCTCAGTTTCCCAGGAAGCATAACTCACTGCAGGACTCAGGGAGCAGTTCCAAATTGGTAGTCTGTGTGAAGAATGGTGAACAAGGAAGTAGAGGTAGTAGTTGAATGTCAAATTTTGCCCGAATTTTTAATTACAACATTATGATAAATATGGCAAATGTTTTAGGGCACAGTGAAAAGTTGAATGGGTGAGTTAGCAAGTGTTCCTTGTGTTCTCATAGAAAAAGAAAATGAAATGAGCAAACTGATTTTAACTCATTCAGCATTCAATATCCCCATTAAATTTTACCAAATTGAAAATCCTTTAGACTAACCCCCAAAGTAATATTAACACAGGTACTAAATATAAACTGCCAAATACTCAAATGAGTGTTGGGTTAGACACAGGGAATCTGTATCCTCAGTGACAAGCTTGAAAAACATACCATTTTGAAAGTACAGATGGATTATTAACAATAAAAACTCCAAGTTTAGATATAAAAATAATGGTAAGTAGATGTTTACTATACATTTTAAATCTTCCTGTAGACTGAAAGAAAATATGTTTATTTTTCCTGAAGGTTAAATTTAAACACAAAATAAATGTATTTTTTAAAAAGAATATTTCTATTCTTTAAAAAATTTTTTTGTAGTTGTAAATTGACAGAATTCCTTTGTTTTGTTTTTTATATACTTATGAGGTGCTAAGGATCAAATCCAGTGCCTCACAAGTGCTAGGAAAACACTCTGCCACTGAGCTACAACCCCAGCCCCATGTTTCTATTCTTTTTTATATTAAAATCAATCAGAATAATTCCCACTAGTTGATACTAAATACTAGGTCAAACCCTTTTCCAGGATTACATGTTAAATTCATCTGGAAGAAGAAATATGACTATATTATTAATGTATTGTTTTGGGTTCTATACAAATATATCATCAGAGATATAGAATAACAAAGTCAAATTATATGCATTTAAAAGTACATATACTATTAATATAATACTATTTTAAAATATAATTACAAAGAAAAAGGAACAAATGTGAACAGTACAAAAATTTCTTTAAAATTTCTTGAAACTTTATTTTGTTTAATAAAAACACTGTGAATGCCAAGTCAGAAATACTCAGCAACTTCCTTAAAAAACACTTTTGGGGACCTGACCTTTTTGTGACTTATCTTTTGTTCATCAGTGCTATAAGAATTGGAGAGAAATTATACTTAAGAAACACTTGTTGAAACAGATTAATTCACTATCACAAATATTAAAAATTAACAAAAGTATTTTCTTAATTCACAACAAAATAAAAATGACAAAATTAAAGAAAAATGTAAGTAGTAGGATGATTCAATCAGAATGGAAGAAAAAAGATTGTCATGTTCCAGGGTCTAAAAAAATTAGTCATTATTTAAAAAGGAATACTAACATTTTAAGTAGAAATTTGTGCAGTTTTTATAAATGAAATCTGTTTGACTTGTTGGAAGATATATTTATTTAAACGTTCAGTTTAATCTTTATATTTATCTATGACCAAAAGTGGTACCACCACTGAATAAATTCAAAGTTCAGTATATATCTTATGTGTCTGACAAATTTTAAGGAGAGAGCCAGGGTTTTTAGTACCTGGCAAGAACTATAAATTCCCCTCACTCCCAAGATCCATGTATTTCTTGAAGTGAGAAAGACAATGAAGAAAAATTGTTTTCATTATACACTCCAAAGTCATGATACAGTGATTTTTTGAGTTTAGAAAAAAAATCTCATACTCAGTTTTTCATGAACAAAACCAGTAAGTTTTGTGGATCTTCCTTCGGTCTGGAGTTGTCCCTGCCCTCACCTCATCATTTCATTCTGGGAGCAGAGTGATTTTCTAGACCCTGTTGTACATTTAATAAAGACCAGATGCTGAGAATGATGCTGAGAAGTGATCAGAATTTAACAGGAAAATGATTCACATGCTCTTATTGGTGTGATTTCTGTTCATTTGGAAAGCATTGCATGATTTGCTTAAAGTTTATGGAGAAAAAAATAGCAATTGAATAGTGATGCGACTCTGTGGTATAGCTTGAGGAAGTATGAGAGGGGTTTGGGGAAGCAGCTGATAGTCTTCTCAACAAGAAAAGCTGAAAGATCACATGCTAAGAATTACCTTACTTGATCTTTTCCAACTCTTCCTCATTAGCATTGTCTGTAAATGAAATAAAGCATTTTCATTATCTTTTTACTCTAGCAAAGAATAGGGCAGCCACTGTATTCTAGAGGAAGCATAACATTTATTAGCTCCTTAAACAGCAAATAGTTTTCAGCAACAACTACACAAGACAAAAAAATTTTTTTCACATATACATAGCTAGAGCAGCACCTTTAACATCCAAGCAGTCTTTCTGGTAAGAGTTCATTTGCTTTATTCTTTAATGAAGAAATGGGACAATATATTTAAATAGAGTGGAAACTTGAAATTCCTTAGCTATCAACTTGAAAATATACACTGAATCTCATGATTCAAAACTATTCCTTTTGGTGGTGGGAGTTGAAGTGTGTTTGGCTTTATTAGATATATAATAATTTTTCTCTTCAAACACAATTAAAATCTGTGGCTTTGGTGACAGTTTAGAATCACCTCTGCATCTGGTTAATCTTTGTTATCAGTGACTACAAAATGCTTTCTATTAAGGAAATGCTGCATGTTGTGCTGGCTACACATGCATCTCCTGCTCATTGTTCAATCCAAACCTACTCTTCAAGCTTTAGGTTTGTGTCATACTAAGAGGTATTCATGGGCAAATGATTTAATCAAAGTTCTAGAGATTTGTGATGAGTGCCTGAGATCATTGGTCTCTTGCATCAAGTAAACCATGAAGTCCAAAGACTTTCAAAATTATTTTCTCTTTTATACTAAAAACTTCTCAGTGAACCTTAAGTTTTTAACCTTTCTGATTAACCTCTTTACCCTGTCTTAGTTTTATCATTATCTTTGAGGCAGATGAAGTAGAGAACAGGGAATATTTGAAGCAAGAATTATAGCTTATAGAAAATGCTTATTGTATTTGTATACCAAGGAAGTATACTGGTGCTTTTAAGAAATGTATCTCCTTCAGCAGAATTCACTATAAAGGAGGGCTGTTTCAGCAACCATTCATGGATTACAAAAAACAAAAAACGAAGACAAGATTTTAATATAAGACTAAAGCAACCCTTGCCCTGCACCAAGATAATGGAACAATGTAGAGGTTTTAAGATTGAAAATAAGAAAATCATAAATTTATCAAATGTAATGAAAAAAATCTTTTGTTTGCAGATAATGGCTTTATAGGGCATTTTTTCTACATATACTCTGTGTTAAATATTGACCAAAACATGCAAGAGTAATAGATTTCCTAAGGTTCTAATACTCACCCATGAGTTCTTCAAATGAATCTAGGAAACTGCAAAGCAGTGTTATCAAATACTATTATAGGGACATTTTGTGTTTTCTAAGAACTAAGGTCTGATTCATTTCGAAGTAAAAAATTCCATCATGGGGTTGTGGATATCTCTATATCTATATCTATATCTATATCTATATCTATATCTATATCTATATCTATATCTATATCTATATCTATCTATCTATATATATCCTTTGGACGTATGTTAGGTGTTTGCTGTTGATGTTAAGTGAGTCATCCACATCACCACACCCAATATCACCACATCCTTCACCACCAAAAGGCGTTTGGAAACTGAATTAACTAATGTATTCCATATTCACAAAAACTGTCTAATTAAGAGTCAGATAATGAATATTCAACTTTCTCAGGAAGCACAGTTTCAATGGACTGCATGATAATTTCTAGAGACAATATTTTAAATTAAATAAAGTGAGAAATAAACCCCTTCACTCATGATTATTTAACCACCATCATCTATCATCTAAGAATCTTATGCAATTCCATTCTGTAAGAAGTGCTATGCTATGAAAAAAGTGTTTGGGATATTGAAAGAATGGAATCTCATGGCAACACTTGATTCAATACTGCTGGGCAAAGTTACCTCCTCTGACTCAGAGTACTACATGTGACTAATTTCTACATGTAAAAGAAAATATGAGGCTGGTGTTTTTTCCTATCTCTCAAAATGGGTTTTATGAACAGGTTGTGTGACTTTAATTTTCAGAATTGGAAAACTGATACAAGAAAAAAATTCAATTAGTTCCTTGAGTTGAAATACAAAAGATTTGACAGTTATGAGGACCATTCATTTTCCTGATTCAGTGTCTAAAGTTACATTATTAGAGTCAAGTGATTCTCACAATGGCTCCAGATTTTATAACAAAATTTCTGCCACTTTTGTCAATCCAACCAGCTAAGTAATAGATTAAGTTCCCAAGTTCCCTTTTCTTTTTAGAAAGTTGGATTAAGATAGATTCAATAAAACTAAAAAACAATAGAAATGTTAAGAAGGAAATGAGTTTAATAGAATACTATTAAAACTGTTATCTTTGCTATCTGGGACATCTGTTAGAAAAGAAAGATTAGGGAATGTTAAAGATAAGAGATGAAGCAAATTCTAGAAAAATAAATTTTTTTTTGCTCTGTGATCTTAGGTTCAGCTGAGAAACATATGAATTTGTTTTCGAAAGTGTCAGTATCTAAAATTAAACTTAATAATTATTAGCAGCTCAACCTTCCTTGAAACAAATAAAAGAAATAAGTAGCATAAAATAGCTATTGATAGAGCTGCAGAAATGACTATTTTTAAAAGATTCCAAATCTCAATTCATTTTCCATTATCATCTTCTGTAGTGGTGATATTTTTTAGGCAATTATAAAACTAACATACAAACAAAAATTATAGAATTATTAGTCTATGCATTTTATAAAACATATTTAATTATTTTGCAGGTAGTCCAAATTTTGGCTAGATAATAATTCTGAAAAATAAAAAATTAAACTAAAGTAAAAATATGTTTTTAAAGTTCATTAAAGGTCAACTAGGACCAATCCATATGTTTCTTTGAATTTTCTAACTTTTTAGCCTTAGCCAAGCAATTTGTATGCCTCCATTATCTAAGAGAGTGTGTAACACAAATTAACTCACTTTTATTTCACAAATTCTCCAATGAAGAAAGCTGTGGATTGAACTCTGCTAGAAAAAGAGCCAGAAAGAACTCAAACACACTATCAGACAGAAATACCATATTTAGGACACACATGTATGAACTGCATACCCTTGCAGGTTCGAAAACAGAACATGCAATCAAAACAGAAATGACAGTTGTGCCATGCAACACATCAGCATGCCCCCCATGAAGGTTTTGAGTTCTTATACACACAATGCTGGAGACTTAAAAAAAAAAGTGTATGTGTGTGTGTGTGTGTGTGTGTGTGTGTGTGTGTATGTGTGTGTTTCACATCTGGGATTTTTTTAAAAAAGACGTCAATGGAGAAAATTTTAATACTGGCAACTATGTAATACATTTGCTATTACTCATATCATACTTCTCAAATTGCTGAAATTAGACATTGCAAGTCGTCAAGGCTTTGGTAGACTTAGTAGGCAGATAAGTTTTTTAATTCATTCTTTAATTTTACTGATTTCCAGAAGTAGCAATCCACACAAGAAATCATCCCAACTGCATTATTCATGGAACCTATTGTCAGTATTTAACAGTGCATAAAAAACTCACAAGATAACTGATTTAGAAATCTTAGCACTTTGTATTACTGACTACTCTATATTTCCAGTTACTCTCTTTCTAATTTTAATAACATTTTCCTGATGTAAATGGTATTTCTTATTTGATAGGATTTAAAGGGTCTTAAACTCATATCTTCCATTTTTCCATTTTAATATGTATAAATACTTACCAGAGTTTTGTAAACACAGGCATAAAAATAAACATGCAGTTTATTATTACTATGATTTTTAGTTTTAAAGACGTTTTTTTTTTAGTTGTAGGTGGACACAATACCTTTATTTTATTTATTTATTTTAATGTGGTGCTGAGGATTGAATCCAGTGCCTCACATGTGGTAGATGAGTGCTGAGCTACAACCCCAATCCCAATATGTGTTTTTTGAATTGAACTATTCAGTTTCAAAAGCCTAAAATAATTTCTGAGCTAATAATCTAAGAGAACAGAACTCTTCTTATAATTTTGCTATATGAGAGTCAATGCAAACCCATCCTGTATTTCTTCTCTGTATATCATTCATATTAAATGGCATTGTGAAGCATTCTAATTTCTGATTTGGTGCATTTTGAGAATGAATTTCTCTAAATAAAATTTGTTCATGGATAATTTGTAAAAGTTCAGTATGCCTTTTTCATCGAAGCAGTACATTATATATTTAAGGCATAAGATAATTTAATTTGAAGACAAATTGGATCTCTGATTGTCTTTAACCAAGAAATTTCAAACTTATCCTAGAAAAACATAGTTAGCTAATATTAGACATATTGCAAAATGAAGAAAAAACAGTGATGTATTTACAATTCACTGTCATCATTTCTAATCATTTCTTTTCTCTTGGGAAGAGCCATATATCTTGATTTTAATCAGATTATCATTTAATGTGTTAACGATTTTAAGAACTTACAAGAGAAAATTAAATAACTACTGAATCATAATTTAATATAATTTGTGACAATCCAAAGGGTGTGTATATTGAAATAAGATAAAAACACTTTAAATACTATCCCCTGGTCCTTTGAAGTATCCCTTTGATTCTTGTAGAGATACATCTGCAACCCAATGAACATCATGGTACAGAAAGCTTGATATATTTTGGTAGAAGTTATCATAAGAAGTATTATATGTAATAATTATATATATATCCCCTCCCCAAGATGATAGGATAGAAGATAGAGGTGAGTTGAAGTGTAGGCATATTTTAGGAAGGACAAGTGACATTGAAGAAGTTTGTGTGGCTGAGACACAAGTTACAAGTGCAGAAGTTATGCTTTTTGTCAGAAAGCCTTAAAGTTGATCAGGAATTTCAGTTTAATTAGAGAAGCAGTCACAGGTCATTGAACAATTAGCAGGAGGAGGAGTGCGAGTTCCAGAATCTGGCACAATGCCTAGCAACTGAGCAGTAACTGGATTTTTCCCCTTTTGTCTTGTTTTTTGAATTGACACTTAAAAGTTGTCATACTTATGGGTCCCATAAGATGTTTCTAAACACATATACACTGTTTAATGTTCAGATCAGGATAAGCTTACCTATTTCTTCAAACACTTGCCATTTATTGATAGCTAAAATAATCAAAATTCTTTCTTGCATCTTTTAAAAAATATGCAGTAGATTATTGTCATCTATAGTCACCCCTCTGTGCAAGAGCACACCAGAACTTCCTGCTCCTATTGAACTGTAACTAAGTACCCACTGATTAACCTTTCTCCATCTCTCTCTCCCCCTTTGTCTCATCCTCTGGCAACCACCGTTCTTCTCTCAAATTCTTTGATATCAACTTTTTTAGGTCCCATATTAGAGTGAAATCATGCTGTATTTATCTTCTTTGTGTGTGGCTTATTTTTTAAAATACATTTTTATTTGTAGATGGACACAATACCTTTATTTTATTTATTTATTTATTTATTTTTTGTGTTGCTGAGGATCAAACCCAGTGCCTCACCTGTGCTAGGCAAGCGCTCTACCCCTGAGCTACAACCCCAGCCCTGTGTCTGGCTTATTTTAATCAATATATGGCCTCCAGTTACATCCATACTGCTACAAACAATAGATTTTCATCCTTTCTTATGATGGAATAGTATTGTATTATAGTTTATTTTTCAATAGATGCCTATGCATATGGGGTCCTTGTGCAGAGTTTTAAAACTTAATAACTAGTGTTGATGAATGTAATAACTACTTTGAGACATTTAAAAAAGTGGCTGTAGAACCTCTACTTAGACCAAATAAACAAAAAACAATGACAACAGAACAAATTTATATGTATTTGTTAGCAATTTTCATAATGTATGGATGGCAAATACTTAGAAACCCAGACTCAAATCTATTAGACTAGCTAGAATATTGAATCTTAGCAGAATTTTCTGTGGGGATCTTTTATCCTTCTTCCCCTTTCCTGTCCCAGCTTGCTTCTCTGCAGACAAGATCCTGCCCTACCTATGGATTAAACCCATGAGGGGGAGCCAGGATAGCCTCACTGGTCATCTTTCTCCTTGCCTCCTGAGGTGTGACTGAGGTCAGGCTGGGCAGTGTGAGTATGGCCCCAGCCAGAAGCTGGCTCTGGTATGGATTGCAACCATTGCTGAGTCCTGGCTAAGTCACTTGCTTTTCTGATGAGAAAGAAAGAAGCCAGAGGAGAATCAGTAATGGCATGGGAGGGAAGAAGACACCATTTCCCAGTTCACACAGCAGAATAAATCCATTGCTCTCTGAGACTCTGAAGGGGGAGGACATGAAGTGGGGCAGTGAATGAAAAACATCTGTCAGTAAAGGATTTCTTTCAAAAACATCTGGGGTAGTCAATGGGATTTAGTCAAGAAAATGGCACAGGGCTCTTAGGAGGACAACTTTGTGTTAAGGATGTGGCTGGAGAGAGATAAGAAGGAGAATGGAAAAAAGAAGAAAATAAGGTGAATAAAACCAGGCTTTTGATATACAACTGTTTCATATAACCCATCTGTTTTCTTCTGTATTCATATTTGAAAGCTCACTGATAAGAAGCTCCTGGGTGCTCTAATGGTTTTAAACGATTTTATTCTAATTAGAATAAGATAAAGATAAGTTTGAGCATCTATGGAGATTGAAGTGTTTTTGCAAGGATTGTTAAAAAAATAATGTTGAGAACTGTTTTTCCTGTTTTGACACATATATCTGTGTGATTTAAGTAAACTCAGTAGCTTCACCGTTAAGATTTTTTCCCTACCAATTTGATAACTCAAACTCTCAATTTGATGTTAGAATATTTAATAAAGATACCTTTAATGTAAAAATTGAGTAGACTATCCATGATCAAATCATGCAAATAAGCATTATAGCTGCTGTATTTTTCCAATCTTCAATAATATTGCAAATTTGGATGGTTTAGGGATACACAGAACCTCAGGCACCTCACTACTTTTGTTTGTGAAGTGCTGTCTGTCTTTCATTAACATAACAAAGAACCCCAATGCAGAAATATACTGTCATCAAGTTTGTTGATTTTTATCTCCTACCGGTAAACTTGCCAATTTCCTTCCATCTCTGCCTCTGACAGTTCTAATGTAAACCTCTGTCATCGTTTACCTGGACTTCTGCAATAGCCTCCTCATTGGTCTACAAGCATCCATTCTTACCCTTTTGATCTGTTTTCTACAATGCAAGTACAAAGATATTTTCAATAGGAAAATTTGATTGTGTCATTTCCTTTATCCAGAACTTTTGATGGCTCCTCATTACTCTTTGGGAAAAGACCACAAACCTTAACATGACCAATGAGCTTTCCACAACTGGGGCTTCTCCCTCCCCTCTAGTGTCATTATGCACCATGACTGACCATGCTTTTTGGTTCTCCTTCCTGCATGCTTCAGTGATTTTTCAATTCTTGTAATATAGACTGGTTTCTCTAGCCACAGAGCCTTTACATATGTTGTTTCCTTTGCTTGAAATACTTCTTATGTTTTCTTTTTAAACCTTATTAAATACTATTCACACTTCATACTTCAGTTTCTATTTATCTTCCTTAGAGAATCCCTGTACACCTGACTGGAACAAAATTTCCTTGTTGGTCTTTCAGAAACATGTACCTCCTTTGTGGCACTTAACAGGTGGTTATTTTACATTTCCTTCTGTGATGATTTGAG
This sequence comes from Ictidomys tridecemlineatus, assembly GCF_052094955.1. NCBI lineage: Eukaryota > Metazoa > Chordata > Mammalia > Rodentia > Sciuridae > Ictidomys > Ictidomys tridecemlineatus. Next base: position 102,919,546 of record NC_135477.1, read on the forward strand.
TCCTGAGTTTTCCACTGAACCAAGATCTACTGTATCCTCAGCATCTAGCATACAACTGACTTACAGTAGGTTCTTGGTGAATAGCAGGATTATTCAAATAAAGCACAAAGTAAACATTTATAATTTATTTCTATATGTGGATTTAGCCAGCTAGAATGTACTTACTGACTTGTGCTGGGTGAAATAATGTCTCCCAGACTGGTTACTTCTAAGATCATGGGCTTCCATTTCTGAATGTTCTCTGTTAAAACTTTTCCTAACCCACCCTTCCATCTGCACATGAGTGCACCTGCACACATACAAACCTAAGTTCTTACAATAGGTGGTATTTAGTAATACTTGTTGTAAAAGCAAACAAAAAAAAATCCTTGGTGACTACAGACATTTAACCTATTTTTAGCAAAATATTACATACCTATAGGAATTTATGAACTCATTGTTTAACTTTTAAAGAAGAATTGAAAGAAGTAATTATTGAAGGGGTGAATTTTTCAATGAATTTAAAACAGTTCTTAATTTGAGGTTGAAATTCACTGTTTTTACCTACAGACTTGATAAAAATGTCAATAGTACTTTTTCCGCAGACCACATTACTATCTTTAATAGTGCATTATTTTAAGACAGCCATATTTATGAAATGGAGTATTTGAATTCACCTAAAAATTATGTCTACTACAAAAATGTGTTACAAGCAGAGTAGTTCCCAGGTACATGAATGCACATTTGATCTAATAAATAATCTCTGGTAAGTGGTGGCAGAAAGTGCACTGGCAAGCATACTGATGTGGGTCAAACCTGATATTGTTTCATGTTACTTCAACAGTGTGGGAGTAATTGGCTCCTCTGCATTCCTTGTTAGTTTCTCATAGCAGCATGGTGTGCAAGGAAGTAGACAGCTAGAGCTGAAAAATGAGTCATATCGATATGGAAGCCCATAGAGAAGATGGAAAGTACTCACTTATCATTCAGTCAACAAATACCAGAAAGCAGAAACTCTGTTATAATTTCACCTCATTTTCTTTGTTATGATACACCTGACAATACAGTCAAAATAGCAGGGTCTGGATACCTCAATGTGGAATTCCAAATCTTCAATTCACTTGTAAATGTATTCCCCGAATAAACACTAATATTTGTCTACAATATAACACATGTGAAATTGAGAAATAAAATTATAAAAAATGATGCAAATCTGTTCCTTGTTTACAACAAGAGGTTCTGATCTGGAGCATGGGACAGGAAATTTGAGTTAAAAAGACACAATAAGCATGGACTAGCAATCCCCCAGATACTCACAGAAACAAAGAACAGGCCAGATTTTCATATGCAGCTTCTCTTTATTATTACCTCTGGATCCAAAGAAGGCTTACATCATTCAAACAAGTGAGAGCAAGGAAAGAGTTCTTACTAGGGGTTGGGGGAACTTACCACATCCCTGGATTCTCCTTCTTTAGGGGTAAGGATGACTGAGAGTAAAATGATTCCAAGATCATGGTCAGGATAGTGGGGATCTTTCAGAGTTAGGGTCACATCTGTGGGCCTGTGATATAAAATATTTAGATTTTTGAATAGTCACTAAATAAATAAGACAAAAATATTGTATCAATAATTTACTATTATTAAAAGAAAAACAATTGGTACAATATTTGCTATCATTAGAATATTACCAATGTATTAACTTATCCAATAAATGAAATCAATTGATAGACTTGAATTCACTGGATAAATTTCTGCCCTTCATGGGGTTCTAAAAGGTTGCTGACAATGCATAGGTAACATCTTGTTGCATATTTCAATCAATGTTGAACATATAGCGTTTAGTGCCTACCATAAACCTAAGTTTCTGTGAAACAGTACGGAACAAAAGAATTTTGGAACAAAAGAATCTTGGAACAAAAGAATCTTGAAATGTGGGCCAGCAGGGAATGTATCCTTGCTTGTTCAGTCATTCAGTGTACATTTTGTTCATAAAGTGCACGTTAAATACATTAAATGACACACACTGCTAGTTTTTGGGTAAAAACCAGTGGTCAAAACCCAAGATCCGCTCACTGTCTTCATGGAGCTTAATTTTTGGTACAGAATTCTAGTGCTGGGGAGAGGGCTTGTTGTGGAAGGCTGGTCCAAGTAAGAATGTTCAATTATGACTACATATCAGAATCAACCAGGAAGCTTTTAAAAAGTGAATATTCCTGAATTCTACCCTTGTGGATTCTGGTTTTATGTATCAGAGGTGGGGCTTGAAAATTGATATCTTATGAAACTCTGCAGATAACTTTCTCATACAAGCAGGAGTGAAAACCACAGCTAATTGTCAATGCCAATATTATAATACTAGGCATTTTCACATGATCCTTTATTTATCAAGTCAAAGAATGATAGTATGAAAAACGTGAACAATTGTTTGGTGTCAGAGATTTTAACTGAACCATAAACAACCTGTCAGAATAATACTATACATATGTTATAGTAGTTGTGATGCAAATTGCTCCAATGCTAACTTAGCTATAACTAATCATTATGGTTTTATACTAACAATTTGTTTTTTTTATTTTAAAAATATCTATTAAGCATTAGTATATATGTGTGTGTGTGTGTGTGTGTGTGTATATATATATATATATATGTATACTATATAAACATATATGGTGTAACAATTTGATTTTATTCCTTCTCCTATAATGAGTACATATAACAACAGAAATTTTATTGTTTTATGATTACATGATAAAGATTTCAGAACATTTGCAATTGCTTTATGATGCTTATTATTTTTCTTCAAAGAGATACACTAATACATAATATAGTAGCATAATTACCTATGTGCCTTTTATTATAATCCACTTTTCTATACCTAAATTCCACTAATTTATACAAAAATTTAAATGGTATACTAAAATATATGAGTTTATAAAGTATTAATTTGATGTGTACATGGTTTTAAGGCAAGGGAATTATTAACTAATTACATAAAGTAAGTAATGTGTCAAAATCCACACCAGATGCTTATATATAATCTCTTAATTTTCTTTTTTTTTTATAAAGAGTTTAGAGAATTTTTTTTAATATTTATTTTTTAGTTTTCGGCGGACACAACATCTTTGTTTGTATGTGGTGCTGAGGATCGAACCCGGGCCGCACGCATGCCAGGCGAGCACGCTACAGCTTGAGCCACATCCCCAGCCCTTAGTTTTCTTAATTATCTTATATTTTCCTATTTAAAATTATTTCTCACCAATGATTTATCTTTAATAGAGAATAAGAGAAATGTATGCTTTGGGATTAAGTTTCTAGTAATTTGCATATCCTTTTGCAGAGGTCTACAGAGAAAGTAATTGCAGTCTTTGTAAAGGAACAGCACGGTCCATACTAGTTTGAGCTGTGTTCATCATCATGGACCACATATATGACCACTGAGCATGCATCCTACAAAGGTGCAAAGCCAGTAGTCACTTAAGTTCTATCCTTATGTCAAGCCAGTGCTTAGCCTTTGGGTTGGGATGGAGAACATGTCAGAAATACAGTAAAGGCTGTTCTTTTTACCTGAGACAAAAATGACCATTGGAAGACCAATAAGCTATCCCTGTGTTCAAACCTTGCTCACTATAATACACAAGTGGGATTTCTCATGCATGTTTCTCTACTCATCTACATTTATAGGATAGGAAAATGATCTGGCCCATGAATCTGCAACTCTGCTTTCCACTATCCCTATCACAGGATGTCACGTGATCATTCAAAACAGGAATTTCTTCTCCTTATAAACTTCAAAGAAGATTTCAACAGCTCCTTTGTAACCCATTTCAGCACTGTTTTAAATTTGTTTTTTTTTCCTTCTAAGATATAATCAATTCTTAGTTTCTATGCTGAAATGCATTTTGAAAACTATGATGCCCATTGTTTTAGGTGCATGGAATGATTAATATTAGTAATAATAATATGACTTTATAATTAATCAAAAATGATAATGTAACTGTATGAATATAATCAATCTGTCTCCATTTTAGGAGTACTTCTTAGTAACCTAGTGAAAGCAACCTGGTGATGGTAACCAGTGATGGCAAAATCAGGTTCTACCTAGATTCAGGTGATGAGAGTTGCTGCTTTTGAAGCAAAGTACACATTTTATTTTCTATTAGGATCAATATTTATAATCTTCTTCATCATACTAGAACCGTATAAGCACTGTGAGACTGAAGAGTATATCTTTTGGCTCTAGATTCTCGTGCTTAGCATAGTACTACAGTCAGAACAGGTGTCCAGGAATTTTTTTGTTGAATAGTCATTGAATGAGGCTATTATACCCACTGGGGAGGTGAGAAAGGGACACTTGAGAAAGGGTTGTTAGCCTGAAGACTCATAGCTGTAGATGACAGAACAGCACCCAGAACATAGATTGGCTGGCATTTTCTATTTCACAGGTCCAGCTGCATAAGGTAGAGTGATGTTGAAACAGTTAAAAGTTACCTGTTTAAATCCAATTGTGTGAGATCCAGAAAAGCTGAGCCCATAAAGTCATCCTGTAGTCCAAAATCATAGTCAAATACCTAAGAAGGCAAGGAAACATTTTCACAAATAATTCCAGTATAAGCCATAAATGAAACCATCTTGATTAAAAGTACTGGTTGTCCCATCTGCAGCCAAAAGGAAACCTGTCTAGCTAGAGCTGGGGGAGGGGCAAGCAGGAAAAATCCAAAGGACAGAGTGCCTGGGATCCCAATTGCCAACTGTGGGACCCCGGAGATCCAGGCCGACTGATTCGTGCGGCCTGCCCTGCGGCTACAGAAGGCTAGCAGGAGAAACCAGGAGGCTAGAGGCAAGGCCCTCGAGACTGGGCAGCTGGAAATTGCAGGCCCGCCGGCGACAGTTCACCCACTGCCTGCATAGCTGGGCGGTAGGAGAACACCCAGCTGCAGGTGACGGATCACCTGCCTGCGGCCTGTGATACTGGGCGGCTGGAGACCGCCTGCCTGCCGCGACTGGGAGCTGAAATCAAACAGAGACAGTCCAGTCACACCACCTCATCAGGACACCCCGGCAAGGAACTGGGGCCGGTCATAGCAAAGTAGTGTCGTCACTGGAGCTCGGACGTCGGATCTTCCTTCACAGTGGAATCCACGTCAGCAGGCATAGTTTAACAACACTAAGGAGAGGCATCAGAGTAATACAGAACCAAAACAAATCTATAGAAGAGAACAGAAACACGACAATCAAATAGAGCTGGAAAGCAACGGGGACAACATGAGAAAACAAGGGAAAAAAGGAGTACAAACAATGCAAGACAACTTAATTCTACAAGAGGACATAGAAACATCAGAAGCAGGGATAGGGAAAGAACTCAAGGCATACCTAACTCAAATGGAAAGGAATATTAGAGAAGACCTGAGACAGCAAGTCCAAGCAATAAAAATATATTTTGAAAATGAATTAAACAAACAAATTCAAATGGCAAAGAACGAGCTCTACCAGGAGATAGAGATCTTAAAAAAGAATCAAACTATAATCCTAGAATTGCAGGAAACTATAAACCAAATTAAAAACTCAAACGAGAATATTACAAATAGACTTGATCAAGTAGAAGTCAGAACATCAGATAATGAAGACAAGGTTTATCAACTTGAAAAGAGTATAGTCAACACAGAAAAGATGCTTAAATCCCATGAGCAATCTATTCAAGAGATATGGGATGTCATTAAAAAACCAAATTTGAGAGTCATCAGGATAGAAGAAGGCACAGAGATTCAAACCAAAGGAATGGACAGCATATTAAATGAAATAATTGTAGAAAACTTCCCAGAGATGAAAGATGGAATGGATTGCCAAATCCTGGAAGCCTACAGGACCCCAAACATTCAAAACTATAATAGACCAACTCCAAGACACATAATTATGAAGATAGCCAACATACAGGACAAGGAGAGAATATTAAAAGCTACCAGAGAAAAGAGACAGATTACATTCAGGGGTAAACCAATTAGGTTAACGACTGATTTCTCAGCACAGACTTTGAAAGCGAGAAGATCCTGGAACAATGTATTTCAAATGCTGAAAAATAATGGATTTCAACCAAGAATACTGTATCCAGCAAAATTGAGCTTCAGATTTGACAACGAAATTAAAATCTTTCACGATAAACAAAAGCTAAAAGAATTTGCAGCAAGAAAACCAGCACTGCAAAGCATTCTGAGCAATATACTACAAGAAGAGGAATTGAAAAATAGTGCCCAAAACTAACAAAAAGAGGTATCTCAGTAAAGGAGGAGGAAAATAACCAAAAAAGTAAAACTAGCCAAACTAAAATAAATAAATAAAGAAGCATGACTGGAAGTACAAATCATATCTCAATTGTAACTTTAAATGTTAATGGCCTAAACTCACCAATCAAGAGACATAGGCTAGCAACCTAGATCAAAAAAACAAATCCAACAATATGCTGCCTTCAGGAGACTCATATGATAGGAAAAGACATACACAGGCTGAAGGTAAAAGGTTGGGAAAAATCATACCACTCACATGGCCCTCGGAAGCAAGCAGGAGTGGCCATACTCATATCAAATAAAATCAACTTCAAACCTAAGTTAATTAAGAAGGATAAAGAAGGACACTATATACTGTTAAAAGGAACCATCCACCAACAAGACATAACAATTATCAATTTGTATGCACCAAACAATGGAGCTGCAATCTACATAAAACAAACGCTCCTCAAGTTCAAGAGTCAAATAGACCATAACACAATAATTACGGGTGACTTCAACACACCGCTCTCGCCATTAGACAGATCCTCTAGACAAAAACTGAATAAAGAAACTATAGAACTCAACAGCACAATCAATAACCTAGACCTAACTGACATATATAGAATATACCAACCATCACCAAGTGGATACACGTTCTTCTCAGCAGCACATGGATCCTACTCAAAAATAGACCATATATTATGCCATAAGGCAAATCTTAGTAAATATAAAAGTGTGGAGATAATACCATGCACCATATCTGACCATAATGGAATGAAATTGGAAATCAATGATAAAAAAAGGAAGGAAAAATCCTACACCACATGGAAAATGAACAATACGTTATTGAATGATCAATGGGTTACAGAAGACATAAAGGAAGAGATAAAAAAATTCTTAGAGTCAAATGATAATACAGACACAACATACTGGAATCTATGGGACACAATGAAAGCAGTTTTAAGAGGGAAATTCATATCCTGGAGTTCTTTCATCAAAAAAAGAAAAAACCAACAAATAAATGAACTCACACTACACCTCAAAAACCTAGAAAAGGAAGAACAAAACAACAGCAATTGTAGTAGAAGACAAGAAATAATTAAAATTAGAGCAGAAATAAACAAAATTGAAACAAAAAAAAAACCATTGAAAAAATTGATAAAACTAAAAGTTGGTTCTTTGAAAAAATAAATAAGATAGACAAGCCCGTAGCTATGCTAACAAAAAGAAGAAGAGAGAGAACTCAAATTACTAATATACGGGATGAAAAAGGCAATATCACAACAGACACTACAGAAATACAGAAGATAATTAGAAACTATTTTGAAACCCTATATTCTAATAAAATAGAAGATAGCAAAGATATCGATAAATTTCTTAAGGCATATGATTTGCCCAGATTGAGACAGGAAGACACACACAATTTAAACAGACCAATAACAAAGGAAGAAATAGAAGAAGCCATCAAAAGACTACCAACCAAGAAAAGCCCTGGACCTGATGGGTATACAGCGGAGTTCTACAAAACCTTCAAAGAAGAACTAATACCAATACTTTTCAAACTATTTCAAGAAATAGAAAAAGAAGGAGCTCTTCCAAATTCATTCTATGAGGCCAACATCACCCTGATCCCAAAACCAGACAAAGACACTTCAAAGAAAGAAAACTACAGACCAATATCTCTAATGAACTTGGATGCAAAAATTCTCAATAAAATTCTGGCGAATCGAATACAAAAACATATCAGAAAACTTGTGCACCATGATCAAGTAGGATTCATCCCTGGGATGCAAGGCTGGTTCAATATACGGAAATCAATACATGCTATTCACCACATCAATAGGCTTAAAGACCAGAACCATATGATCATCTCGATAGATGCAGAAAAAGCATTTGACAAAATACAGCATCCCTTTATGTTCAAAACATTAGAAAAACTAGGGATATCAGAAACTTACCTCAACATTGTAAAAGCTATATATGCTAAACCTCAGGCTAGCATCATCCTAAACGGAGAAAAACTGAAGGCATTCCCTCTAAAATCTGGAAAAAGACAGGGATGTCCTCTATCACCACTTCTATTCAATTTAGTTCTCGAAGTACTAGCCAGAGCAATTAGACAGACAAAAGAAATTAAAGGCATAAAAATAGGAAAAGAAGAAATTAAATTATCGCTATTTGCAGATGACATGATAATTTACTTAACAGACCCAAAAGGATCTACAAAGAAGCTGCTAGAGTTAATAAATGAATTCAGCAAAGTGGCAGGATATAAAATCAACAGGCACAAATCAAAGGCATTCCTGTATATCAGCAACAAAACCTCTGAAATGGAAATAAGGAAAACCACTCCATTCACAATATCCTCAAAGAAAATAAGATACTTGGGAATCAACCTAACAAAAGAGGTGAAAGATTTATACAATGAAAACTACAGAACCCTAAAGAGAGAGATAGAAGAAGATCTCAGAAGATGGAAAAATGTACCCTGTTCATGGATAGGCAGAACTAACATCATCAAAATGGCGATATTACCCAAAGTTCTCTACAGGTTTAATGCGATGCCAATCAGAATCCCAAAGACATTTCTTGTAGAAATAGATAAAGCAATCATGAAATTCATATGGAAAAACAAAAGAACCAGAATAGCAAAAGCAATTCTAAGCAGGAAGTGTGAATCTGGAGGTATAGCGATACCAGAGCTCAAACTGTACTACAAAGCAATAGTAACAAAAACAGCATGGTACTGGTACCAAAACAGGCAGGTGGACCAATGGTACAGAATAGAGGACACAGAGACTAATCCACAAAGTTACAACTATCTTATATTTGATAAAGGGGCTAAAAACATGCAATGGAGGAAGGATAGCATCTTCAACAAATGGTGTTGGGAAAATTGGAAATCCATATGCAACAAAATGAAATTGAATCCCTTTCTCTCGCCAGCCACAAAAGTTAACTCAAAATGGATCAAGGAGCTAGATATAAAAACAGAGACACTGCGTCTGATAGAAGGAAAAGTTGGCTATGATCTATATATTGTGGGGTCGGGCTCCAAATTCCTTAATAGAACGCCCGTAGCCCAAGAGTTAATAACAAGAATAAACAAATGGGACCTACTTAAACTAAAAAGTTTTTTCTCAGCAAGAGAAACAGTAAAAGAGGTAGATAGAGAGCCTACATCCTGGGAACAAATTTTTACCCCTCACACCTCAGATAGAGCCCTAATATCCAGAATGTACAAAGAACTCAAAAAATTAAACAATAAGATAACAAATAATCCAATCAACAAATGGGCCAAGGACCTGAACAGACACTTCTCAGAGGAGGACATACAATCAATCCACAAGCACATGAGAAAATGCTCACCATCTCTAGCAATCAGAGAAATGCAAATCAAAACCACCCTAAGATACCATTTCACTCCTGTAAGATTGGCAGCCATTATGAAGTCAAACAACAATAAGTGTTGGCGAGGATGTGGGGAAAAGGGCACACTTGTTCACTGCTGGTGGGACTGCAAAATGGTGAGGCCAATTTGGAAAGCAGTATGGAGATTCCTGGGAAAGCTGGGAATGGATCCACCATTTGACCCAGCTATTGCCCTTCTTGGACTATTCCCTGAGGACCTTAAAAGAGCACACTATAGGGATACGGCCACACCAATGATTATAGCAGCACAATTCACAATAGCTAGACTGTGGAACCAACCTAGATGCCCTTCAATAGATGAGTGGATAAAAAAATTGTGGCAGCTATACACAATGGAGTATTATGCAGCACTAAGAAACGACAAAATCATAGAATTTGCAGGGAAATGGATGGCATTAGAGCAGATTATGCTAAGTGAAGCTAGCCAAGCCCTAAAAAACAAATGTCAAATGTCTTCTTTGATATAAAGAGAGCCACTAAGAATAGAACAGGAAGGAAGAGCATGAGGAAAAGACTAACAGTAAACTAAGACGAATGGGGGGAGAGAAAGGAAGAGAGAAGGGAAAACATATGGAAATGGTAGGAGACCTTCAGTGATACACAAAATTATAAGAGGTTATGAGGGGCAAGGGGGTGGGGGGAAAAAAGGGGAGAGAATTGAACAACAGCAGAGGAGGTAGAGAGGGAAGATGGGAGGGGAGGGGAGGGGAGGGGGGATAGTAGGGGATAGGAAAGGTAGCAGAATACAACAGTCACTAATATGCCATTATGTAAAAATGTGAGTATGTAACAGAAGTGAGTCTGTATTATGTATTTGGGGAGTTCAAAACCCAATTGAGTCGAATGTATGAAAGATGATATGTCTTGAGCTCTGTAATGTTTTGAACAATCAATAAAAAAAAAATAAAAATTTAAAAAAAAAAATAAATAAATAAATACAAAAAAAAAAAAAGAAAAAAGGTGGACAATTTACCCATTCATTTTAAAGGTACAGTTGGTAACACAGTCATTAAAATATTGGTATGTGGGGCTGGGGATGTGGCTCAAGCAGTAGCGTGCTCGCCTGGCATGCGCGGGGCACTGGGTTGGATCCTCAGCACCACATAAAATAAAGATGTGTGTCCACCAAAAACTAATATATATATATATTTATATATATATATATTTTTAACAGTATTAATTCTGAGGTGAAGAATGGTAAATGGAGAGTACTATAGTGATTGACTATTTTATGATGCATACTATATATTGTATAAATCTTTTTGTATAGAAATAAGTATGTTGTGAAGAAATAATTATAATGTTATGCATACATAAACTTACAGTATATAATAAACATATGAACATATAAAAAAAAAAGTACTGGTTGTCTATGTCATCAAAAACAATTAAATTTCATGGTATTTGCTTTTCAAAATTTATTTGTTTTTGTACTTTGGAATATTAGCGTCTCATAAAACATTTAAAGGAAAATACATATTTTTACTTAATATTCACTTTACATCAATTATAACTTTAGGAAAGATGTGATAAAATTAAATGAAGTATAGAAAATATTCAAATTGTGAGAAACACAGACTTATAATATTTTTCCTTATATTACAGAAATGATATTGGCATTACTGGAACAAAAGTGAGTTAGTATGAAAACTCAACAGACAGGTCTTCCGTGTTGGGCTCTGTGTGATGAAAACATGATTCCAAACTCCTCACATGTTTTAAGTCATTGAAGATAAACTCTGTGATGTTATAGAACAATACCATTTTAAATACACAAATCATAAAAATCCAGATAACATGATTAAAGTACTTGGTAAAAATATATTAAGGTTAAATCAAACTAAGATTTTATTGGTAAAAGCAATTGCTGGGGATAATACTAATGTTAATAACAATAAAAGCAAAAAGGAAAGAAAGAACACATTTCTCTGTCTGTATTCTCTATTCAATATTTTCTCTGTGTCTCACATGGTTTTCATTCATACTGTTGGAGAACAGACAATGTCCCTGACCTCTTTGATCTATATAGGAGTTAAGACAGTCAACAAATAGTTAAATAGATACATTACAGATATTATAGTTAAATAGATATATTATAGATATTATAGTTAAATAAATACATTATGGGTGCTATAATGACAAAAAAAAAGAAAAAGAAAAAGAAAAAAATACCTTTAAGGGGTGTGATTGGGATCTGATATTTTAGATAGGGAGTCCAGGAAAGCCTTTCAGAGAAGGTGTATTTATGTACAGATCTGAATAATGGGAAGAACGATGCCATACTGGTATGAGGAAGAACACTCCAGCCAGAGGAACAGCAAGCCCAGGAGGAGGACTGAAGTGTCTAAACGTCAACAAGAAGCCAATGGAGTTGAAGCAAATTGAGAGGTATGGAAAGTTTAAGAAGGTTGGAGGGAAAGCTCAAGGCTAGGTCAGTTTGGACTATTTCCAAAGGACTCTGGGTAAATGGGAACTGGCTAATTCCCAAGCATTTATTAATTTTCTCATTCATTTATTCCCTCAGCCAATATTTACTAAGTACTTGCTATGTGTTAGGAATTGAAAAGACCACGGTGAGCAAAAATGATATCATGGATGCTTACACCTTAGTTGAGGGAGATGGATGTTAAATAAGAAAATGTATAAGTGATATGTAATCATAAATTTTGATAAATGGTTTAAGAAAAACAATGGGGTGAAAAGAAAGACTAGCAATGGAGAATAGGGAAAGCTTTTAAGATAGAGAAAATGCTACTAAAGGAAGTTGGTTTCACAATCTATTCAAATAGAAAATATTTGTTTTGAGCACTGGGATAAATAAGCATAAACAGATAAGTCTGCTTTCAACTAGATGACCCAGGCCACTGGACTCTCCAGGATGTGACAATCCATGAGTCTGGGAGAATCAATATCCCCAAACTTCCATATTCAATTCTTACACAATAGTTTGAATGCTCCATGTAGAAAAAAACAGGTATAGTAGCCCTGAATCAGTTATTCTTTTTTTCCTCTAGTGCAGGTATACTTCAATTTTTAAAAAATCTGAATATATAAAACTTGATTTTTAAACAAAAAGATTAATATATTATACTACAAAAAGAATTCTTAGATTGGAAAAGTCACAAGGGAATTCATTTAAGTAATAAGCTTTCCCAATGCCTTTTATATTATTCAATTTGAAGTTGTTCGATTTGCATACAACCTTTCAGAGGTACATTTATTGTAGAAAGCTCAGCACTTCTGCAATAAATATTCTCCTTGATCAATTTCATTTGTGAGCTTTAGTCATTCATTCAGTGGCCTATCACATGCACACACTGCAGTTCTTAGGCAACTGGCAGCTTGATATTTGCAGGTGATTGCAATAGTGTATTTTATGACATAAAATTTCCACCAAAACATTAGAGAAACTTCTTGTGCAATCTCTTCTAATCATATCATCCTCAGACTTGAAATCCTGGGAACAAAATATATAGCATATAATTACTGAGAACACCTGGAATATATTCACACATATAAAGCAGAAAGCTGTGAATCCAGTGAAATTAGTATAGACAGCCCAAGGGGGTGATTCAACATCCAAGTTATTCTCCTGGTGAGAATGTTCCCTCCTCTCCTAATGGTAGATATTTACTTTAGTTCTCAATTCTCATTAATCAGTAAATACATAAACATGGGAAGGAATGGAAACACTAGAATCTATTCATTAGTAAAATCTTTAGCAGTGCTACTTGGTTCCAAGTTTTATAAGCTATTTGTCAGAGGGAGCATTGTTCTCCAGCATTTGATCTTCAGAAATAATGAACATAGAAGAGACAAAATAGGAAAGAAAAGGTATTCCTACTGCAATAACAAGGAATACAGTTAATGTTTATTAATATTTATTCAACAGTTAATGTAAGTTGTCACTGTTTAAAATACATTATATGGATCTAAAAAATTAATTCTTTTACAACCTAGTTAACAAGGTACTGTTTCTATTTTTTTGAATAAAAGAATCTGAAGGTGGAAAAGTATGGTATTTTCCCCTAAATCCAGGAAGAGACCAGATTCTAAAATCTTATTGTGTTGACTTTCAGAAGCAGAGCATGTTTAAATTCAACAAATTAAACTTGGGTACCCACTCTGGGAAAAGCACTGGAAATTCAAACATAAATGATTTACACAAGATCCTTGCTTTCATGGAACCTCTACTCTGAGTTGAAACATCAAATAACATTAAGTAGAAGTTACTTTGGTCTGATAATATGCTTGTTCATTGTCAAACATATTTAAATAATAAATATATTATTACAAATAATTTATTTAGCATCTTGAGTCAATTATCTATCAAAAAATTGGGGAAATGTGTCAGTAAAATGCTTTTGGATAACAATATGGAAACTTGACTCACTGGCTTCAATACGATTGGGAATTGTTTTAGTTCAAAATGTTCATAGGTAATTATGACTTCAGAGAAGTTTTAGTTTATTCAATTTTAAAATCATCTGAAAACATCTTATGTTTATTGGTTTATTAACATTTCTAATCAAATTAAAGCTTCTTTAAAGTTCTAACCCATCCCATAAGACTATTTAATAGGATCCAAGATAAAAAATTCTGCTCATCAACTGTGTCTATGACTCATTTTCATACCCAGTTTCAAAATAAACATCACATTATAAAATAATAAACTATAAAATTCATAGAAGTTACATTGTAAAATTAGCAAATAAACCTGAACAAAATCTAACTGTGGTCACCGTAATTAATCATTCTTACTGGAAAACATAAGCTATGTTGCTCAATTGCTGGGTGGACTTAAGCAGACCGTTATTATTATTATTTTTTTAATCAGGTTCACCTATAAAGTGTGGATAAGAACAATTATAGGGTTATGTGAGGCCAACATGAGCTAATGTTAGCTTGCATTTAGTGTGCTGCTTAACAATGATGGCTATTTACTATGATGAAGATGTGCCTGTAGATTCCACCCTTCCCAAGACTCATAGCGTCCTTTGCCTATCACAAACAGTTAAGTTTTGGTTTGGTTTGTTAGTGACTTTGGGGAGGCAGGACTATAAAATAGTTGAGATTCTTTATTCACAAATTTAGGAAATACTTCTGAACCATGCCAGATAAGAATTTCAGACAATACAAACATTTTCTTACTATGGAATAATTGTTTGACTGTGTTCTGTCTGGTTTATGCTATAAACGTATTTCCATTCCAAATATTCAGTTGTTTCCATTCACATGTCTAGAAAAGTATTTCCCTACCCTAGCTGTACATCAAAATAACCTACTGAATTTTTTTTAAAATACAGAGGCTTGACTTCTACCTCAGAAGTAATAAACTGGAACCTTTGGGGGTAGAGCTGGGAATCTAGAGTTTTAAAAACTTTATGGATAATTCTAATAATATGGCATGGCTGAGAATCATTAGTGTGTGATATTGTGTATTTATCTTTTTACTCTTTAATTGGTGCATATTAATTTTACATAACTTTGGGGTTTCAATGTAGCATATTTGTACATAAATAAAAACATAATTTGATCGATTTCACTCCCTGATGCTTCCGCCATGCTCCTCATTGCCTTCTTCCTGATCTCTTTTCTCTATCCTAATGATCTTCCTTCTAATTTCATGGAATCTTTCAATTTGTTAATTTTTTCTTCTAGCTTCTACTTCTGAAAGAAAACATGCAACGTTCTTCTGAGTCTGACTTATTTTGTTCAAAATTGGGTTCCATCCAGTTTCCTTCAAATATCATAATTTCATTATTCTTCGATTGTGTACCATATTGTGTACCATATTTTCTTTATTCCATTCTTCCATTGATAGACACCTCATTTGGTTTCATAATGTACTATTGTGAGTTGTGCTAAAATAAACATGGATGTGCATGTATCTCTAACATGTCCAACTTCTTTTGGATAAATATGAAGGAGTGTGTTATGGTATGGATGTAGAATGTCCTCCAAAGTCTCATTTATTCAGAGGTGGTGCTTTTAGAAATTGATTAAATCATGAGGTGCTTTTTTTAAAGAAATTGATTAAATCATGAGGGCTGGACCTCTTTAGTGGATTAATCCACTGATGGATGCATGGACAACTGGAGATGGGACCAAATTAGAGGATGTGGTTCACTGGGGCATACCCTGGAAGAATGTATCTTCTTCCCAGCCCCGTCCTCCCTCTCTCTGTTTTCCAGCTGCCATGAGTTGAACAATTTTCCTCCACCACACCCTTTACCACACTCTTCCACCTGGATGTTTCTGCTTTGGAGCCAGTGTACCGTGGACTGAACCTCTGAAACTGTCATCCAAAATCTTTCCTCCTCTAAGTTGCTCTTGTCAGGTATTTTGCTCACAGCAATGAAAAGCTAAAACATGTGATTTGGCTGAACATTAGCCACAATGTCATATACATTTTCTCCTTAATATTACTTGTACTCTTCTACTGTAATTCTGGGTATTTACTCTAAGCCTTGAATAGTAGTGTCAGTGGAAAGACATAGAGGATTTGAATTAAATTAAACAAAAATGGGTGAGGATTTATCCTGCTGTTTGTGCTGTGAGCAGGAGTGTCAGTGTGCACACAGAGATGGTTCCTGCAGTCTTATTTCCCTTAAGTATTGCATGTATTGCATTTTAACTCAGCTTCCACTGCTACCTTATTATAATATTTTTATAGCCCATTCCTCAAGTTTTCTTCTTACGTGCCATTAATGTGAAGGCATTCAGAACTGAAGGAATATTCTCTTTTCACTAAAATTAAAAGCTATGTGAATTTCAGATAAAAATAAACTTAGATTATTTTGTGCATAGTATGACAAAATATGACAGTTTCAATATTTTCAGAAATTTTTTTTACTAGAAATGATACAAGCACTATAACTTTAACATGACTGATAACCATAGCTCAGAACTAAATTTTGTTTTCCTTAGTAATTTTTACATTGATAGAGATGAGATTAAAGGATATACAGGTATTTCTTTTCTTAAGCTACAGATGGGAGGATTGCAGACTTAATAATTTCTAACCAACTACTTCACAAATGCGTTTCATATTACCAATCACTAAAGAATAAATTCCTAAGAAATCTTTCAGGCAATATTAATCATTCATCAGAGAAAAAGTAGACTTCATATTAGAATCAAGGAAATCAATCACACAGGGTTGTGTAGAGATAATGAAAATGATGTAATGTTAATGAAATTAGAGTGTCTGAAACTATCACTTTCACCCATGTGTTTCATTTAGGTCCTTGAATGCCTGAGGTTAGGCAAAAAGTGGCTAACACACAAAAAAGGAAAAATTAAAGCTAAGAGATTTTCCTCAAAAGAAGCTCTATGCATTTTACAGAAAGTGAAAAACAACAGAAAACTGTGAAAGCATTTTAAAAAGTACAGAGTATCAAAAAACTGCACTTTTATGCTTGTATTAATATTTAAGGAGCCAGTGAAATTTCTCTCTAAATTAATCATTTTTTTCTTACACAGAAATGTAACAAAATTGACAAATCTTTTATAAATTACTATGTACCTACTTCTGTATGGTAGAAGTTAAATTGTGGATAATAATCTTGTATAATGAATGCTCAAAAATGGTTAAAGAACAAAGCTGTAAAACAACTCATGGATTCTTATTCTCACCTTCTTATAGTGTGTGTGTCATTAACCAGGACTATCAGCCTGCATGCATTGTCACTGTCTCTATCTACTGTGTGTGTGTGTGTGTGTGTGTGTGTATGTGTGTGTATGTATGTGTGTGAATGCACACACGTGTTACTGCTCTCTGAAAACAACATATTTTCCTAACATTCTTTTCTGTGTGCTTCAGATTCTTGTCTGTTTGTTTCAAGCCTAGTTAAATGTTCCTCTTAAAATATGCACATGACGATTGTATTTCTACATAGGTGAATATTCATTCTTTAGCACAAGAGAATAAATAGCAAAAGGGCCCAGCCAATATCTAATGTAATTTTGGGAAGTTCATGTGTAGCTTTGTGTAGGCTGGAGAGCAACAGATTGTTTTATTTGTTTGTTTTTCAAAATATTTTTTAGTTATTGATAGATATTTATTTTTATTTACTTATACATGGTGCTAGGAATCGAACCCAGTGCCTCACACACACTAGGCAAGTGTGTTACCACTGAGCCCCCCGCTCCAGCCACTTGTTTTAATTTTTAATGAACTAATTCCATTAAAGGAAGATAGATCCACCACAGAAGTAATTGAAAACAAATGTCTTCCCTGTCATGATTTCTGTCTTCAGCAATATTAATGCAATCTAATAGCCTGTTGCTTCCATATTAACACATGCATTCCTCTCCACCATTTCCTTCATGACTACAGCTGCTCTCTCTCATCTCTTCTGACCACCCCCTCAGGAATAAAATTTCTTCTACAGCCTTCTTGGCTTCAAAAATTCGTCTTCATCCTCTGTGTCACTGCTTTATAATGAAAGTGATATTTCTTTCTCTTTGGACATGAGGAGGAAGATAGAAACATCCCTGATCAGGCTTCTCTTTGTGGGCAGGAGAGTTGGTTGTGAACACTCCCACATTAATAATTATTGCAGCATCCCACATTATATATTAAGAGATGGTTCATTAATTCTATTTAATTGATTTCCTTTAGTCAGTGTTTACTTGAGACAATTTCTTATGCAATAGAGGTTCATTCTCCATATACGACATCTAGTAACTTATCAACTTTACACTTAGGAGGTTCTCTTCATCCATTTTAGAAACTGTTTTACTAGTATTTTAATAACATCTTGATTGTTTATTTTTCCTTTCTGTGGGAGAAGGAAACAACTGGAGGCAATACAATGAAGATTTGGGGGAAGGGGGACGTCCAGTGATTGTTGAAGGAGTAACTCTGAGATTCTGAGCTTATATGCTAGTAGGGAAAATCTAGAGAAGGGTGGGTGTGTTCTGGTGTGGTAAAATAGAGAAAAGCATGGACACTGAATGGATAGACAAAACACAGGAGCACAAAATATTGTAGGGGTCTAGAGACGTGAATTAAAGAGAAGTGAGGTATGAAATTAGGAGACCTATTTAAAACCATAGTTTTAACAAGGAATTGGGTTGTAATTTCCTAAGAACTTCCTTAAGCTCTTCATCTTTCTTTTAATTACATCAAATAAGAGAAAAGCCTTCCTCCCGCCACTCATTTTTGGTAATATAATAGAGAATGAATTTTTCTCCCCCATTATCTTTACCCTTTTCATTTCCCAAGTAAAGAATTTTGCCTGCAACCAGGAATTGTGGATCTTAACTAACAATTTATTTTTTTCTCACTGCCTTTAGCCAAGTCTTTATTCAAAATAAGCTGTCCAAAATGACTTGACCTTTAGGGAGCAAACCCAATTGCTCATTATGATGATCATTAGACATGACCATGCTGGTAAAGCTGAAGTAACCAGGCCAGAGCAGATGGGATATGGCTTTGGGATTGACAGGTGACAGCAGCACGAGGTTTTGGTTAGAGTAAACATGTGACCTCCTCAACACATATTTCCAAAAATTGTCCTAGCTGGAACCGTGAGTCACATCACCTCAAACTCTGGAGATCTGAAGTACAGCTCTGCCAGTACCTCTGGACTCAGCACTCATCTGATGACCTGCTAATTCACTGACATCCCAGGGCTGTCATTTTTATGCAAATTGGTGGAAATAATATTCACATCTGGTCGAAGGGGAGTCTTGAAAAAGGCAGAAAACATGACATGTTGTCACATGTCTCCGTCTTTTTGGTGAGTTCTCATATCAGTGGACAAGTACACATTCAGGTGAGAAGAGGAGGCCACACACCTTTCAGCTGGCAGCTTTTATAGGAAAAGCTTAAATAGCACAGTTCTTAAACAGAAAGCCTAGGTTCTGTGTAAGCTTTTCATCTCACTGGGTTACATGGAGACTTGTTTAAAGATGCTCCCAGAGTGCACTAAATAAGGAGGCAGCGCAAAGCAGGAGGAGATATACTTCCTGATCCTCCCAAATGACCACAATACAACTATCCTGAAGAAAAATACCTTTGCCAGCTTCCTCTACCTTCTATCTCATTTCATCACATTATCAACAGATTAGACTTGTGAACAGCAGAGTACATCCTGTGTGGAAAATCTCATCAGACAGAGAGACATGTTAAGAAACCATTCAACAGGATTTTGTGTCAGATTCTGTTAGGGAAAAACAAATGGCTTACCTTTATATACAATGGCTCCCTAAGATGATCAATAAGAATGCAAGCCTTTTCCTCCCACACAGGATTGAGGTTCTTGTGTATTATTTTACTTCTAAAAACTTCTTTTCTTCCAATTTTAAACTTCACGTATGGATCACTTGTCCCTATTAAAGAGATGCAGATTGACCCATGTTAATCATGCCTTTCTAAGGAAACAAGATAACTGTTTATTAAAGCATCAGAAAGAGTTTGAAGGAAGAAAATAAGGGTTGTGTTTTTCCTGAATCTTTTCTTGCATATGAAAGTGGCAGAAAATTATTATTGTTATTATTATCTTCTCATATTGTATAATCCTGTCCTGTTATTTTTTTCCAAAAAAAGTTGATTACATGAAGGAGATATAATTTGAAGCCCAATTATAAATCAGAGATTAATCTGACATTTCTCTTGATATCATCCAATCACCTATAAAAAGCATGAACAATGAGATTGGCTTATTTAGCTAGTTTTAAAGACTAATGCATACTACCAAAATTAGGGGCTTATGAACAGGTGAGTATCAAATTGAGCTTTATTTCATCCTTGATTTCATATTCTTTCTTGCTTAGAAGTTTCAATTTTAGAATATGAGGAAAGAATGTTGGTCTTAGAGGAAGGTAGTATGAGGGAGGAAGGACAAATATTAATTAAACAAACTGGATACTTCATTGTGCTTAACCCCTTCTTTGCTGCTTATATGATAAAAAAAATCAGAGCTGTCAAGTTGTTCATGGACACACAGCTAACAAGAATGGAGTTAGGATTCCATACAGGGCTGTTTGACTCTAATGCCTGCATTTTATACTATCCAGGAGATAGTATAAAATGCAGGAGAGAAAGGCCTTTACAGACATAACACACACCAATATAAAGTACTATTTCTTATTTGAACATGAGTTTGACAAATGAGGTCCATCTTTACTGGTGGAATTTATACAGTTTTTAAGGATTCTTAGAGAACTGAATCAGTGACATCTTCAAAGAAAAATGATCCAGTATATGACAGTTTCCATTGTCAGGAAATAAACTTTTTCTATAAGGCCCTACTTCCTTATCATAAGTTTGATGTAATTCTTACTGTTCTGTCCAGGTTGAAACCTCACTTGATAACTATAGTCTATGAGATTCAATAAAAGATATTGGAATGGTTTGGATATGAGGTATCCCCCTAAACCTTATATGTGAGATAATGTAAGAAGGTTTAGAGGAGAAATGATTGGGTTATGAAAGCCTTAATCCAAGCAGTGAATTAATTCCCTAATGGGGATTAAGTGAGTGGTAACTGAAGGCACATAGGATATGGCTAGAGGAGGTGGGCATTGGGGGCGTGCATTTAGGGGTATATATTTTGGATCTGGTGAGTGGAGTCTCTCTCCTTCCTGATCATCATGTGAGCCACTTCCCTCTACCACACCGCCATGATGTTCTGCCTCACCTTGAGCCCCAAGAAATGGAGTGTGCTGACTATGGACTGAGACCCCTGAAACCTTGAGATCCCAAATAAACTTTTCCTCCTCAAAATTGTTCTTGTCAGGTGTTTTTGTTACAGCAGTGGAAAAAGATGACTGAAATAGACATGAATGGGACTCTGAAAACTATAAAACCTCAAGTAAGTTTTAGACATTACAGTTCTGAAACTGAGATCCTCAAATCCACCGTCTATATCCCTCCTCTATCCTCTACTCACCTCAATGACACACAAACACCTATGCTAAATATAAGCTTGCCTTATCTGGTTTGCTTTTTCTTAATTATTTGGGATCACTCTCAAAACTCTTCATATCCCCCTGTCCCCAATATAATAACTAGATCCAAGTATAATAAAATAACAAAACCCACTTTTCCATTGTGACAACTCCATTTTATTTTCATAGTTTGATTTTATTATAAAAGTACAACCTTAAAAATATTTATAAATGTCAATGCAGGCTTATACATGAGAACTATTAGAATATTTCTTAGGCAGTTCAATAGAACTGAAATGTTTTAATGACTAAATGTTTAACAATTAAATGTTTAATGGTTAGATGGCCAACATGGCTATTTTCAGCTTACTGGTTCTCAGATATGGGCTGAGGATCCTGGGAGATAGGGGTGTTACAGTTCATATTCTGAAGGAGACTAAAATTCAAGAACCCATTTGAATTTTCTTAGTCATGCACTAGATCATGTTAATGTCACTGGTTTTAAAAATTATTTATGTAAAGCCAGGGATGATGGTACATACCTATAATCCTAATGACTCCAGAGAATAAGGCAGAAGGATCACAAGTTCAAGATCAGCCTCAGCTACTTAGCAAGGCCCTAAGCAACTTAGTAAGACACTGCCTTAAAATGAAAAAATAAAAAGACTGGGGATGTAGCTCAATGCTAAAGCACCCCTAGGTTAATTTCGCGTAGCCCCCGTCCCCCAAATCATCTGTGTAATTACAACTAACTTCTAAGCCAGCTAAGACATAAAAATCTCCATGAAATTAGAGCTCCATTGGATCACTATTACACATGTCTAGCACTTGGTATAGAATCAGAAATATTGTGTCAGGCACGGTGGCTCAGGAGATTGAGGCAAGAGATCCCAAGGTAAAGTCAGTCTCAGCAACTTAGCAAGACCCTAAGCAACTCAGTGAGACCCTATCTAAAAAAAAAAAAAAAAAAAAAAAAAAGGGTTGGCCATGTGGCTCAGTGGTTAAGTGCCCCTGGGTTCAAGCCCTGGTACCAAAAAACAGACAAATTAATTAATTAAAACTATTGTAAGTCCTTAATAAATATTTGGTGAACAAATAAATAAAAGAATGATTTAATGATGCATGGGGCAGAAAGGTAATCTATAAAATTGCTTGGTGAAAATAAAAGAAAATTTTCATGTTTTCATGCTCAACATCTCCAGTGTTTCCGAAGGACAGGTGGTCAGCATAGAAAGTAAATGATCAATCGGGGTCAGAAATATGAGAGCTAATTGGTAAATTATCAAAGAAAAGAAAATGGGTTGCTAACACCTCCAGGGAACCCAGGGAACTGCTCCTCCCAACACAAGGAATTGCTAATGATCACCCTGCTCTTTTCCTGCCCTTAGGCCCTTACTGGGATATCTGAGTCCTCACATGAAAAAGTTGAAGCCATTTGAAGTGGAGAGGGAGAGGAAACTGGGATTTATAAAAAGGCAAGACACTCCACTTCTGAGGATACCCAGCTCTGGATCCCTATTTCTCTGGAGAAGTAAAACTCTCTTAAAGGAAACTTGCTTTCTAGGTTTGCCTAGGCGTTTCTTGGGTGTTTAGGGAACGAGGAACCAATCCTGATTTCCCAGACCAGTATCAATGATGCCTTTCAGAAATGAATTCTAAAGTTCCAAACCTTTCTAGCACAGAGGATGAAACCCTTGACCACAATGCTATGTCACAGGGTGATACCTGAGGACAAGGAAAAGACGTGGGTGTCTTAAGTAGATGTCACAAAGAATATGAGCTAAATCTCTTGCCCTTTTCTTGTTGTTTACTCTGCTTTGGCAACATTTTAATGAGTTTGGTTATTGAATTTTCAGAATAAAGCATGTAAGAATAGTAGGAGACAAGAGGAAGCAAGAGGGATGGCAGTAAGAAATGGCAGTTAGAGATTAAGAAGAACAGTTTTGAAATCTGAGAAGCAGTTACAAAAATTTTTTAAAGTTTTTCTTTCTAGAGCACTTTGGAATAGGGACAAAGGGTTCCAAGAGATACTTAGGGCTTACTGGTAGCTGACAGATGGCAGCAAAAATGAAATGAACTCAGGAGTAGAAACAACATGGTATGAGGGCAAAAACAAACCATTGGCTGGGCTAGATCAGAAATCTCAGAAATAGACTAATGGAAATATTCTATTTGATGATGGTTACAACATAAAAATAAATGGAGAAAGGATGAACTGTTAAGTAGATTTTACTTGGATATCTGACTCCTCATATGAAAAAGTTGAAGCCAGAACTTTACCCATCTTGTGCCATATGCAAAGATGTACTCCTGACAACTCCAATGGCTAAATGTGAATTTTAAATCAACAAAGCTAATAGAAATGGGGGAAATATTTTATGAGTAAGCCAAAATTTTAAAGTACAAGCCATAAAATAAAGAGGGGGGGATTGTGTACAGTTAAAAACTTTTTCTTTAAGCATGGTATAAAAACAAACACATAGACCAACAGAAAAGAATAGAAGACACAGAGACAAACCCATAAAGCTATGTTGATTCTTGACAAAGGTGCCAATAACATACATAGGAAAAAAGATAGCTTCTTCAGCAAATGGTGCTGGGAAAACTGGATATCCATATGCAGAAGAATGAAACTACATCCTTATCTCTCACCATGTATAAAAGTCAACTCAAAATTTGTGAAAGACCCCAGTATAAGACCAGAAACTTCCCAAATGTTAAAAGAAAAAGTAGGAAACACTTCAACACATAGGGGCAGGCAAAGACTTTCTGAATAGGACCCCTATAACTCAGGAAATAAAGAACAAGAATCAATAAATAAGATAGTATTAAATTTAAAAGTTTCTGAACAGTAAAGGAAATGAGTGAAGAGATAGTTACTCTCCTGACAGAGGATTAATATCCAGAATATACAAAAAACTTTACACCAAATCACTCAATCAATAAATGGGCAAATGAAATGAACAGGCACTTCTCAAAAGAAGAGGTGAAAACGGTCAATATCTTCAGCCATCAGGAAAATGTGATTCAAAACTATACTGAGGTTCCATCTCACTCTAGGTAGAATGAAAATCATCAAGAATGCAGACAATAAATGCTGGCAAGGATTTGGGGTAAAAGAACTGTTGGAATTCCACACTGCTGGGATGTAAATTAGTAGAGCTAGTATGGAAATCAGAATGGAGGTTCCCCAAAAAGCTAAAAATAGAACTACAAAAAGTTCCAACTATACCATTCCTTGGTATTCATCCAAAAGAATTAAAGTCAGCATACTCCAGAGATACATGCATATCCATGCTTTTTTTGCAGCACAATTCATAGTAACTATGTTATGAAATCAGCCTAGCTACCCATCAACAGATGAATACATAAAGCAAATGTGATGAATATACACAATAGAGTTTTATTAAGCCCCAAAGGAACAAAATTATATAATTTGCAGGAAAAGGGATGAAACTTGAGAGCATTATATTAAAAATAAGTCAGTCTCAGTCAAGGATTATGTTTTTTCTCATGTGGAAGCTAGAAGGAAAAGAAACAGGAAATAAAGGGATATTATGAAAGTAGAAGGGCGAAATTAGGGAGAGAGAAACGGGGAAGGTGAGGGATGTATTGGGAGAGTGAAATTGATCAAAATAAATACATCCATCCATATATATTTTTTCACCCAGGGTTTAAAATTTCTCCTTCTTTTGTTTCAGTATAATTGAGTTCACTCTTTCTCTACTGTAATAGTCTTATCTCTATTCATATATACATATATATTTTTTTTGGTACCAGAAATTAAATTAAACTCATGGGAGCCACATCCTCAGTCTTTTCTATTTTTTATTTTTTAGTCTTAGCTAAATTGCTGAGATTGGCTTTGAAGTTGTGATCCTCCTACCTCAGCCTATGGAGCTGTTGGAATTACAGGTATGTGCCACCCCATACAGCTCCAATAGACTTTGCTATTTTTGACAAGCATCCATGCAATTTCCCTCCTTGATATGCTGAAGAGCAGTTTGGTAGGTTTCTGTTTGTTGTTCCGGGCTACCTAGCTGAGCTAGATTCCATTTTCAGTCACAGTTTTTTACTCTTCTCAGTGTCCAACATCTTTGCAATCCCTGATGCTATAGACAGACTTTGCCCTTGATGATGAAACTTGTTTTGATCTATAAATTTAATAAACCAAATCCTGATTTTAGCAAACAGGGTTATGGAATGGGCCTGTGCTTCTGCTATCAGTATGAGCAAAACATACCTGGCCAACTCAATGGTCCCAGGGAGAGTATATAAGATGTTTGAAGCAGAACAACTCCTGCCATCTCAGCCCAAAGCAGAACTGCCATGCAAACTCACCAATTTATGGACAAAACATAAATACTTTTTTTTTGTATGTAACCAAAGTTTTGTGGTTATAGGCAATGCAATTGTTCTAAGAGTTAACAAACATGGTAGGTTTGTAGCCTAATTTTCTGGCCCTCCCAGAGATTCCTTGAGTGCATTCCTTTCTTTCTGGAGTGGGTCTGATTACAGCTAAAATCTCTGAGTGAAACAATAGATAGTATCTAGTGCTAGTGAGGATGTGGGAAGGTGGACAACATTTGTGTTCACTAACAGAAGGACAGAATATTTCAGTAATTTTGGAAAGCAATCAGGCAATTTCTAATGAAATTATGCGTATGTCTTATGATCCAGCAATTCCATTTGTGAGCCTTTATTCCATGTAATTTTTGTGTAGGTTCAAAAGGGACTATTTATAAAGATATATTCAGTAGCACTATTGGTAGTTGCAGATACCTGGATGTCTATCATAAGGCAGAAGAAAGGTAAAATGTAGTAGATATATACATAGAATACTAGGAAGCAGTTAGAAACAATGGATTGGTTCAATGGACAGCATCATCAATATCTTTAAATAGCAAAGTGATAAGCAACAAATATAGGAAGCACTATGTATAGAACATCATATAGGCAATTAAAAACACAATCACACAGTTTATATTCCAGAGGGTTACATACAATTCAAGAATATGTATTAAGTATGTTGATTGGTCTTCTACATGGGCTAAAGAAAATTGGAGTTGGAAAACTCATATGAAGGTGGAAAAACAAAAACAGGTAAGGGGTCTTACATAGGCCAGTTATTAGAGGAGCGTGGTTAAACCTGCACTTTAGAAAAAAGGAGGAAAATAAAAGGAAAGATGGACAAAAGGGAGAACTAAAAGAAAAAATGAAAGGGAAGGAGGGAAATAAAAATGAAAGGAAGAATGGAAGGCAAACTAACTATATTTACAAACCATTTTTGGTAAGCCACAAAAGCTGAGACACAGAGTCAGAGGAGATTTGGCAAAGCCTCTCCAAACAGTACCCAGATGGGGCTCCCTGGAACTTTGCCATCGGGCTTCAAGCATGACAGCTCCCAGGCAAGGAGCTCCTAGCCAGGTGTTTCCCATGATCCGATGGCTATACTTGGATTGATTCCTGCTTCTGTAAGAACCATTTGAAAATTCTAGGGATGATGCAGAAAAAGCTGGCTCAAGGTCCTTGTTCCTTGTGTTCAACTTTGCTTATATTTTGGGCATGACTTCTGACCCTCTTTTGTGCTGATTACTTGCCCAAGCCTTCTTGCTACAGTTTTGGTGTAGTAAATTTGTCTTTGTTCTCTGTTTTTAGCATGAACTAGTTATATTTAACAATTTTAAAACTACTTCATTAGAACTCAAAAAACCTAACACCAAACAGAAAAACAAATAACCCAATCAATAAATGGGCAAAGGAACTGAACAGACACTTCAGAAAAGAAGAAATAGCCATCAGTCAAGAAATATATGAAAAAATGTTCAACATCTCTAGCATTTGGAGAAATACAAATTAAAACTACACTAAGATTTCATCTCACTCCAGTGAGAATGGCAGTGATAAAAAATATAAGTAATAATAAATGTTGGGGGAGGATGTGGGAGAAAGGATACACTCGTACATTGCTGGTGGGACTGCAAATTGGCAAAACCACTATGGAAAGCAGTATGGAGATTACTCAAAAAACTAGGAATGGAACCACGATTTGACGCAGTTATCACACTCTTCAGCATATTCCCAAAGGACTTAAAATCAGCATGCTATTGTGACACAGCCACATCACAATGTTTATAGCAGTTCAATTCACAATAGCTAAGGAACCAAATTAGGTGTCCTTCAATAGATGAACGGATAAAGAAAATGTGCTATATGTACACAATGAAACATTACTCAGCTGTAAAGAAAAATGGAATTATGGCATTTGCTGGTTAATGGATGGAACTGGAGACTATCATGCTAAGTGAAATAAGCTAGTTCCCCAAAACCAAAGGCCAAAAGTCCTTTCTGATATGTGGATGCTAACACACAATAAGGAGGTGAGGGAGAATAGAAGTTCATTGCATTGGACAAAGGGAAATGAAGGGAAGGGTGAAAGGATGAAAGTAGGAAAGTCAGTAGAATAAATCAGACATGACTTAATTGTGTTCTTATATGAATACATGACCAGTGTAACTGCATATCCCAACCACAAGAATGGGAAATCATGCTCCATATATGTATAGTATATTAAAATACACTCCACTGTCATGTATAACTAAAAAAGAAACATAAATAAAAATAAAACCTCTTTATTAAGATATGTTTGACCTGTACAAATTGAACTTAGTGTATAAAACCCAATGAACCTACAAAACTGTCACATTCAAGACCATAGATATATCCATCATTTTCCAAAGTTTTCCCCTTCCCTCTTCATGTTATTATTATTTGTGGTAAGAGTACTTAGAGCAAGACTTACCTTCTTTGAAAAAAATACAGTACAGTATTTGTAGTTAAAGGCATTATGCTATGTAGAATTTTAGGACTTTTTATCCTTTATCCATCAGTTCTCCATTTCCCTCTTACCTCAGCCCCTGGAAATCTTCATTCTACTCCTTGCTTTTATGAATATATTTTAGATTTCTCATAAAAGTGAGATCATATTTGTCTCAAAACATTTGTCTTTAGATTAATTTATTTATCATAAGATCCTCCAAGTTCATCTACATTATTGCAAATGAAAGGATCTCCTTTTTTCTTTTATATTTTAATTGACAAATTTAAAATTTGAATCCATATATGTACATGAAGCTTTGAACTCTGTATGTATTACAGAATGGCTATATCAATCTAATTAATGCAGATCCTTTGATATAGATATTTAAAAATAACTATAGACTTATTTGTTTGTGAAAAATACTTAAAATTGAATAATAGTAATGTTTAAGTATGAAATATACTGTTATTAACTATAGTCACCATCCTATACAATAAATTTCTTAATTTATTACTCCTAACTGAAATTTTGCATCTGTGACCAACATTATCCAGATAGACTACAATAAAATTATTGTAGGGAACTTCAAAAACCCATCTTCAGCAATGGATAAATTGTGTTCTATATTAATATTAGGTCTATTTTTTCCAGGATGTAGTTTAAGTCTGATGTTTCCTTATTGATTTTCTGTCTGGATGATCACTGTTGAAAGTAAAGTGATAAAGTTCTCTGCTATTGTTAGAAAATTAAGCTGGCTTAGGAAAAGTGTTCTAAAACCTAATGGACATCATTAAAAATAAATCGAGATTTCTCATTAAAATAGTTCTTAGTTATTTTGTTGAGACTATTTCTGCCTTCATATCTATTAATATTTGCTTTATATATTTAGCTACTCTAATGCTGAAGTGCATATATTTACAATTGTTATATCTTCTTGCTAAATTGACCCCTTTATTGTTATATAATGACTTTCACTGTTTTTGCAGTTTGACTCAAAGTCTGTTTTTCTGGTGTGACTATAGCTACCTCTGCTTTTATTTGGTTTCCATTTGTATGGAATATATTTTTCATTTTTCATGGAGTGGGTCTCTTGTGCACAGCACATAGTTGGCTCTTTAGAAGTAAATCCATTTGGTTATTCTATATCTTTTGATGGGATGCTTAGATGCATTTATATTCAAGGAATTTTGATACAAAATGACTTACTACTGCCATTTTATTGTTTTCCAGTGTTTTGTAGATCCTTTGATATAGTTATTTAAAAATATTTTGTCTTTTAACTTTTACACTACAGTTGAAAGTGGTTTACACATCACTATTGCAGTATTATTCTGGATTTGTCTATATTCTTACCTTTTCCAGTGAGTTTTATAATTTTGTATGTTTCACATCAAAAATAAGCATCCTTTCGGGCCAGTTTGAAGGATTTCCTTTAGCATTTCTGGCAAGGCAGGTGTAGGGGCAATGAACTCCCTCAGTTTTTGATTGCTTAGGAAAGTCTATATTGCTTCTTCATTGCTAAAGGAAAGCTTTCTGGCTGTTTTTCCTTTCTGAAGGACTAGCTCTGTTGAGTAGTCCTGGAGGAAGCCTGATCTGTGGGGAAGTCAGAGCTCTCTTCACTCATCCCCTCAGGTGAGCATCTGGCAAAGGGGACCTCTCTAGGCCCTGAACTGAGGTGGGCTTGGGGGAAAGAAGGGTAACATAGGTAGAGTGAAACTGCCTTTCCAACCTTCTTCACTGTATCTTTCCTCATTTCTGTTCTCCTGTACCACATTTTAATCTGGAGCCTTGTGAGGGTATTTTTTAGTGTGAATTTTTTAATATCAGTGTTTCTGACAAAGCATGGGAAATTCTGTTCTGCCATGTTGCTAATATCACTCTTCTTAATATCATTAAGTATTTGTTGAATGAGTGAGTAAATAATTAAGTGTCCAGAGTGATGTCAAACACATCCTTCTTATGGTTTGAATGTTTATATCCCTTCCAAAATTCATGTTGAAACTAAATTCTCAATGCAATAGTATAAAGAGGCGGTGCCTTTAGGAGATGGTTAGTCCACGAGGACTCCATATCACAAATGGATTAGCCTTAGAAAAGGGCTTGAGAGTGAGTTCACTTTTTACATCACTATGTCCCAAGAGAATATGGTGTTTATCCCTTTAGGAGAACCTATCGACAACGTACCATCTTGGAAGCAGAGGCCTGGCTCTTATCAGATGCTAAACATGCTGGCACCTTGATCTCCAAAATTGTGAGGAATAAGTTTCTATTGTTTGTGAATTATCTACACTCAGATTTTTTGTTATGGCAGCATAAATGGATTAATGTAATCCTCACAAAGACTCTAAAATGTTTGGGAAAGTATTTATCATCATCCTATATTGCAGGTGAAAAGCAATCTGAGATTCAGTGTGACATTCCTCTAAACCTCATAACAAGTAAGTGACAGGAATGGAAGAAAAATCTAGACATCAGAGTCCAAGTCCAGGATTTCTTCTATTTAACCATTTGAAAAAATAAAATGAAAGCTGATAAAGAGGAGGCCTCACAGTTTAGTTTGGGCTGATGCTCCAATGGGCACCAAGATCTCAAGGACAGATGTCAGGGAGAGAGAAGCCGTTTCTTAGGGTTCTCTGAAAACACATTATGATGTTGCAATCTTTTATAGATGTGTGGTTTTGGTTATGGGTTGGCCTGGTTTGGAGATGGCACATATGTCAGCAAATTTAGCCAATGAGAAAAACAAACCCAAGTATATGCTCTTCGTGGATTAGCCACCAAACTTTACCTGTTTTGTTTCGCCAACCATCACTTAAGTCTTTGGGTACTATTTTCAAAATTTAGTAACTATCTTTCAGGGCTGGGAATTGAATTCAGAGTCTAATGCATGCTATGCAAGTGTTCTAACACTGGAGTATACACCTTTTCCCCCAATTTAGTAATTTTTAATAGCCAACTTTCAAGTATTTATAATTGTTTTTAAGCTCTTAACTTGGGGTATCCTTAGTGATGTAGAGTCCCTAATAGTTCAAGACCTTCAGCTTTGTTGTGATTCTAGTATAGATAATAGGAGACATTGTTCTTTGAAGTTAGGGTTAGATTCGTAGTAAATAATGTCTTGTCTTCCATGTTTGACCAAGATTCTTTCAACAAGTTATTATTGGTGATATTAATATCTATGTTTGTTTTTTAAATAAGGAGTTCCATGGTCAAGCATATTTGGAAAATATTGATTTGGAAGTAAATTAAATAGATATATTATCTCCAGTCTTTAAATAGTTGAATGTGTGCTATGACTCTACAGGAAGTGGGGTGAGTGGTGGAATACAGCATTTATGAGGCTTTTATGACCCCAAAGACTATTTTTCTAGGATTTGTCTTTTAGAACTAGTAAGCCCTGAATATCTTTTTTGGAAAATGCTGACTTATTATATTTCATAATAAAGAAGTTTCACTTTTTAGAGGTCATTTTACTGTAATATACTTTCAAGTTAACTCAAATAATTTTATTAGGCCACTGGCATGTGAATTAACCTTTAATAAATATATAATATAAAAAGTTTCATTTGTTGCTTCAAACAATCCCTAATAAACCCACAGGCTAATGCAGTTTTGTTGCAATATTGCAATAAAACACAAGATGGCACTAATCCTCATCAAATTATGCATGCTCTGTGGTTCTGCTATTCAAACAAAGCTAGGTGGCTCCCCATGCACACTTTGTGGTTCCCAGGCACTTTCTAGAAATATACATTTCACTGTTATTATTTACAGCATTAACCTCATTAAAGCATTTCTTATGGTGATGGTGAAATTTAAAAAGGGGCAAAAAGTATAGGAGATTAAACTAGGAAGTTTTAGCCTTAAAATATAAAATTCAGATTTTGTTATTAACATCTGAGTCCAGAATCTTTCACACATTCATTAGTCAGATAGTCTTAACCTCAGAGTTTGCTTTTAATTATTATTTTACTTTATAATTATACATATGTGCTTTAAAAGTTCTAGAATGTTTTAGAACTAAAGAACATTAATGTTTGTTTCTGAACTCCAGGATCAAATTGTTTCAAAAAGAGGAATTAGATTGTTTCTGCAATAGTTTCTCATGTAGTAGAGGAATACATATTATCAATGCCATGTGTATGTGCTTTTCTAAAAAATGAAACAGAACAATGATGAACTTCAACATTTTATACAATTACTTAGCCTAAGTTTGAACAGGTCCATTTTGTGCAGAAATAAACAAAGCAGACAGAAGATGGCAGCCTCTCTTCCCTTAAAATAGGAGTAAAGATATTTAAAATGTAAATAGCCCTCTAGTAATGATTCTCCTGGTTATATTTTCAGAATAAATGAGCCTCCTGGTTAACAAATTCACCATGGATCTTCCTGAAGATAATCAGTCTTATTATGAACATTAAAAGTTACCTGTTTTTGTCACCCAAAGGCAACAGAGGGGTTGTCTTTGGATAAGATCTTATCTAAGAGAGACTATGAAAATAGTCATGTTTAAACATACTCCCAGTAATGGATTGTTGCTTTCTACACATTTATTTTCATTAATGATTTTTAAAACTTTAAAATAAATACCTTATTTGTGTGCTAAATTATTTCTTTATGCTCTTCTATTCCTTTCTCATTTTTTGTTGGTGACTAGAATGCCTTAAAATGGAAAAATTTCGCAGAGCTAAATAACTGGATGTCTTAAAATTTAAACACAAAAGGTTTATCATAGAAGATAGCTTCAGGTAATAACAGTAAATTTTAAAAAGTAAATTGACAGGCTGGGGCTGTAGCTCAGTGGCGGAGCACTTGCCTTGCATGTATGAGACACTGGGTTCGATCCTCAGTACCACATGTAAATAAGTAAAATAAAGATTCACTGACAACTAAAAAATATTTTATAAAAAAGTAAATTAACATTTTAAAGGAACATGAATATTCCAATGAATTTAAATTTGGGGCTATTAAAATTACCACGATATAGCACACAGATGAAATAATACTATAACAAAATACAGTATAGAACAGAACTAAGCAAATTTATTTGAGAAGAAGGCACTTCAAACAAACCACATAATAAATATAAATGATAGGAATAGATGTGATTTTTATAAGAAATTTTTAGGATCAGTTTTCTCTTCTAAATGCACAGTTCAGGGTAGGATATGCAAGAAAAATTGTTCATGTTGTATTTGGGATAAACACAACTGACTCAAGTTTCCCTTCATATCTACATAAACAACAGATAGTATCTAAATGCAATTCCCTGATAACTTCTGGAGGGTTTGGTAAGATAAAATATGGAAGGGTGGTGCTTATTTACATGTTTCTCACACTGCTTTAAACAAACCTTGTTTTAATTTTGAATAGACATTATATATTGACCTGACATAAGAACAATTATAATGGTGTCATAATTACCAATCTTTCCTAAGAAGCTTAATTCTGTAGCCTCCAGAAATTCCCTCTATGAGCAGTAACTAATGTACTGACTCTGTAATAGAAATATATACTCCTCACCATTAATTTTTTTTTAACCTAAAGGGAAACAGTTTTTCCTGAAGTAATTTTGAAATATATACCAGGTTTAACTTTTCTATATAAAATTCAAATAGCAATAAAATTGTCCTGGAAAGTGTCCATATCCACCTCAATTATTTCTTTTAAGTCAGTCTCAACACTTTTCTGAAATTGTTTCCCTGAGGGCCACCAGTAACATTTAAAAAAAAAAATTACCAGTTTCAATGGCTTCCTTAATCTTTGACTCCTTCCATCTGTGAGTCATTAAATATTGCTACCTTCACTGACTGAAAATTTCTTCTTTCTGGATTCTGTAGCACTAGTCACAGTAGACCTCTGATAGGAAAAATACTGGCCAGAGAATGAGTTCTGCTTGTTTTAGAAGTGTAATCTAAGAAAAGTGCTCTCCTCTATACTTGTCTTTTTAAAATAAGGAACTGCCCACATTTCCCTGAGGAGAGCCAAGCTCTCTGATGACACCTAACCTGTATACCCTTGATGGACAATCAGCCATTCCACATAAGTGAGTTTTCCAGGAAACTAAAAGGTACCACTCTGAACATGTGGTAATATAATTGTTAACATGCCTAAAGAAACTAATTCTAAAATTAATAATATTTCTGTCCTTTGGGAATAAAAAAATGAAAACAACTTTTAAAATGTGGGGTAGAGTGTCACTTATTGATCATATCTGTCTGGGAAAGATTCCAGCACAAGCAATTTAAACCTTCTTTAGAAAACTAGTGAAATTTGTGTAGAAATATTTCAACTTTTGAAACTCTCCACTGAATGTGTCTAAAGGTCAAAAGATATTTCTTATATAATGAGGGCACTTTCCCCATAATGGATTTTTTATAATATGACTATGCATTCATTCTTTCTTCATACCTTTCAATTTTCAGTTATTATAAACTCAATGACAGCATTATTTTCATTACTACAAATGCCAGTGAATAAAATGTGGTGCTTAAAATATAACAGGTTAAATGTAATTTGAAGTGGATGGAGCAAGAGTGCCAAGATCATGTACTTCATGGAGAGCAACCTGCCAATCAGAACCCTGCTCTTGGTCCATTATGTGGATGAGAAATAAACTTCTATCATTTTGAGTCATTAAATATTTGAGGTTCTATTTGTGATCAGATTTCGGTGTATTCTAATCGATACAGATTTTAAAGTCCTATGGATTATAATTGTTAAAATTTCATTTGCAATAACATTTAGTGTATTCCACCTGATATATGTCCCAAAGTTCTTTGATTCTAATTTTTAAAATACTTCTTGAAGGGTTGGTGACATAGCTTAGTGGAAGAGCACTTGCCTAATATGTAAAAGGCCCTTAGTTGGATCCCCATCACACCAGAAAAATAAAACAAAACCTCTCAAAACTATCTCTATCATCATTGCCTCATCATTCCTTATCTAGATTATTTTAGAGCCTTCTGCTTGTTTTCTGTGCTTCTTCAAATCTAACCTCTAAATGATGCTATTATTTCCATAATATTCAAATCTGTCTACTTTATTCCTCTTGGACTACATTTAATTTTTTTTTCAGCAGTTGTAAATGGACAGCATGCCTTTATTTATTTTTTTTTATGTAGTGCTAAGGATTGAACCCAGTGTCTCACATGTGCTAGGTAAGTGCTCTGCCACTGAGCTATAGCCCCAACCCCTTGAACTACATTTTATTCCATATCTCACATCCAGAAGCACCTCTGTGGTTAGCCCAGGCCCCAGAACTCTGGCTTAGGATCAATATTCAAAACTTCTTATCCAAGAGATTTTTTTCCAAACATGAGTGTATTTTGCCAATCTTATACTTAACTGTGGAGATTTCTGATCCTAATTTGACATCCATTTTCCTCTTTTACCTTTTAGGTATAGAGTCTTGAGGAGTTTGAGCAGGACAGAATATCATCCATCACAGAATTTCTTCTTCTTTAAGCACAGGCATGACCACATGAACAAATCTTTGCTGGCAAGAACTGACCAGAGGTGATGTAGGCTCCCTCTGGATCTTCTAGTATAAAGAGAAGCAACCATTTCAGACCAAAGATGGAGGCCACATGGTGATGAGAGCAGAACTATTCCATCAGCCCTAGATCTCCCAGGACCTTGTGTGGCAGAAAATGTAAAGTTATGTGAAAAGTTGAGTTTCTTATTAAAAGAAGCTTACCTTGTACCATAATACAACTTTCCATAGATTTTCCTTCTAGAAAAGTACATTTCTTACTGGAATGACTTGTTTGACTTTGTAGAGTCAATCGGTCTATAGACAGAGAGAACCTATTCAATTTGGTTTAAAAAGACTGTGTTTTGAATGAGTTTTTTTCCATAGCCTGGCGACTTCTAGGCATGTCTCATACTTGCAGACATAAAGGTTAAAATAAAATAAAGAAAGAAAAATGGGTCTAGAGGGGAGAGAACTAGAACTAACTTTCTTGAATAACTATTATGTACCTGGAGCTTTTAATAAAATATTTTATTTAGATATAATTACATCGCTATGAGATAGGTTAAACCAGCACAGAGGAGGCCACCCAGTAAATGTTAAATACATTGATGTTCTCAATATTTTACCAGTTAGTAAACTGGTTCTGAGAGGCAGCTTGACTTGGTTACATTTAGTAAGGGGCAGCTCCAGAGTCTATTATAAAATCTATTTGATTCTAGATTCCACATTTACTTCACTAACCTGGAACCCTGTAATCCTAGCTGAGGCTAAGGGAGGAGGGTAATAAATTTTAAGCCAGTCCAGATAACTTAGTGAAACCCTATTTCAAAATTTTAAAAATTAAAAGGGCTGGGGATACATTTCAGTGGTAGAGTTTTCCTGGGTTCAATCCCCAGGGCTGAAAAAAAATATTAAAAAGAAAGGAAAGAAAGAAAAAAGAAAATTTAGAAACTTAGTCCATTGCACCATGTTGTCTAACTACTATAAACCTTTTCAATCAATACTTTTCTTAACTATCTCAAACTATTATTTTTGAGTACAGTCTTCCTTCAATAAATCGCTTCAATCTCTTGGTATCCCATAACAGAGGCAGGATTTGATACTATAGAATTCATATGTTCACCCAATTTGGCAATTATAATTTTTAACTATTAGAATAGCAGAATATGAATTAGACAAACTCAGGAGAATTAGGTTTGGAAGATGATTTATTTAATGTTATTTGTCTCCACTAGACTGAAAATATCATTAGGACAGGGACCCCTTCTGCATCCCAGAACCTGTTTCAAAGTTTGCTGTTGTTGATCAACAATTATCTGTTGACTTCTGTGAATAACATATTATTATTAATATATTAGCTTTGCTTAAGTTGGATACTAATTCAAATGCCTCAAACTGAGTGTCGCTGCATAGAATCAAATGGCCCAATGATAAAGAAAATTCTAATTAAATATTCTGAAATTGTTTGATATATTTCTGAGGGGAGTGAAGGCTCACAATTACTACACCCATAACAGAGGTAGTTCAGTGTTGAACAGGGTGGTGGTTAAGAGCTCAGCCTCTAAGTTAGAAAGCCTTTGTACCAATCTGCACTCCAGCACTTACTAGCCATGTGGACCTGGGCAAGTCATCTGACAGGACAAAATGGAAGTAATCACAGACCCTCATTAAGTCACCAAAGGGATTAATTATGGGGTACATGTCAAGTCCCTGCCATAGTTCTTGCCACATTCAATTAGCAATTATTTTTATTCTTAATCTTACTTAGAATAGAAAGTAATATAATTATATCACAATTTTAAAACTTGAATTATATAATTTAATTGAGATAAAGAACTATGAACACATCAAAATGGGATCAAATATCTGATTCCACATGTTGAATAATTCATTTAATTTCAGGTAGTTATTATTTAGCTACTTCCTTTAATCATTTAAGAATACATAAATACATAGCATAAAAGTAATTATTTTCAAGTGCTTTCTCTCTTCTAGTTATATGGAAATAGCAATTCTATTAGATTTGTTAAATCAAGAAAAAAGCTTGTAATTAATTATAAACATTGTGTGGAAAAAAACCATCATAAAATGTGCCATTAAAATAATTAGAGAACATAGAACATATCCACTAAGAATTGATGACCCTGAAAACAAAACCTCTTCCTTAATCAAAACTGTAAGTAATAATGCAAATAATTTTATGATTCTTTATTAATTACTATGAACTGAAATAACTCCAAGACAATTATATTACAATTGTACAAATGTGTAACAAATGACCATAGTAAGAGAATAGTGCATTTCTTAGACTCACATATTCAATATGAGAAAAGACAAAGGGGTGATCTCCTATTTGATTCTCTACTATAGTCTTCCCCATTCTAATCATTTTCCAACGTCATATGCATAAATATTTTTCTGATGCAAAAGTCTGATATTATTTCTTTGCTTTTAATTCTCATTATTTTCTCCATGACTTTAGAATACAGTCCAAACTACTCAGCACATATAATGGACTGAACATTTGTGTCTCCACTGTACCTCAAAATGATCTGCTGAATTACTAAGTTACCGCCGCTCCACTGTGTGATGGCATTTAAGAATCGGGACTTTGGGAGGTAATTAGGTTTAGATGAGTTCATAGGGTAGGGATGGTCTCATGATGGGATTAGTGCTCCCTGAGAAGAGGAAGGAACTCAGAGCTCTCTCAGTATACTGAGGAAAGGCCACATAACCATCCAGCAAGAGGGGGCTGTCTACAAGCCAGGAAGCAGGCAAGTCCTTGCCAGAAACCAAACCTTTCTCTTAAGCTCCCAGGGCATGATGCCTTGAAGTAGCTGCCATTAGATTGAAAAGGAATAACAAAAGAATGAATCCTGTATGAGGAATATGTGTAAGAAATAAGAACAGACCCAATTCAGAAGCACATTAAAAGTATCATATGCTACTGCCAGTAGGCTTTATCCCTGGAAAGCAAGAATAGTTCTACCTATGAAAATCATTAATGTGGTACACCACATTAATAGAATTGGGGATAAAAAAAATTCATGGACATCTCAATAGATCCAGAAAAGGCATTTGACAAAATTCAATACTCTTTTATATTTAAAAACCTCTTAAATTAACTATGACTAGAAGAAAACTATCTCAATATCATAAAGGTCATATATGAAAATTCCTCAGCTAATCACCCACAATGGTGAAAACTTAGGGCTTTTCTTTTTTTTTCTTTTTTTTTTATTGGTTGTTCACAACATTACAAAGCTCTTGACATATCATACTTCGAACAATAGTTTCAAGTGAGTTATGAACTCCCATTTTTACCCTTAGGGCTTTTCTTCTAAGATAAGAAACAAGGCAAGGATGCTCACTCTCACTACTTTTATTCAACGAAATACCAAAGTCCTCACCAGAGCAGTTAGCTAAGAAAAAGAAATTAAAGCCATCCAAATCTAAAAGAAAGAAGCAATATTGTCCTTGTTTGCAAATTACATGATATTTCTATATATAGAAACCATCAGGAGTTCATGAGAAAAAGAATTACTAGAACTAATAAGAAAATTCATTAATATTGCAGGACACAATAATGAACATACAAATCAGTGTCATTTTGATATATTAACAAGTAACTATCCAAAAAGAAAATTATGAGAACAATTTTATCTATAGTTGCAACAAAAATAAGAATATTTATGAATAAGCTTGATAGGAAAGTAAAAGTCTTGTATCTTAAAACTATAAAATACTAATGAAAGAAATTGAAGAAGATACAAATGAAAACTAGCCAGTGGTCATAGGTTGGAAGAATTAATTTTGTTAAAATCACTGTACTACTAGAAGCAATAGACAGACTGAATGCAATTCCTATCAAAATTTCAATGGCATTATTCACATAAATGGAAAAAAAAACTAGTACAAAATTCATGTGGAATCACAAAAGACCCTAAATAGACATAGCCTTTATAAGAAAGAAAAATGAAGTTGAAAGCATTAGAATATCTGATTTTAAAATACATGACAAAGCTAATTAAAATAATATAATTATAGTATAAAGACAGATGTATAGTCCAATGGAACACAATTAAAGGTGCAGAAACCAATCCATGCATATATGGTGAACTGTTCTCAAAAAAGTTTCCAGGGATGCAAAATAGGGAAAAGTTAGGTCAACAAATGATGTTGAGATATTTACATGCAAAAGTGTAAAATTGGACCCTTACCCTCTACCATACACAAAAGTCAACTCAAAATGGGTTAAAGGCTTAAATATAAGATTGGAACTGTAAAGAATAAATGAGGAAAAGTTTCACAATATTGGTCTAGGTAATGATTTTTTTGCCAAAGCATAGGCAACAAAAACAAACCAGGCAAATGAAATACATTAAACCTAAGTTTCTACACAGCAGGGGAAACAGCCAACAAAGTGTAAAGGCAATATATAGAATGGGAAAAGATATTTGCAAACCATATATCAGGTAAGGGGATAATATTCAAAACATATAAGGAAATTCTACAGCTCGATAACAAAAACAAATTAATACTATGATTTTGAAAGTAAGCTAGAACCTTGAATACACATTCCTCCAAAGAAGATATACAAATGTCCAACAAGCATATTTAAAAATGCTGAATGTTACCAATCATTACAGAACTCCACATGAAAACCAATGAGATATTACCTCACATCTTTAAGGATGGCTATTAACAAGTGTTAACGAGGATACGGGGAGAAATTGGTACCCTTCTACACTGTTGGTGAAAATGCAAAATAGTGTAGCTGCTGTGGAAACTAATACAAGGATTTATCAAAAATATTAAAAATAGAATTACCATATGACCCAGCCATCTCACTTCTGTGTATGTATTTAAGATAATCGAAATTGGGATCTTAAAGAGATTTTAGCACTCCCATTCATTATAGCACCATTCACAATAACTGAGACATGAAAATAAGCTACCTGTCCACTGATGGATCAATGAAGAAAGGAAATGTGTCATATTCACATAATGGAATATTATTCAAATTTAAATAAAGGAGAAAATCTTGCAATATATACAACCAAGGATGAAACTTGAAGAAATTATGCTTTATATCAGCTGTATCCTATTAAAATGTATAGCTAACTTAATTATGAAGTATAGCTAATTAAAATTAAAAATAAAGAAAATGGAATTTCCTTCTATTCAGAAATACAGACTTTGAGCTGCATAGAGGGATGAACTTAGACTCTGGAGAAAGGTGCTTGTCTTTCATGTTCAGGAAGAAGAGTAAACCACATATTTGGGACCAGAAGGTGAACTACAGCTAAGACTATTATTGTTTGGCAATATCCAGTTTTTCTTTTTCCTTTCCCCCCCCTAGGTACATGGCTGGACTGAAGCTCCAAAACTCCTTTAAAATTAGGAGTGGCCAAGTGGCTGCATTCTGACCAATTCATTCTAAATCCAAAAGATATGTGGCAATGCCAAGTCTGGTCCATAAAAATCTCCTATGGGTGATTCTTACTTTCATTTTTCTACTCACATGCTGAAGAGAGATTGTGAAGACCAAAAGAAAGGGAATGGCACTGGATAAAAAAAACTAAAAATACACACAAAAAACCTAAGATCCCTTAATGTGAAAAAGAGCTGGATCTCCCAACTTCCATTACTAATGCATATTGGACCATGATAAAAGCAAACTACAAGCTTTTATTATGTTAAATAATTGATATGTAGGGTTTATCTGTTTAGTTATATACCTTTATAAAAATAAAAAATTAAACCCAAACATACTATTATTACATTGTTTGGTGCAAATTATAAAGAAAATAAAAGATTTAAGTCCCTTTAAAAGGGATTTCATTTATATTTCATTGATAAAAATACTTCAAAAATCCAATTTGCAAAATATCTCAAGTGATAAATAGTTCACTCAAATGATGATTGTTTACAAAGAGTTAATGCTAAAATATACGTCTAAGGACTTAGAATTATCCTTAGCCTTTTATTAGAATTTAGTAACATTCAAAGCAGTATTCAGATATATTTCTGATAGATTCTTTCAATTGTTTCACTTGCTTTAATTAGTGGTAGCAATGAAGTGAAAATTAATATTATTCATCTTCACATCTGGCAATGCTTCCCTTCAAAACTAAGCAATGATTGAATAATCTTATAGAAACAAAAATAATTGGAAGACAACTCATCTAGCCTTTCTCTAATGTAAGAATTCCAGCTACAAAACCCAGTGACATATGAGACATATGACAGATGGTCAGATATGTGGAACAGAAAGGCAGCTTGTGTGTTTCCAGCTCAGCACTTCAAAGCTATATCCAATATTTGTTGAACATATATGCTAAGTGCTGTGGTATATTTTGATTTTGGACAGGTCTGTTATAAAACATGTTTACTTGTCTGAGGTATGTCTACCTCCTTTTGATCTTTAAAGCTTTAAGGAAGCAGCTGGTCCTTTTACATAGACATCCCTTCCAGGCACATGTGAACATAAATATACCTAGTCACCTGGCACAGTTATATATGAGGCCATTAAAAGCAAATGCAATACACTGATCTTCTTGCTCATTGTTCTTCAACAAGGGGATTTTTATTTGTTCCCATGAATTAGCAATTAAAAAGAAGGATGCTTTCTAGTTCTTTGAGGAACCTCTATTCTACCTTCCATAATTTATACTCCTCTGAGTAGTGTATGAGAGCTCCCCCAACTTCACATCCTTGATGAAATTTGTTGATTTTTGCCTTTTTTTTGGTAATAGTCATTATAAGTGGGGTGAGATAGCTTAATGTGATTTTGATTTGCAGTTCCCCTATGATGAGTGATGTGGAGCATTTTTTTTTTACATACTCAGCCATTTTCTTATTTGCTTTTGAGAAATGTCTATTCAGATCATTTATGCATTTTTAAATCACATCATTTGTTTCTTTTGCCATTGAGTTGTTGAGTTTCTTGTACGTTCTGGATAGTAACTGCTGGATGGATTAATAGTCTTCAAATATCTTCTCCTTTTCTGTGGGTTGTCTTTTCATTCCAGTGATTGTTTCCTTTGCTGTACAGAACCTTTTTTGTTTGATGTAATCTCATTTGGCAATTAATTTCTTTTGTTGCTTGTGCTCTTGGGTTCATGTCCAAAATATGTTTCTCAGATCAATGTTCTGAAATATTTCTCCTATTGTATATATATCCAAAGGAAAGGAAATCAGTATGTCAAAGAGGTATCTACACTCCCATGTTTATTGTAGCACTATTCATGATAACCAATGCATGAAATCAACTTAGGTGTCCATGATGGATAAGGATAATGTTCATATACAGTGGAGTATTATGCAGCTATGAAACAATTAAATCCTGTCATTTGTGGTGACATGGGTGAAGATAGTGTACACAATGGTAAGTGAAGTAAGTCAGACAAATATCAAATATTTTCACTCATATGTGGAAGTTATAGAAGTAGGGAGAATATTACCAGAAGTTATGATATTCATTGTGAATAGGTACAAATAAAAGGACAGCTAATAGATACAAATTAGAATTAGGAGGAATAATCTACAATGTTATATTGCATAGTATCATAACTATGGTTTACAATTAATTGTATATTTCAAAACAGTAGAAAATATTTTCAATTTTCCAACATAAAGAAATGCTAGGGTTGAGGGTGTAGCTCAATGGTAAAGTGTTTGTTTAACACATATTAGGCCTTGGGTTCAATCCAGGCATGACAAAAAAAAAAAAAACATTTGAAGCAATGTCTGATATGATCATTACACATTACACACATGTATTGAAACCACGTTACTTGTAAATACATACAATTATGGAATTTTACTCAGCAATAAAAGAGAATAAAATCATGGCATTTGCAGGTAAATGGACGGTGTTGGAGAAGATAATGCTAAGTGAAGTTAGCCAATCCCAAAAAATCAAATGCCAAATGTTTTATTTGATATAAGGAGGCTGATTCATAGTGGGGTAGGGAGGGGGAACATGAGAGGAATAGACAAATTCTAGATAGGGCAGAGGGGTGGGAGGAAAGGGAGGGGGCAGGGGG
Organism: Ictidomys tridecemlineatus; assembly: GCF_052094955.1. Classification (NCBI taxonomy): domain Eukaryota; kingdom Metazoa; phylum Chordata; class Mammalia; order Rodentia; family Sciuridae; genus Ictidomys; species Ictidomys tridecemlineatus. The sequence continues at coordinate 102,963,466 of NC_135477.1, forward strand.
TTAGCAAGGAAAGTGGAATGTGATGGACATTATTATCCAAAGTACATGCATGAAGACACAAATTGGTATCAACACATTTTATATACAATCAGAGATATGAAAAAATGTGCTTTATATGTGTAATAAGATTTGTAATGTTATTTATTTTTTAAAAAAATAAAATAAAATAATGCTACCATGAACCCCCCCCCCAAATTTTTAAAATAAAAAATTAAAAAGGAAAGATGATTTTCTTTTAAAATACAAGTTTAAAGGGAATGACTACAACTGCCTCCATGTCCCAGGTGATTAATTACAGGCTTTTCATCAATTATTATATTTGATAATTTTGATGTTTAATTTTTATAATTTTATTTTGATAATCTAATGACTATATAAACTTTATACGCAAGCAGAAAAGATAAGCAAAGTAAAATGTTAACACCTACAATGTAACTAAAATACTTGAGGAACAATTAAAAAAACTTCACCCCTTAAGCTAAAAATGGTTAATAAGTGTTCAATGTGACAAGTGACTTCAAAACTTGCAATTATCCTGCTAAAGCATGTCGTCACTGGTAGAGGCAAGAACAGCAGATATAGTATAGTAGTAGGTGTTGAGGGTACTTGTTCTTATCATTAAATCTTTAACACAGTGTTTTCTTCAACTGTCTGGTGGGGTGTGATAAAGTCTGTGGTCTGCACTAAAGTTTAATAAAAGCGTCAGAATCCACCTAAATGCTACTTTTCCCAACTAACACACTCTACCTTGCCTTCTACTTTCCTGTCAAACTTGCTACTTTTCTGTTGCCATTCACATTCTGTTATGTTGTTAAGGAAGATGAGGCTCTTGTGTACTACAAGGCTGGTGCTACTCTGCAGAGTAAATGAATTCTCCAGCTGGTATAATTTCCTTTTCTGAAATGCCTTCAAGCATTCAATAATATTTACTAGATGTCAATTATGTGCAGACACTGGGGGTTCAGCAATGTATAAAACAAAGTCTCCACACCCAAGGAGCTTTCATTCTAGTGGAGAGAGGCAGGCCACAAAACAATGATTTAGTGTATAATGTACCATGTGCTTTTAAGTGCATGGAGCAACATGAAGCTGGCTAAAAGGACAGGGTGGTGGCCAGAGGGGCCTGCTATCTTGAATCAGGTGTAGAGGGAATGCCTCAACTACAGTGAGACATTTGACAAAGAACCTGAAGCAATGAGGGAGTGTTCCAAAGAAAGCAGCAACCATAGAGTACCTGTAAAGCTAGTGGTAGAAGAGAACGTCAGAGCTTGGTGGGATCATGTGGGACTCCGTAGACCCTTATGAGAACTTAGGGCTTTTATTCAAGTGAGTTAAAATAGAACAGCAAGTTAATAATTAGAGAAAAATATTTTAAGATTGGTTTGTCTGATGTCAAATTATTCTTAAGATTAAGGATAGACCAATAACTGAAAAATAGAATGTGCTTAAAGGACTAATTATAAAAGGGCAAGTAGGTTGTTTTCCTTAAGTTATTCAGAGTAATGACTAAGTTTAAGACTAGCTTTCCTGAAATGTTTTGGCAAAGCTAACCTAAAGGTTAATAATGCATATAAAAGAACATGAATTTTTGTATTTCTCATCTTTATGTCTACACCAGATCCTTAAAAATTTATATTAAAAAAACTAAATATAATAGAATAAAATATGAAATATTTTCAAAATCTGCTATGAATCCTGTTGATTTGAATATGATCTGGTTTATCTTGTTATTTATACAATAGCATCAAATGGTATTTGGCAATCAACATTCATAACCGAAATATCCTCTTCAAGGCAGTGAACATCTATTAAATGTCTATTAAATGTTTATGGGTAAGCACATATGAGATAGCTATTATTAGGAGCTGGTTGTAAGTGTCCTTCCTACTGTGGTAGGCAGAAATGAGACCTAACTTCATTTCCTTTAAAAGCAGGAAGGTTTCTCTACTTTGCAGCATATGGGTAAGTCAGAGTGGAAGCATGAAGGGATCTCATGTGCAATTTACTGGCTTGAGAATGATAGGATCACATGGAAAGGACATGAGACTGGCCTCAAGGAGTTGAATCAATCCCTGCGTGGAACATAGCAAAAAAAAAAAAAAATGGAGACTTTAGACCAATAGCCACAAGCAACTTATTTCTGACAATATCAGAATGGGCAAGACAGAAGACCCTGAGCTCCAAATAAGAGCTCAGTCTAGCCAACACCTTGCTTTTGGCCTTGTGAGACTTAAAAAGAGAACTCAGCTATACTGAACCAAATTTATGATCTGTAGAAGCTGTGAGATTTTAAATGGGTGTTGTTTAAGGAGGTAAACTCACAGAAATTGGTTATAAAGGAAGAGGAAACTAATAATTTACCTGTAGGAACATATGAATGTGTAGTTCGAGAAATAAAAAGGAAGCAGGAAGGAAAATTAGTTGAAACTAATAAAAGATTTATTATAAAAAATATAATTTATCATAAAAGAGATATTAGTGTATTGGGGCTATCTAAATTGCCATAACAAAGAGAACTAAAAAATACAGTGGCTTAAATTAGAGATAAAATTCATTCCATTCTTTCAAAACCAAACAGGGCTAGGTAGCTTGCACCAATAAAGCAATTTCCACCCTTGTTTGTGCCTTTTGACCTTGTGCTCATAGTACAAGGCAGCTACTCTTGTTCTCTGCATCACTGAGTTGTCAGGAAGGTAAAAGGGGCCCAGACAACACTAGTCTATTTCTTTTAGGGGCATAACCTGGGATTTGAGTCACCCAAAGTAGCACTTCTGCTCAAATCTCATTGACTAGAACTCAACACAAAATAGACTGAAAAATGTCAGTCATGGCTTAAGGCAATCTAAAACATGGAAGCTCTGTGAGGAAAGAAGGGGTGAATGGATGGGTATGGGAACATAATGAACTATCTCTATCACAATCTAATAGAGCTTGGGGTATTTTATATGCTATGAATATTGAATTGCTCAAATTAGTATGAATTTCTTTCATGGAAGTGAGTCAGATATTTGTTTTACCAAAACCTCTCCCAAATTAGCCTAGACTTTCTAGACTCTAGACCTAATGCAAAAATGAGGAATTCCACTCTATGTGACAGTCTTCCAAATACTTTAGTCAGGTTGTCAATGTCCTCCAAAAGTTTACAGGCATTGCCCTCCAGTCCTCTCCCATACTTCTCTGTTTACCATCCCTCACTATCTTATATGCTCTAGACTCATTTTTCCTTGTTATGAAGTCCTTGCAAAGACCATACTCCTCAGTGAAAGGCTGTTGGCTGAGAATTTGAGTTGATTAAGAGGCCACAGGAATATTTAAAATGAAGCGCTGAATAAGCATGTTTGCAAGGACAAATAAACATGATACACTTTTAGGAAATCTATGCAAAAAACTCTATCTGAAGTGGAAATATCATTTTGGGGATTAATGAGAGCTTAAACTGTTTAATTGTGTCTATCGAGTCAGTTAAGAGAGTCGTGAATGCCAGAATAAAGATCTGATGGAAATTATATTAACATAATGGGGAGTATATTAGTGGTGAGTTGAAATCTACATTCTAAACCACAAATACCACTTTTAAATGTGGATTCAACAAAATAAACTCAAGGGTACATATGGCTGCAGAAAACAATCTTTTTTTTTTTTTGGTACTGGGTATTGAACTCAGGGGCACTCGAACACTGAGCCACATCCCCAGACCTATTTTGTATTTTATTTACAGACAGGGTCTCACTGAGTTCCTTAGCACCTTGAATTGCTGAAGCTGGCTTTGAACTCATGATCCTCCTGTCTCAGCCTCCTGAGCCTATGGGATTACAGGTCGTGCCACTGTGCCGGCTAACAATCAACTTTTAAAGCAGAGACATAGCTCTTCTTTTTATTTTTTTATAAGGTTATAATTTTAAGTATAAATAAATTTTCTTGATACATAAACCTTTAAGTAGAAACAAACTCTGTGTCTAACAAGATTAATGACTTAAAAACACATTAGATACATATTAATCAAAGCAATAATATTCATAAATATTAAGTATAAAATATTTAATATCAAATGCTATCCTATCACTGACATTTTCTTTAATCAAAAAAGAGTCTTTGCTAAAATACTTTATAATACAAATGATTAAATCATACATCAATGTTCTTTTACATCTCATTTAATGTGAGTCCTGATGTAAATAAAACATCCATGGCATTTTAAGTACTACACAAAAAATTTATGTACCATGTGATAAAACTAATTAAAAATCTTTCATGGGTAGCATTATTCTTTGCTTATAAATCTCCAAAACCTCTTAATATCAGAGAGCAAGGGCTCAAGAAAAGGTTTTGACCATGGTGATTTCACAAAAGCCATTATCTTTAGAGTGGGTGAGAACTATAATATCAGGCACCAGAAAAGTATGAGTGGTATATGCACCCCAGTTCTTTCTTTGGAGATTGATAAGTAGCTTAGCTTACCTTAATAACATAGGCCAATAAGATAATATAATAGTTAATACGCAATACTAATATCATTCAGTGCTGTTACTAATTGAATACAAACTGTATCTTAATTGGCACAAATGATTTGAAGCCCCATTAATGGTTTAAATTTTCATTTTGCTTAAAAAAAGACCTGTTTTAAATTTTCTTTTCACATCTCCATATTTTTTGGAGGTGCTGTGTAGCTATAAAAGGCCTTGCCCAAAGAACTAGCAACAACAGTGCCACCATTAAATTATCACAAATTTATAACTACTGAAGATTCTGGAGCACTTTATTTAAATAATAAGTTTGAAACCCAAGTTCTGTTCCCTGATGTTTTACCAATTTGTGATTATGGTAAAGTTACTTTATAAATTCTGTTCATTTAACATTTTTAAACATGTTAAGTAGATCTTGCTTTTATGTATCTGATTCGGTAGCCAGAATTATTATCATTATTATTATCCTTATCATTATCATTTTTATTATTATGAGATAGTGGAGACTGAACTCAGGGAAACTCTACCACTAAGCTACATTCCAACTCATTTTGTTTTGAGACAAGTTTATGCTATCTTGCTGAGGCTGACCTGAAACTTGAGATCCTCCTGCCTCAGCCTCTCATGTTACTGGGATTACAGGTGTGCATTACCATGCCTGACTAGAATGAAAATTTAAAAGTATGAATAATAAAAATGCTATCACAATGTAGGATGTGACTGCCTTTGTTATTATGTGTGTTTTCCTTTTTCAACTGGAAGGATGGTCTGCTTTTATTTCTTCAACCTTGAGCTAACTAACTACTTCTCTCCTGTTCTCCATGTTTTGAACCAAAGTACACACATTGGCATTTGGCATCCTGAATCCTCACAAAACTTCAGCTCTTCTGTCACAATCTGGTATAAAGAATGTAGTAAGTACAAGGCCTTTTTTCCCCATTAACAACCAGTTGCTCAGACTTCAAAACAAGCTTTTACTTTGCTTATTTCCATTTGTGGATATTGTTTTTTAAGAAAAATACATATTGCATGCTTACTATATGCTAAGTAATGTCCTTGTCAGTTTACATATCTTTGCTCACTAAGCCATCACAACGATTTTACACTAGGTTATTGTATTATTTTATGCTACCTTATTCTATAATAATTGATAGTTATAACCATTACTAACATCACTACCCAATCATTATCAACACAGGAATATTGAAGAACTCTAAGTGTGAAGGGCGCTTCCTAGCATCAGCAATGTGCTAGGTGGACTAGGTGCTAAGAAACTGCTCCTGGAGACTGATTCTCTAACACTTTCTCTTCATGCTCTTTTCCTTTTCATATCCCTGGTGTTCTAAGGAGTTCTCATGACCTATCTAGGGTATCAATTCTGGAAAAGGCAATAGTTGTAGTTTTGAAAGGGTGAACAAATTGAAAGCACAAGACAGTTTAGGTAGACATAAGAAAAAAATATTTCAGGGGCAAAACAGTATAAAATAGGACAATCAATGGTGGAGATGTTTAGGCTTCACCTCAAGGCTTCCTCAAGATGGTCACTAGAACCGTGGGAGCGACCTGAACATATAACTTCATGTGCGTGCCTGGAAAATAATAGCTCCCCTCCTTTCTTTATTTCTAGGGGACAGTGCAGTAAAATTCCTAATCAAAGCCCCCAAACTAATCCCATCCACAAGAAATTACTTGGTTATTTTTGGTGTTGAGTGTGGTTTTTTTTGCAGGGAGTTTTATGGGCTCTGTTTGCTTTGGCCTTTCACATATAATTATTTACTCATAAGAAAGTATGCAAAAGTCAGAAAGCTCAGATAACTTATTTCTTTGCTTGCCACAGTCACCCTGCACATTGTGAACAGCTCTGTAGAAGCCAAAGGATCACATGGTAAATTTTGGCAATAGTGTCTTCCATGACTATTGATTTTGGGGTATCAGCAATTGAACTCAGGGGCACTTGACTATTGAGCCACATCCTCAGCCCTTTTTTTTTGTATTTTATTTAGAGACAGGTCTTACTGAGTTGCTTAGTGCCTTGCCATTGCTAAGGCTGGCTTTGAACTCACTATCTTCCTGTCTCAGCCTCCCAAGCAGCTGGGATTATAGGAGTGTCCACCATGCCCAGTTTACAGCAGGTTTTTTTTCCAAGCTAACAAAAATATAATTTTCATAAATACTAAACGTACTGAAGGTTTATACTAATGTTTATTCTTGAAATGGAGGTACTACATCTCTTAAAAATACCTTTATGTTAATATTTAATGAGTCCTTTTATTTCTGGGCTGATTTACAAGACTTTGCAGAATAGCAGACATTTCAATCTTCTCTAATATCCCCATTTTCATTTAGAAATGACACAGTTGCTTTCTATTGTATTCAAAGATTACTATCACAAGAATTAATGAATAGATTTTCTAAGTGCTAATGTTTTAACTAAATGAAAGTGCTCCTTAGCAATTCTGTTCATTGGTTGTCATAAAAATGATTTTGGGGACTAGGTCTTTGAAAGACTGTGGCATCTGAAAACGTCCTGGGTATTTTCTTTTGGTGTTACACCTTCTACACCTTAGCACGGAAAACTGAGATTTAGTTTAGTCCAGTGGCTCAAAGAGCACATTTTAAGAGTCTTTTCTAGAAGAGTTGAAACAGAGAGACCATCTGGAAGGAAAGACAAATAAGTTACCTTTTATCCCTCTAACGTAAACCCTGTAGATAAAAGAAAAATTCTAAGATATACTAAATTTTAGGACAAGGGTCAGAGAAAGGGGGGACAGATTAATTAGTTAACAGATAAGGGCCTAAAATAAGAAAAGAGTATTCCACATTCCCAAATGTGTTTTAAAACCTTAACTCAAATCCTATCATGATCCCCTAGGTGCCATCACCTCCTGCTTACAACCCCAATCAATCCAGAAGCAATGACTTTCCTTATGACCTATCCTCCTATCTCAGAGCTGTCTGGTTGCATTCATCAGCTCCTCTGTAAAGCCAATGTAATATGTAAATATATAATGTGATGTGTAAATAGCCAATGAATATTTAATTTAAACAATGTATGCTTTACTCCACCCAGACTTTCATTATAAAAATGTTCTTAGTTCTAAGTCCAATAGACATTTTCCCAGCTGCTGTCTCACCTTGTTGCTGGAAGCTGTGGGTTAATTTTAGAGGGTTCACCTCACTAAATCAAGCCCCTGAAGATTATCTCCCTTTTGATTAACCTATAGTCTATTGATTAAGAACATTCATTATGTCTGCAAAAATAGCAGCTATCACATTCACCAATTCTATCCACTCTAATTGGGAATGAAACAGCATGGATCATTAGGGATCATTTCAGAATTCTGCCTATACCACAAGTCCTGAGGTTAGTTTTATTTAGCTGGTTTATTACACTGTATTTCCTAGACTTCAATGTAAGTTCCTCAGCTAGAACCCAAGGCACAGGAACTCACAAAATTACCTTGGTATGGCCACGTATATTTTCACAAGAACTTCCTTTACCACTTTCCTACCACAACTCTTGGACTTAATAAAAAGGTGCAATGCTTTCTCTTCTTAAGCCCTTCCCATCTAATACCCAATTGTAGATCAAAAGTGTAGGAAGAAATAACCCATTAAATTTGAAATCTAGGACTGGGATTGTAGCTCAGTGGTAGAACGCTTGCCTAGCATGTGTGAGGCACTGGGTTTGATTCTCAGCACCACATACCAATAAATAAATAAAATTTAAAAAAATCATCAACAACTAATAAAAATGTTTAAAAAAGAATTTAAAATCTAATAGGTGACAGTATTTGTGCCATTGAGCAGTGGTACTAAAATATTCCTGTCTTTGCTAATAACAATTTTAAAACAATTCCTTATTTTCTTATGAAAAGTTAAAAATAATCTTATTTGGCCTTCTGTATTACTGATACCCTACATTAATGCATTTGAAGAGCAATAACAATCCACCTGAAATGTGTTGTCTTTTCACTCTATTGATTTTTTTGTTGCATGTAATGTAGTAAAAAGGAGGTTCTATTGACTTCTGCTATGGCATCTATTATTCATAACAGTAAAGAATACTTTTGTTGCTCAACATTATTGAAAGAGTGAAATAGAAATCAGTAATAATTAACTCCAAATATATATTCAATACTCTGGAGTAGTGTTTCCCATAGTTTTCTTTTTCTTTCCATCTTGAAAACTGGTAACAATTCCTTTTCAGATTTTATCATCATTCTCAGAGTGCAATTCTGAAATGATTAATGAAAGCCTTGTATGATATTTTAAAGAAAATAGGAGCTTTGTGCTTCAAAGAGTTGGATGATAAAGTATAAGAAATCAGACAAACAGTTGCTTTTTTTTCTTTTTAAATCACTCTTCTTTTAGATTGCACTGATTTCCTTTTATAACTTTTAATGTTTGCTTTTTTTTTTCTCAACAGAATCCTACTTTTCTTTTCCTGTAGGGTAGATGAGCTGTCACGTTGGAATAAGTAGTACAAAGACGTACAATGAGTAGGCTGTCAACATCAGCTACTTGTTAGGGCAGAAACTATGGTGTTTCTGACTATGGTGTGTCACTGTAGCACACAACCAGAGAAGTTCTTGAAGCACAAAAGCAAATGCTGAATGCCAGATCCCAGTAGAATATGTACTACCACTAAAATAACAGAAAAGAAAATGTCCTTGCATATTTCATTCAAATATTCACCAATTTAATTATTCATATTTTAGTTAATGTCAGGCTAATTATAATGCTGATGGTGATGAAAATTTTATCAGATGGCTGACTTTTCATATTGTACAAAACTTCCTATGCAGAATCCCATTCAATCTTTAGAACAAGCCTGAGAGGTAGACACTTTTGTTACTTCATTTGCAAGTGAAGTTTAGTTATTCAGTGACTTAGTTCTGGTCTCTCTGATGCCAAACCCATGCAGTAGCAGATGTTGTGGTACCCGGCCATATGCTGTCTGCATTCTCAGTTTCCCTTCACACCAAAGGCTTTTTACTTCCATCCTTTTTACAAACACTAGTGACTTTCTGCAGCCACTGGTGCATGTTTGACCTATGCCTTGGGAGCAGGCCTCAACCAATGGCAAATGGGAATTGCTGAATAAGCAACTCATGTTCTTGGTTCCTCACTGGAACTTGCTGAGGAGGTTCCATATGGTGTCCCAGGATCTCCAGAGGTTGCTTGTTTCTTCATTTACTCTGTGCTGGCAGTGCGTATTCATAGTATGTGCTGTTCTTACTCTGTCCCACAGGGAAGGGGAGAGTCGACATGGGAAACCAGTGTGAAAAATAATAATGCCTGTTCTCTGATGTAGAAACCTCAAGTTTGCTTTTGATATAAAACAAAGAAGGACAGGGATTTAAAATTTATCAATAAAATGTTATTGGAAGTGAATTTTTAAACTGTCCTTCAGAGAGCCTTTTCACTTGCAAAAAAGATTGCAATTAATCTCCAACACGTGTGAGCAACTAAACTGACTGAAATGGTTCTCTTCGTCCCCAGGCAATTCTTGGAGTGATTAGGGGAACATCAAAGCCAAGCAGATGTCTGCCACTAGATGGAGGAACAACATTGGAGATTTCTTCCTCTTTAAGAGCACTGTAACCAGAAAATAGCCAGACTTCTCGAAGGCATGGAAATCTGAGCTCAGGTTCACAGCCCCCTCATGTCAAAGTCTAATGTCCATTTGGAAGGACCCTCCTTAGGCCCTGGAGGAGTGAACTGGGTCCAAAGGCCCGAGTGAGACTAGAATATTGAGGGGTCTCCAGAAGCTCCAGGAAGAGGTACCTAGAAGACTGCACAGGTTTCTAGAGTGCTTTAGATATGAGGAATTCTGTGGTATGTGTTGTGTTTGAGAGTTACTACATAGCTGTCCACTGTGTTACTAAAGAGTGAGAAACACTCTTAGAAATAAAGTTTAGGGTGAGAAAGTAATCTTTCACTGAATTCTTTTGGCTATACTGTGGATTGCTCGAGGAAGTTTTATTATCCTTTTTTTTTTTTTTTTTTTTTTTTTTGAGGGGATGCTAGGGATTGAACCCAGGGATGCTTAACCACTGATCCATGTCCCCAGTCCTTTTTACATTTTATCTTGAGGCAAGGTCTCACTAAGTTGCTTGGGGCCTCACTAAGTTGCTGAGGCTGGTTTTGAATGTGAGATCCTCCTGCCTCCACCTCTGAGCAGCTGGATTATAGTGTGGACCACTGTGCCTGGCCTACAGTTTGGTCCACAGAATTATACATAGTAATTGGAATAATGGCTTTCAGTGAGGTTCTTTGGACATCTGGGTGTATGTGTTTGTATAATTGGAGACTGAACTCATGCATGCTCTACCACTGTGCATCCCCAGCCCCTTTTTTATTTTTTATTTTAAGACAGGGTATATGTTACCCAGGCTGGCCTCAAACTTGAGATCCTCCTGCCTCAGATTCCTAAGTTATTGGGATTCCATGTGTGCACCACCATGAGCAGCTAGACGTCTTTTTTTAATCAGTGATTCACAAACTTTAGTATATATCAGAATCCTAGAAGTTTTTCTTAAAACACAGGTGAATAGGTCTTTTTTTCTGGAGTTTATGATTCAATAGGTCTAGGCTGGGGTCTGATAATTTTCAAGTTCCAAAGTGATTTTGAAGGTACTGTTCTGGGTACTAAACTTTGAAAATCACTAGTATATATGTACAACTGTATGTTTTTTTTCTTTTTAGATCTTCTCTAAAAATTAAGGATAACTATATATTTTATTAAAAAATCTAATTAAATTGCTTTAAAAGTGAAAGAAGAAGAAAGTATCTGATCGCTAATTTCATAAGAACTTTTCAAGAAAAGGATACTGTCCTAGAGTGAATTGAAGAGAGAGCTCTGGTTTTTATAAAACAGAACAAAAAATTGAGCAAGATGACATTTTTCCCTGAAGCAAAAGAGCTATCCCTATACTGTGTTGGGACAGGATTTTTCTTTTGACAAGGTATTTTTACCAGACTCCAGAGAGAAGTCAACAAGCTTATGTAGTCTCTCCATTGAATAGAGCTCATATTTTGATTGGTCCTGAAATTAGCAGGTACATGTAAATTTAGAATAAGGAGATTTAAGACACCCCCTTCCCCATGTAAGGGAAGAAAAAAATGTTTAAAAGAGAAGGGTAGAGTTGTAGTTAATAGGTGTACTTGATTACTAAGATAAGATGAAGAACAAAAGGTATGCTAATAGTCTGTCCTTAAGAAACCTTTTGTCTTAAGATTTTTAAATAAAGATTCAAAGATGGTACTATTAAATGGTAAATAAGTATTACATAATTATAAAATGTCCTTTAGGGTCACTTAATTAAGTCTCTTTAATATTCCTAATCATAGAAAATTCTTGAACCTTAACTCTTTAAAACTTGATTTAAAGACAGCTAAATATCTTCTTTTTGCCTGTATTACCAAATGGGATTTAATGCAAACATTGCATTTCATTCATGTAAATCATATTTATTTTCTGATAGGAGGCCTAATTAACTAGAAATTTTTATTTTATTTTTTTTTAATTTTTATTGTTGGTTGTTCAAAACATTACATAGCTCTTGACATATCATATTTCATACATTTGATTCAAATGGGTTATGAACTCCCATTTTTACCCCTATACAGATTGCAGAATCACATTGGTTACACACCCACTGTTTTACATATTGCCATACATTAGTGTCTGTTGTATTCTGTTGCCTTTCCTATCCTCTACTATCCCCCCTCCCCTCCGCTCCCCTCCCATCTTCTCTCTCTACCCCATCTACTGTTATATAAAATTACATATAAGAGGAAATGAGGGGGAAGGGGAAAAAAAAAACAAGGGGGAGAAATGAAATGAACTAGAAATTTTTAGACATGTCCTATAGGATAGTTAAGTGATCACTAATTTCACTTAAAATTTAAGGATGTTTGGATGTAACAGGTATAAAACTGAACTGAAATAGAGTAGTATCTATATTTTTAAAGTGTGTTTATTTTATACTTTAGGAAATGCTGTGTGCTATTCCATTTGGATTCTTTGATAAAACTTTAAGGTTCTGTATTTCTCTGATGGGTTTTAACATTAGTCATGGTTGTATTCCTTGGCAATGTCAATATAAATTTTCCTTCCATGATTCATATTTAACTTTGAGACTTGAAGTAATTAATATGTAATGTTTGTCATTTAATATTTAAAATAAACAGAACAAAGATACCTGGTCACCACAGGATAGGTTTTTCTTTTCTTTCTTTTTTAAAGTATGCTTTATCTTTTATATTAATCTTAACTTCCCAGCAAAATTGAGCAGAAAGTACAAAGAGGGACCCTGAAACACATACACAGCCTCCCCCACTGTGAACATCCCAGCAGAATGGTACATTTGTTACAAATGATCAATCTAAATCCAAACATCATAACACCTAAGGTTCCTAGTTCACATTAGAATTTACTGAATAGCTTTTATTTACATATTTTTAAATATGCAAATGTATTTGTAACACCAATAGCCATGAAGTTTCAAAAGTAAAATTAATGGAGTAAAGTGTCTTGTACTTCTTAAAATTAATTATATTCAATCCAAAATATATTATCTACCATTGTTTCACATACATGTCTATATATTGAAAATATGCATATGAAGATAATTTTAACGTTTTTAAAAAATATTTTAAAGTTGTTGATGGATCTTTATTTTATTTGTATGTGGTGCTGAGAATCAAACCCAGTGCCTCATGTATCAGGCAAGCGCGCTACCACTGAGCCACAACCCCAGCCCCATTTTAACTTACTTTTAAAAGAAGTTTAAGTATAATAGAAATTGGAAAGAAAAATGGTGATTGAGAAGACAGTCTATTACCAATACAAAGCAGTGAAAATTTGTTTTCCATAGAGAGAAGAAACAGGGTCTGCTTTTATGATGATTTTGAGTATTTTTTGACCATGGTCAGTTATTTTTAAAAAATTGTTAGAAAAAATGATAAAGGTTTCCTATGACTAGACAACCTGTAATTGCTGAGTTACTTGTTGTTTTGCTTCCATTGGGATTGCTATAAAGTATTGCTACTATGTGAGTAACACAGTCAAGGTTGTAGACCTCCTGCATGTCCTTGAGCATTTGTGTGCTGCTCTGGAAATTCTGTTTGATTTTATTGTTATCCAAGGTCAGGTCGTAAATTTGGAATAATAAAACTGAGAGGGTGTTTTTATATACAGACAGACTGGTGCTTGCTGAACAGCTGCTAGGAACACAGAAGGCTTGCTCCCTCACCTTGAAACCTGCCCTGGGTCATTCAAGTGCAAAGGGACTGCATAATACAATCAGGCACAAATTAGGAATGCACCACGTTTTCTAAATTTTCTCAGTACTTTCTCTAATGTGGGGAAACCTATACCCTTTTCCTAATGAGAACATTACCTTTAGTTAATTTAGTATTCTCTTGGAAGCCTGATGAAAAGAATATACCTATATGTTACTAAACAACAAATGGCAAAATGATTCCCTGATTAGTAAATTTTGTATAGACCAGGACAAATAGAAACACCTGGTAGGAAGCCACATCTTTGAGCTTTCCTGAGCATAATGACTATTATAACAGGATATATCTATGAAGTAGTTACAAGAAGTACTGGCTCCTATGGCAAACGAAGCCTTTATGTCAGGTTGGCTCCCACACCTCCTCAGTGTGGATCTTGTCTTTTTGCATCTGCACTATGTTACCCAAAATATAAATAACTTGCAGATGGTAGTGGGAGCTGGAGCTGCTACATAGACTACAAGGCATATCTGGTGCTTTCTGGCTGATAAGCTGTAGTTCTGGTCCTATATCCTCTTAAACAGACTGTGTGATGTTTAGTTGAACCAAGAGCCACAATGTTTATGGAATACTCTTTTGTTCTTTTTGAGATGTAAATGTAAAACTCAATTATCTAAGGTCAATTTTGTATAGTCACAGTGTTATTCCTTTGGGGTAACTCAAGTGTCATGAAATTTATTTCTAGGTAGATTCCAATTTTAGTTTTTAAATTATTGATCAGTTGGAAATGCTTTTGGTGCCAGTGCTCAGTACTGATTGTAAGGCAGTAGAGATTTGCCAGTGCTTTCACTGTTCATAACATATTGCTCCTCTCAGGGTAATCATCACTTACATTAGAGGTATGTATATTGGCTTATATACTCACTTCCAAAAGGAGATGCTGCTGTCATCCATTCTGGCATCGTTTATAGGTAAACCAGAGGCATTCAGACTTTCATCAGCAGGTAGCCTTCCTTCTCCTCTTGTGCTTGCTGCCTTATGTTCCTACTATTAGCTACTGGGACAGAGATTGTGTCTTCAAGAGGAATCACAAAGGAAGTCAGTCTCAGACCTCGGTGGAAAAGACTATGGAGGTTGCAGAGATGAACTCATGGGTGCAGATTTCAAAATGTAAACTGAGACCTGAATAACTACAACAGGGGACTTAAATTTTTGGATTTCCAGAGCACTTTCGATGCAATGGCAAATGACTTTGTGAAAGTAGGTCGCTAATGTAAGGTCATCAGAAAAAGGAAATATAACTGTGAAAGTGAAGACACATTTCTAATTATAGTTATTTGTTTTCAGATATTATTGGTATTACTTTTAATGGTTTATTTTATAAGCACACAATAAAGTACTTTCGTTCCTTTTTGTTCTATCCTTTGCCCTAAATTTAGAAGATTGAATTGTTGCCATTTAGAATGAATAACATCTCTTAAAATAATCTTAATTAATGGGCCTATAATTTCATATCAGTTGTACTGAAAATGTGAACTCATTCTTAATAGATATACTAAGCCAACTGACCTTTCAAAATTTACAGAATAATTTGTGTAATATCCAATTTGGGGCAATACATAACCGAATTCCTGAGAATATTTCTTCATATAGGCAAAGGGCATAAAAATCCAAGAACACAATACCAAGAAGAAACATACCTTTTAAGAAGGCTCAGTATGGAAAACCATTAGCCCCAGAGAAACATAAGAACAATGTCTCTAATAAAGTAACTCAGAGATATGCTTTTAAAATGGGTTAAGCTTACTGCCATCTTTATTAACAGCTGCTGAATTAAATCATACTTATTCTAAATCAAGTTCATCTACAATCAAATCTCATTTGAAAAGAACACCATTGGCAAAGCCTATGCAGATGCTGAAGGAAACACATTGAATATTGATTATCTCTAAAGTACTGAGAAGAGTGTTAGATATTGTCCTCAGGGCCTTTCCTGGACCCTTTTACTTCACATGGCAATGTAGTTATTTACAAAAGTTTAATAAAAATTGGTCCTCTTTCCTTCCTTAGGAAGGAAGCAAATTTGTAATCCTAATAATGGAAGAAAGAACAACTTAAAAAGTAAATAATATTTAGATAGGTGAACTATGACTATGTTTCAACAGTGGGAACATCATCCTCAGAGTATCTTCAGGAAATTGTAGTAACTGCTCTTTAACTTAAAATCCCAAATTTACCTCTGGTAAAGGATGTCACCTCTTGCTAAACCTTAGGAATCTATCTTAAAGAAAGGAACACCCCACAGACATACTGCTGCAGACAAATCCCAGAGAGGAGCCACTGTACCCTTTTCTCTGACATAGACTAAAGTGTTGAGATCAGTATAAAAAACTTTCTAGACAATGGTGCAATCTTGGAGTCATTACAAAATCTCCAGGTAGAAGTTCATTCTCAGGGTTTAGCAATTACATGGGCGCTCAAACACACACACACACACACACACACACACACACACACACACACACACACAGTGGAGATTGAACCAGGAGCCTCATGCATGCACATACTCTACCACTGGAGCTACATCCCCAGCCCCCATACTGCTTAATTTTCTGGTGAACTTTAATGAGATTAAGATGTTTTAGGAAGCATTAGTATATTCTTTATGTCTGAATCTGGGACTCTTGAGAATGCAATGGAATACTGTTAATAATTATGTCAGTTAATAGGTATAAAACAAAAGCTCCCAGGTTAACTGGACTATATAGCTATTTCTATTATAAAGAAATTTCCCCAGGATCAAAAACAAAGAGGAACCTGAACACCAAACCATGAATACACATCAGAGATGACAGGTACTCTCACAGCCAGTCCTGTGAAGACTGGAGGAAACATCTGTATATGCAGATATCTTTAGATATAAGTATATGTATATATCTGTGCATCCTTCCTTGTGCACAATACACACTAGTTATATTACTCTGCTCTACCCACTAGGAGAATAACTCTTTAGGAGCTTCACAAATCGTATTCTAATGATAAAATTACTGGCAGGCCCTCTAACTTGAAAAAGTCCTTGTTTACACTTAGAATTTAGAATATATTTCAGTTTTAATAAATCGAATTTGTTTTTGAAAACAAAATGCTCTCCAATTTATTTTCTCAGATCTGGCTGCATTATATTTGGTGTTCTCAATTAGTGAGAAATGTGAATCTTAGCTAGTGGTAAATTTCTAAATCTTTTCCCATCTACCAGACTTTTATGATTTCTACTACAATCTTGAAATGTGGTTCTCAGAACACCTGCAAACACCCTTTAGCACAGACACATCAGACTCACAGGGTAGGCTTCAAGAGATTCAGAGTATGGTACCCAGGATCTTCTAACTCTACTCAATGCAGGAATTTCCTTTTCCTTTTTTACCTTTTTTTTTTTTTTCACCTGGGAATTGAAGTCAGGGGCACTGAGTTACATACCCAAACCCCCCCCACACACCTTTTGAAAATTGAGATGGGATCTTATTAAGTTGCTGAAGCTGGCCTCAAACTTGTGATCCTCCTGCCTCAGCCTCTAGAGTTCCTGGAAATACAGGTGTGCACCATCAGACCCAGCAATGCAGGGATTTTTAACATTGCTATAAACAGAATAACAAAAAGTTCACACAATTCACCTGATTGATATTTAAACTTGATCCTAGCATGAGAAGCAATCGTCCTCAGTAGTTGATTAACTTGAACCTCTAGAGACTCCTTACCTCCCAAAAAAGAAGATATGTCTAAGTCTTTATCCCTGGTCCTTGTGACTGTGACCTCATTGAGAATTAAGGTCTTTGCTGATGTAATTAAGTTAAGAATCTTGGGATACAGTAATTCGGTATTTAGGGTAGATCCTAAATTCAACCATTACCATTGTGTCTTTATAAGAGAAAGGAGAGGGAGACATAGGCCCAGAGACACAGAGGGGAGGGCCACATGAAGGCAGAGACAGAGACTGGAGTGATGCATCTATAAAAAGCCAAAGAATCCTGGAGCCACAAGAAGCTGCAAGTGAGGAGAATTCTCTCCAGGAGTTCTGGGAGGGTGTTTTTCCTTGCCACACCTTGATATTTTGACTCCTGGCTTCTAAAACATTGAGAAAAAAAATTTTCTGTTGTTTTAGGTCTCCATGGGGTAATTTTTAAAAGCAGCTCTAGGGATACAATATATTCTTCACAATCCAAATTTCAAGAAATCAAATTGTAGGGAATTGCTACATTGCTCTTATTTTTCTAAGAGTACAAATAACTATGTTAAAACATTACATTAAGAATCCAATACATGATAATATAGATGTCTCTGTCAAAAGGTATATCTCCTAACAAGTACTACTTAATTAAAATATAAAAGGCATTTTTCTAATAATAACTGTACTTGACAATTACATAGGGTCAGGTAAAATGATAACCCGGATTTTAGATAAATAATATTTTAATATTTGTATTTTCCCAATATTATTTGAGACATGTTTATACATATGTATGAAAGACAATGTATTATTTATCTCAATTGCAGATTTAACAAGGCATTCTATAGTTCTGATTTCTAAACCTGGAACCCTCAATTGGAATAGGGAAAACACACATCTCACTCAAAGTCACACAGCTAACAAAATGTGGAACTTGGCTTTGACCTCATGTGTGTCAGTTTCCCAAGATCATGCACTTTGTGGTTCATCAGGCTGCCTAAAGAAGAGCTAGTAAAACCCAGGAAATGGTAGTACTATTTCAAGAAGCCATCTGGATGTTCTGGAAAAGGGGTAACAAAAATATAAAAATGAGGGCAGCTGAGGCTGCCTCTGTGACTACTACGTATGAAGGAGGATTCTGGAGGAACAAAGTCCAGTATTCCAGTGATAGTGGTAGATGTGGAAATGAGTTTTTTCCTCCCATTCTCCTGTGCAAATGTGATATGAGGCATAGGGCATGCAGACATTTTTGTCTTGCTGGGTAGAAGATAAGAACATTGACATAAAACAGAAGGGAGACCAGCAGAGTAGAGGCAAGGGAACAGTGGGATGGAACGGGGAGAGAAAGAGAAAGTACTGGGGACTGAAAGGGAGAAAATTACATTCCATGCACATGTGATTATGTCAAAGTGAACTCCAGTATTATTAAAAACTATGATACACTACTAAAATCATAATAGTAATTTTACAGCAATGCTTTTGTGGTCCACAGACCAAAGAATGGCCTTACGGAATTCTGCTGGATGAGCATAAACAGACTCTCAGACTCCAGGAAAAAATACTGTCAGGCCATAGAAAAGCAATTGGGAAGGGCACCTTTCCTGTGAAAAAGGAATATCAACATCAGTGGGATAAATGAAGAGTGTAGTATGTGCTAATTCTAATGGCTTTGCAAGGGTCTTATTCATTGTTTTTCCACCTGCACAGACCTCCCAGACACCATCAGTTTTAAAACTTCCAAAGGTTTTGTTGTTGGTGGTTTGTTTGTTTAGCCCCTGCCTCGAAAATGATCCCAGGTCCTGCTGAACATTCCCTTGAACCTTCTCTCATATGTTCCTTTCCTTCTCCACTTCCATACTCATAATCCCAATTCAAGCTCAAAACTATAATCCCACATGACTGCAATGCTTTCTTCTAACTTTAAGTATCCATTTCCATCTAATTATCCTACCAGCTATATGCATATAAATTCATAAATCTACAATGACCCAATACCATCTATCCAATCAAATGTTTAACACACTTATTCAGAGATGGGTCAAAGATGTTTACTCAACCCCAAAAGTAACTCAGGTTGCTTCCTCCCTGTAATTATCTCTTATTGCCCTTATCCAATTAAAATTTCACAAATGCAAAAGTAAGGTAAACTGGTGAAACTGAATTAGAGTTCACCTTTTAACATTTTGTTGTATTCTTCATTCTTGCAAAGTAATATTTTCTCTCTTTTTGTTCTTTTTTCCCCTCTCCCATTTTTTTTCTTAAATACATGCCCCGCCAAGTTTCCTGAAACTTGTTTCATATTTTTGTCAGTAATATCTATAGAGAATAATTTGAGATCCTAAATTGTGGAGAAACAGGGAATGTTGAAATGAGGCTGTGCACACACCTTTCAAAAGATAGAGATGATTCGGTTCAGATAAATTGTGTCTTATGATGGGAGTTTGCCTGATGTTCTCTTATGATTTTGTCGAGCTTTTGCATTTTGACAAGAATGCTACAGAAATGATGGGTGGTGCTTGGTGTACCTTATCAGGAGCTATGTGATGTCTGCATGTCTCGTTACTTCTGAATCACCTTTGATCACTTGGCTAAGGTGGTGTCTTCCACACTTCTCTAGAGTTAGTATTTTTGCTTTTGTAAGTCATTCATATCTTGCAGAAAAATACTTCAAAATGCTGCAAATACTCTGTTTCACATCATAATTTTGCACAGGTAACTTTAGCATTCATTGAAGATTTTTGCCTACAACGATTGTGATTTAGTGTTTGTTAAAAGGTGATTTCTATTTTCATCTTCCCTTCTTCACTCATACATTGAAATTCTACTGTAAGGAAAAGCTATACCTTCTCTCTCACTTATTCTTTTATTCAATCATCTATTTATCAGTATGAAATCAGAGATATTTATTATATTCCACATGTTATACTACATTAGTACCATTATTTATTTTGTTGCTGAAATTGTCCCAGTTTTGGACATTAGGAGTTTCTTTAAGTTGGCCCTATGCAATTTTGACATTCTGCCATCAATGCTTCAGAGCATTGCCTTAGTTCCTGGCAATGAAAGATGTTCCAGGCTCATCATGTACTTTTCCTGCATCAGGTCTGAAGTCAACCATTCCTCCAGGAGCCCTGATTACTGTATTAGGGAAATTCTACTTAGAAACAAATACCTAGGCTCTAGGTGTGTTACTATTTTATCATTAAACCTTTGTTCCTTTGTTATAGCTTCAGCAAATAGATGTAGGAAACACACACACACACACACACACACACACACACACACACACACCTCTATCCATTTGATTTATATCTATTTGAACACATATTAAAACCTATTAGTTCAGATCATTACCTAATAACACAAGGATCATTCTAGACTTACCCATTTCCTTTTTTGCCCATATTTTTATTGGTGCATTATAATAATACATAATAGTAGGATTCATTATTACATATTCATATGTGCACACAATATACATAATTTGCTCAACATCTTCTCCAGCACCTCCCTTTCCTTTCCATCCTCCCTCCTCCAGGTTCCATTCCTCTACTCTACTGGTCTCCTTTCTATTTTCATGAGCTCCTCACCACCTCCCAACATCCCGACCCCCATTTTTTCTTTTGAGCTTCCACATATGAAGGGAAACATACAAGCATTGATTTTCTAAGTTTTGCTTATTTCAGTTAATATAACACTCTCAAGTTCCATTTCAGTCCTCTTTATTAGCCTTCTCCTTTCCTGTATTTGTAATTTCTTTCTCCAAGGTTTCTCACTACCTGGCTCTCATTCGCTACAATACATTTACTTATTTGCTAGTTCCTAGCATACATATTCATCTAAGAATTGATAATAATGCTCCAGTACGAAATATTTCTGTTTATTTATTTTTAAGTTTTATAGACTATAACACTACTTTTTTACATAGTTTCTTAGATTAGTTATTTATTCAACAACTCCCTGAGGTGTAGTTATATTTCTTTCTGAGTTCCTCCCATGCCCTATTGACTTTAACTAACCAATCTAGTCATTATTTTAAGGTGCTAAATATTGCCATAGTCAGAAACATACAAGAACTATGGTTTACTTAGGGAAATATTACTCCTTCCTCCCCCTTTTACCTTATTTCCATCCCCTATTCTTGTCACCTGATCTTAGTTACATTCTGCATGTTATCAATTTTATTCATTTCTTATTTTCTTCCTGTTCTTTTTGTACAAATTAGAAGAAAATGCAAAATTTCTTATATGATTTTTTCTTACATGAAATGATGCATATTTTGATATTCTTTTGAACATTTCTTAAGTAAACTTAATATATCTTCTACAATTTTCCTTATTAATTCCTAAAGATTTTTCTTTCTCTTTTACAGCTGCATGCTCATGTGGAGGTATTACAGTTTATTAAACCTTGCCCCCATTAATGGCTATTAGGTTGTTTTTAAATTTTTATAATTATAAACAATTAATACATTGTAAATGAATATATTTTAAATTAAGAGGGTTTATATAGGAATAAAATTTTTATCTCCAGTTCAGTGGTTTAATTCTGTTTTAAAAATAATATATTGAGAGCAGCTTGAAAACTAAAAAAAATGTTATATGAAATAATGTTAATACTGTGCTAATAACATTGTTTTCTTTTGGTAATCTAATTATAACTTACTTGAAGTAGTTCAATCCAATAAACATTTCTCCTCACCTGCTAGACCAGATGTTTAATTTTGAAATCTTTCCCATCTGTTCTAACATTTTCAATCATCATTCATTAAAAATGTTCTAATTACTAAAAAGATAAAATTATTTGTACTTGTTTAATATTGCTTGTATTTTGTTATAGTGTAGTTTTCTATTATTAGTATGACAAAAGCAATATTTGAAAAAATGCTCTACTTACTAATATTTACTTAAAATTAAAACTATTATAGTTTTTAATCATAAAAAACACTATTATATAAAAATATTTTATCCCTTTGGAGATAGAAGACATAAATTTAGATTATAGCCTGTTTTGTTTTGGGTTTTGTTTTGTTTTTGGTACCTGGGATTGAACCCAGGGGCACTCAAACAAGCACTGAGTCACATCCTCAGTCCTTCTTATATTTTAAGACAGGGTCTCACTAAGTTGCTTGGAGTCACACTAAGTTGCTAAGGCTATCTTTGAACTTGCAATCCTTCTGTCTCAGCCTCCTGAGCTGCTGGGATTACAGACATGCACCATATCCAGCTAGACTATAGTCTTAATCTGGCTCCTTCTATTCCCTAAGTATGGATATCTGTTAGGATAGAAGAAGAAAAACTGTATCATAGAATGTTATGGGTCGCTCCAGTGGTATAATGACAAAATAGCATAGGTTTAGGGACTTTCCTCTCTCCCAGCAGGAGAATTTTCACCAAAACTCTGCTTCTTGTGAGACTAGAAGCTTTCCGGGATCTCCAGGTATCTATCTCCTGCATGGCTAGTAATTAAAATTTATGAAGGATGCTACATAGTCTATTTGGGAATTTATCCCTGATCCTGCCTCTACCCTGGGTTTAGGAATCCCTCAGGTGCTCCAGCCTAGTTCATCAGGACACGGCACTTACAATCTAAGGAGTATTTATATTGTCCTTTGCCTCATCATGGCCTACAAAAAAACCTGTTCAATCCACCAAGTCCTGTTTATTCC
Organism: Ictidomys tridecemlineatus; assembly: GCF_052094955.1. Lineage (NCBI taxonomy): Eukaryota > Metazoa > Chordata > Mammalia > Rodentia > Sciuridae > Ictidomys > Ictidomys tridecemlineatus. The sequence goes on from NC_135477.1 coordinate 102,986,570, forward strand.
TATTGCAAGGTCCAACTAAGTCTCAAACAGTTATTTGATGGAAAGCTCTAAAGTTTTGGTGAGATACTAGTCCTGGATTTTGCAATTTCAGTAGATTTAACTGGGTCTACTAAAAAGCAACTTCTGGTATAGCTTCAAATAGATACCTCATCTATGTAACCACCTGTTCCACTGATCATATACAAATAGAGTCTAACTTGTCAGCAGTGTGGGAAGGACCTTGCTGTCTGGGTCAAGTAGGTCATGGTTTGGAACCTGCATCAAAACCTCTTTCTCCATGGTCAGAGGAGTGAGGTAATATATCAAATTGCATCATTAAATCCAAACTTCTCAAAATTACAATATTACAGTTTTTACTCAAACTTAAGCAATCATAAAGGAAGCAATCTTTCTCACAAATACACAAAAAAAGCATCTAAGTGATATTGTTCTTATGTTCATACCTCCTCGATCTCGGGCAGCTAAACTTTGACCCCTTCTTAATGTAATGTCCAACTGGTACATTCCGGGATCAGCCAAAGGGACATCTGCATTACTGGTTCCAACAGTGTTTATTTTCTGGAAAACAAGAAATATACAAAATATAAGTTTATTATCTTTGTTCTTTTTTCTTAATGGGAGACTCTATGTAGCTTAAACCAAATTGTAAGAATTAGACAATAAAAAAATCAACTTGTGATTTCACATTGTAACATAATCACTCAGTTCTCTGAAGGTTTTGAAATTCATAAAATTCTTTAGACTTAAAATTAAAACATGGCCATTATAGAAATGTCCCATTTTAACTCACTAGAGCATATACAATATGAAAAACATTTCATATGGAAGACTACATAATTTATCTAAAAAGATTAACATAGGAATAGTCTCTAAAAGTAAAAATACATTAAATGATGAATGGAGAATAAAGATGTACAGAAGCTGATTTCCACATAACTGAAAATTAAAATTAAAATGATTTATTCAGGAGACTTTGTTGACTCGTTTACCTATGCGAAAGATCTCGGACTGATGGATTACACACTTCTATTTCAGCCCCAACATAAAATATGACATAATTGTATGGAAATAAATTCTCCTAGCATTTTGACAGTCTTTGCAAGAAACAAATTCTCAATGGGGCTGAATATCTAATGCTCCTTTCTATGGAATTAAAGTGCACCAAGGTTTTTTTTTTTAAAAAAAAAAAAAAAAACCTTTGCAAGGCTACCTCTATAGAATATTTTTAGCAACAACACACTCTTAATAAGTCACTAGGCATTGAGTTACAAAAACATTTGCAAGAGGAATAACTATAAGAAAACAACACAAAAAACATTCAGTAAAAATTTTAGAGGTCAAATCTTATATCTCTTGCATTTTATATAAGTAGGAAAGTTATTTTTCTTCCCATGTTTGATATTATTTTAAATTTTATGATTTTTCTGTTTAAAAAGAAATGTTATTTTGTTTTAAAATATGCATAGATAATAGTTTGGCTCCTTTAGTTCCATAATTCACATGAAATGCAACTATAAAGAAGTATTTTTCAAATTTTTATTGAGATATAATTCACATAAAATAAATTCACCTTTCAAGTGAGGCATTATATTTTTTTTCTGAAGTTTCAGGACCAAGCTAAGAAGATTTCCTTTTGTAACAGTTATAATTTAAAATGAGAAGCAGCACAGCTTTGATTGATAACCTGGAGTCATCATCTCTCCTCTGGTAACAATAAAGAATTCACTTTGCTCCTCATAGTCTCCTTGTTTCTATAAATGACATCACCATTCCCTAATCACTCTGGCTAGAAATTGCTGAGCCATCTTTGAACTCCTTCATTTGCCTCCCACTCACATCCAAATAGCTGCCAAGTACCATCCACCCTATTTCTGTGTTATATTTCACAACTGCCTTTTTCTGTGAATTCCTATTACCACTAGTTTGGATCACACCTTGAAACAACAGAGAAATAAAAAGTAAATTTCAATCCAATTGTTCTAGTCCTGTAGTTACCAATTATTACTTTTGAAAGTTCTTTACAAACATATACACATACTAGTGTTTTAGTCAGCTTTTTGTCACTGTGACCGAAACATCTGACAAACAAGTTTACAGAGGGGAAAGTTTACTTAGGGCTCCTGGTTTTAGAGATCTTAGTCCACAGATGGCCAGCTTCACTGCTTTGGGCCCAAGATAAGACACAATATCATGGCAGCAAAAGAAAGCAGTCCAGGACATAGCTACCAAGAAGCAGAGAGAGTTCCACTCACCAGGAACAAAATATGAACCCCAAAGGCATGTCCCCCAAGACCTACCTCTTCTAGCTATACCCTACCTACCTACAGTTACCACAGGATTAACTACTGCTTAGGTTAAGGTTCTTATATAATCATTGCACCTCTAAATTTTCTTGCATTGTCTCACACATGAGTTTTGGGGAGATACCTCTTACCTAAACTATAACACATAAGTTTTTGTGTGGTTTGTGGTTAGGTTTTGGTTTTAATTTTTAACAAAGCTAATATTATATTATTTTCTCCATTTTAACAATTTATTTAAGAAAAATATCATGGCATTTTTCTGCCCACAGATTGATCAGCTTCTCCCCCCACCTCAGCTTTAATGAGGCATGAATAACAAAATTGTGTGACTCTATGATATACAATGTGACACACATATATTTTGTGAGATGACTGTCATAATTAAGTAGTTAACACATTTCTTACCTCATCTAGTTAATCTTTTTCATTTTGTTTTATTTTGTGGTGACAACATTAAACAAATTTCAAGTATAAAATTCAGTATTGTCACCATGCTATATATAGACATCATGCTATATATTGGGTTCCCTAAATTATTTATCTTATACTGAAAGTTTACATCTTTGAGCAACCTTTTTCCTTTTCCCTCATCCCCTAAGCCCTGGTAACCGCTTTTTGTTTTAGGAAAAGTATCTTCCCAGTATGTCAATACCATAGTTTCTCTGTTATTTCCCTATTGATGAGTAGTCATGTTAGTTTCAGTGTTTGCCACTAAAAGGACTAGTAATCTTATTTCTCTTACAGGATATTTTTTTCCAAAAAAAATTAAATCCTTGACACTCCTTTCAAAAATGTGTCAGAGTACCTCTTTACAATAACTAATCAGCATATGATGTTACTAATTATTCTAACTTTTCAAGTTTTGTGAGCAAAACTCATTATATACCTTTAAAACATATTTTCAGAGGCATGTTCAGGTGTCTTGAAATCAGGGTAAAGGATAAAAGAGTGACAAATGTTTATGGGCCATGCAGAAGACATCTATCTGGAAAGAGGAAGTCAACCAATGGCTTCTGAACAACTTCTCAAAAAACAGTTTGTATGAGAGTCTAATTCATAATCAAGATTTAAATTCAGATTCCTGTACAGTTGCTGACATGGACATTGTGTTTCTAAGCAGTTTATTAGATTCTTTTATACATATTGTTTCTGAGTAAACAAATCTATTAATGAATATTAATATTAGATAGGCTTAGTACATTCTTTAAAAAATGGAATGCAATCTGCAGAAAAAAAAGTGATTTTCTACTCACCCCACCTTTAAAGACACAAAAGTTTGAATGCTCAGATATCTGTAACTTTTGTAGTCTTTGTTACACATTCAATGCTTCTGGAACTTTAGATTACATAATTTATAAAGTACCCTGTTTTATATTTTAAAATGTATACTATATGTTATCTGAGGTTAAGGAATTTTCAAAGGTAATTTTAGTTACTTCAGAGTGTCCACTCCTGCCATTTTAGAATTTAACAGTTAAGACACAATTTCACTGGCCATGTATTTATTGGCTATGTTAATTTTTTCTTTTACAGAAAATTCATCTTTTGGCTATGTTCATTTTCTCATTTGTATCCTCTGTTCATTTTTCTATTATGCTGTCTTTTATATGGCATGTAGGAACAGTTTTTCTATCATATATATTGCAAATATTTCCTTCCACCTTGTTTTCTGTCTTTGATCTTTGGGCAGTTAAAGCTTTTTTTTTTCTTTTATAACTTCTACATTCTTTTTCTAATTTGCTTTTCCTTCCCTCCCTTCCTTCCTCTTGCCTTCCTTTTTTTATTTGCTTCTCATGATGCTGAGGATCAAACACAGGACCTTATATACACTAGGCAAGTGCTCTACCACTGAGCTTTATCCCCAGATCCTTTCTTCATTCTTATCTTGACTAAAAAATATTTTACTACATCATGAAAATATGTAGTTATTTTCTTGTATTTTTATAATTTTAATTTTATGCACATCTCTAAATCATCCGAACTATATTTTAAATGTACTGTGTAAAACAGGAACTAAAGTATTTCTTCAAATGTTGGTTGGATTGAGAGTCAGCAGGTATAATACTACCTATTAAAAAGCCATTTCCATTTACAATAAAGTAAGTTCTCATAGGTATTTGGATATGCTCCTGAAATTCCTATAATTTACTTATTTTTGCATAAATACCATACCATTAATTACAATGACTTTTAAAGCAAATTTAAATATCTATTAGAATATGTAGCTCCACATTTCTTGTTTTTAAAAAGTTGCCTGGTTATTGTTGCTTTTGTGGTTTTTGGTTTAGCTAGGCCAGAATCACAGATTGAATATCAATTCTTCCACTTATATGTGTGAGTTCTTATTTTTCAAAAATGAAACAAATTAAAAGGAACAAGATTTTAATATAAACTTCATTGAATTTCTATACTTATATGGAAAGGACTTATAGTTTCATAATACCAAATACTCCTCTCAAAGGAAAATATAACTTTCCATTTCCTCAGATCTTGTTTTATGATATTTAATAAAATGATATTATTTTCTTCATAGGTCTTATGCCTATCTGGCTACTTTTATTCTTGGGTTTCATTTTTATTGTAAATAAAGTATTTTTTCATTTCTATTTTGATCAGGAAATAATAGTATAATTATGACCTGATCATGTATAATTGACAAATATTATTTTGTATACTGACTTTGTCTACTATCACTTTGAGTTGTCTGTGTATAAAATTGTCTGTAATATAATGCCAGTTTGATTTGTATTTTCTAATGCTTCAATTACTTATTTCTTATTGTGTTTTCATCAAAGAGTATTTAAATAGAAGTAGTAAATTTCTGAATATTTTATTTTAATGTCTTTTAGTATTTCAGTATTAAACATGTTGCTTACCAAGCTTAAGCTTTTTCTTCTACTCTGATTTTACTTGGAATTTTAAAATGTAGCTTCTGAACCTTATCAATAGGTTTGGTGCTTCTATTGATAAGATCATAAGATATATGGAATTTTGGGTTGGTAGATTTAACTGTTCTTTTGCCTTTTTATTAGTTCTTTTTAGTTATATATAAAAATAGGATTCATTTTGACATAATTACAAAAGCATGGAATACAATTTGTTCTAATTCAAGCCATAGTACTTCCTCTTTCCCTCTCTTCCTCCCTCCCCCTACTAATCTTTCTGCCATTTACCCATAGTTATTTTTTTCAATCAATATCTTATGGATGTACATAATGGTGAAATTCACGGTGGTATATTAATATATGACATAGGAAGGTTCATTCCCTTATCTTTTCCTATTTCATCCCTCCTCCCTTCCCTTCATTCTCCTCCATCTAGTCCATTGATATTTCTTCTATTTTGATGGAATCCCCTGCATTTTCCTTTCCCTCTTTCTCCCTCTCCCTCCTTCACTTCCCTCCCTTATTCTGGACTAGCTTTTAGTTGGTAGATTTTTCTAACAGTGAATCATCTTCATATTTCTGGAGTAAACTTTACTTGGAGTTGTGAGTTAGTTTGCTGTGATGCACAGTCCTGATTGTGTTCAAAACCATTTACTATACCCCAGCAAACTTGAGAATATGTCTACTTCTCACTGAAGGATCCACAGCCCCCATTTTATACCTTAAACCTATTTTTCCAAAACAATCTTTGACTTTTCTCTTTCATATACTTTGGACCATTTTCCTTAATAGAATAGGATTTAAAATCAATCACTCCTATCTTCATCATTCTCTCCACCAGGACTGCCCTCACCCTCTTGTTTTCTATGTCTTCCCACCAGTCTTCGAGTCTTCTTTCATGAACATTTAGTATCTTTATTTTCCATTGCTACATTATGTTTCGAATGTCGTATCTTCTGTTTTAGATTTCAAACTTTTAAAATCAGGGAACAGAGTAAGGATCAAATTGATTGCAAATTGATAGAGGCTATAAGAACAGATGTCTTTAATGACACATGACCTAGCTGAGTAGAAACCTACGTGAGGATCTGTAACAAAGCTGATAAGCGATGGGCAGTTGTGTTCTCTCTCTTCTCCTAAGCTTGTGCGTGACACAGAATCTGTGCTGGCACCTTCTTTCTGGAGGAACTCAAGTACACCCTTAGAATCCTTCTCTACAAAGCACTCTCGGCAGCTGTAGCCAAATCAAATTTGACATTTAAAATGAATGCTGTCTACTAAGAAGTTATAATAAAAGATAGATTGCAAGATGATGAAAGAATTAAATCATTTGGAGAACAGGAAAGATGCAAGTTATTATGGGAGAAGAATCTGAGGGGTACGATTTTGACAAGGGAAGATTTGCAAGATGAGAACATCAGGAAAAATCAACCTGATCCAAGTGGTGAGTAGTTTGCAGAAAGTGCATCACTGAGTTGTATGAGAAATAAGATAGAAAAAGACTGACATACAGTGAGACCAAGCTAAGGAGAGTTTTAGCCTGTGGGCAATAGGAAACCATCACATGTTTTTGAAGAGAGAAAAAGTGTAAGCTGGCCTCCTGACAAGCATTTATTGTCTGTCCTTCATGTTTCATGCTCTGGGCTAAATGCTCAGATTTCAGAGATGAACAAAACCTGGCCTTTTTTTTCCCCTGTAAAATAGATGAGAGTAGAGAAATCCCGTGGGCAAAAGAATTATTTAAAAGGTTTTGTAACAGTTTCTTTTAAGTCGCAAGAACAAGATATGATCGGCAGTTAGAGAAACAAAAGATGGATTCAAAAGATATTGAAGAAATTCAATCAACTGAATTTGCCAACTGACAATATGTGGCAGAGGTAGGAAATGGAGGAATGTGTCATACAGAAGTTTGAGCTGACCTTTGAGAGAATGGTAAAGCCAGTAGTAGAGTAAAGGAAGGAGGACAAGATCCATGGTGTTATGACCCAAGAGTCCCCCAACCCTGTGAAAGAAGGATATCAAGAACCACCGTGGTTCCAAGAAGTACATACATCAACAAGCTGGCTATGGAGAGATGCTACCGATATGTGTGTATGTGTGTGTGTGTGTGTGTGTGTGTGTGTGTGTGTGTGTGTGTGTGTTTTATATTATGTAGAATATCATTTTTCAAAATGTTTATTAAGAAAGATGTCTCCAGTGCTAGCTCTGAAACATGGTTATTTGTCATTTCAAATATCTTGAGTGACATTTCCAACTTGTTTGTACTGGCGTTTTTCTTTTGAAGCCAGGGAAATAGGCCCTTTACAGCATTTATCATAATTTCAAGGAGTTAGTCAATATGTCTTCTCAGCAGAAGACAGAGGCAACTACTGAGAGAGGGCCGTTGGAAGAAAACAGAGGCAGAGCAGTAGCAGGAGCAGGAGCCTGGGCCATGTCCTGCCACACTGCAGCCCCTGAACATCCACAACCTGCTCAGGGTGTATGGTGAGGTCAGGATCCTTGTCTTCCAGGCAGAGGAAAGGTTCGAGAGAGGTAAGAAGGAGGCAGCACCAGCCTCCAGAAGAAGAAAAGCAATCTAAGTACATCAAGGACTACACTGAGGGGCTGGGTGGAGTCCCGCAACAAGTGGGTGGCCAAACGTAGCAGCCAGTCTGTGCAACTCTCCCATGGGTGCTGGCAGGCACAGCCCTTTCCGTTCTGACCTGTGGAACCTTTGCTCTGTTTTCCTTGATCCCACCTCAGTGAACACCTTGCCTTTGAGTACCAGATGTGACACCAGCGCTTGAGAGCAGAAGTTGCTCATACCAAGCAAGAGACTGACTTCTTCTATCTTTGGAGTTTAGAGCAGGGGCAGTGCTTCCTTGAAGCTATGGGGACCCTACTCATCCAGAAGGCTACTGGGTGTTTGCCCAGCGTCCCATGAAACAGGAGCTGAGGACCTGGAAAGCAGCTTGGCCAGGACGGTGTGAACAGACTCACCTGGCTACAACCCAGACCAGGCCTCCTACAACCAAGGGTTCCTTGCCAGAATCTTTGGAGTATCCCACCACCCTCGGAGAGTACAGAGGAACCCTCTCTGGTCAGGAACTCTTGAAGGATAGGGAGGCCCTTTCACCTCCTATCCCTGCTCTGCTTCTGGTCTGCCTCATGCTGGAATGACACATGACACCCAGGCAAACATTTTCAACTTGTTTCTGAAAGGAGGAGTCTGTGGTGAAGCCTAGACATGGAAGTTTTGTGGGCCTTCCCCTGTCTTATGCCCAATTTCTATAAGTGCCTGGCTTTTGCACCTTATTCATATTAGCTTGATTATGACCACTACAGATGCCTGTTAATCTTGTTTGACTTAGTTGCCTGTCTCTTGTTTAGTTGGGTGCTCCTAAACAAAATGCTACTTTCTTGGCCCAGGAATGGCCTTTATTTGAATTTCTGGTGGAAACAGCTGGTCCAGGCAGTCTTCTTCTGTTTACTGAGTACAGACAAAGGAACGATATCATTTTTATTTAGAAAAACAGGTATAGGAGTTACTGATTTGGAACTGAATTAGGGGTGAGAGACCTTTCAACTTTCACCTTGTGTTACATTCATTGACCTTCACTCCATCTCCTTGTCTCTGAGCCTCCATTCAATCTAGATCCTTGTGGGTTTTTTTTTCTATTTAATTCCTTAGCCCAGAACATTTATCTAGTATAATTATTAAATTGCAGTGTGAGAAACAGTGACAATGGGTGAAAATGACCTTGGTGTTATGAGTCTTATATAGGAGCTAGGGCTGTAGCTCAGTGGGAAAGCCCTTGCCTGGCATGTGTGAGGCACTGGGTTCAATTCTCAGCACTGCATATAAATAAATAAAAAAGGTCTATTAACAACTAAAAAATATATATTTTTTTTTAAAAAAGAGTCTTATAGATCACTAGAATAAGATGGGCATCATGGTAGAAGCATATAAGGGATAGAGTGGGGGCAACGTGCTCTGGGTATGGACCCCATTTGTTATCACAGGCAGTAGGAAGGTCAGTCTTCACTAAGTCTCCCCAGGTCATTTCTGGAGGTGAACTGGGAAAATGGCAGAGCAGAATAAGTCTGGACTGCTCCTGAAGTTCAAACTGCTTCATAGATGGAGTGTTATGGCAAACCAATGTAAAGGGCAGAAGCTTGGAGGAAAGCTGGGAACCAAGATCCCTCAAGTGCTCTCATGTGTGTTGAGGCTGTGCAGGATTCACAAACACACGCAGAGGAGCCCTGATTGCTTCAAAGAATCAGGGTGAGCCATCAAAACGAAGTGGAAACTTGGATGTCACAATGTATACACAGAAAATAATATAAGGAGTTAATGACCTGTGCAGTTATTTTTTATATATGTTCTTACTAAACTGTAAGATCCATGAAGGCAGAGGCCATGCCTGTAGTTTACATAGATGTAGCCCTGTCATATCCTGGGCAAAGAGGAGATGATCAGTACATATTTCTAAATGAACTAAGATGTTAATAATGGAAAAGAGTTTTTTTTTTTTTTAATTCTTCTAGTTAGCCTTTGCATTTTCAGAGGTCAATTAGAAAAAGAACAGTAATGGCAAAGGAATGATTGTCTAGAGGAATCCCAAGCAGTAAATGCTTGGGTGGGGAGGACACCTGGGCATCTAAGAGCCTTCCATGCCTAAGCTCTTCATATCCCTTGCTTTTTATTTAATCTGGTTTATGGTCTCAGACATTCCCAAATCAGAGTTTTACATGTATATGCCTTTGATTAGCGATGCTACAACGCAGATAATAAGAACAATCTCTTTTGTAGACATAAATGCTACCTATCTTAGTCTTGGTTACTTAAAAAGGAAAGAGACTTATTTTGCTCACAGTTTTGGTGGCTGGGAAGATATTGGCATTTGCTTGGCTTTGGGTGAGAGTCAACTTGCTTTGCAACAATGTACTATCTGAGGAACCAATCTAATCCCATGAGAATGAGAATTCACTCTTACAAGGAAAGCATTGATTCCTATTAAGGAGCACACTTCCCAACTTCCCTAAATTGGTAACTAAATTTCAACATTTGTAGGGACAAACCAAATCCAAGCCATAGCACTAACTCTCTTAATAAATTTTTCTTGTTACTCAAATCAAAACTAACCTCTCCTTTCCTGTTCCTTTTCTCTCCCTAAACCTCCCTTTTCTGAGTTTCTAGCATAGATTTCTGGATTCCAAATGATGCATCAGGTAAACATTTAGAGACTTGAGAGATTAAACTAGAGGAAACACCAGGTGCTCTCTGAAATTAATTACTCTTCTATAGTTCTTGAGTGGATCTGTCTCTAATCTAGCTGTTTCTTAGCATTCTAATTTTGAATATGTTGGAGAAAATATAGGTTTGCTCACTCAGTGTGTATTCCCAACTCCATTGAGCTTTAGTTTCTGTGTTAAAGAGGCTGGAAAACTATGAACTACACTTCCCAGTTCTCTTTGTAGATAGGATTTTGCTTAGGTTCTTCAGGTAGAAGTGAGCACTATGGCAGCCTGACAAGCTTGGTATAAGAACCATCTGGTTCTTCCAGGGAAGCTATGGCAAATTTTGGTGACTAGTCCCTGGTATTATAAGTGTCACACACTAGGCAGGAGTAGCAAAAGTATAATGTGGTTGGTATTTTTCCAGACCTCTTTAGTATCCAACACCAGTTCTCTTTGACCTGCCTTCTTATTTAAATTATCTGGAGGGGATTCTGTGTTTTGTAAACTAGAACCCTCCTCAGATCAATGACAAGTAATAGGAATAGATACAGGCAAGACATTTTCAGGGAGGCAGTGATCTGGATTATTCAATGATACTAGAGGTTGGGACACAAGAAATGCCATGAGTTAGCAAAGTAGGTAATTAATTACTTGGAAATGAGAGCTTTAGTAATGGCTAAACTCTGGAGTCCAAATGACTGCTGTAATAGAACATTATGAAGGGTATAGGATATGGGGAAAAGGCCTGTTTCTAACAGGCCTGAAAGTTTAAAAGAGAAATGATAAGTTCAAAACCTTCAATTCAGAGCTGTTGACAATTGCATGGTGTAAGCAGGTATAAACAAAACTGTCCCAGGTAAAATGGAATGCCTGTTACTTAATAAGTTAGTCTTCATAGGAACCAGAAGGAGAGGATAACTGGGGTTTGAATTTGAGCAAATTATGTTATATGCATTTATGAATATGTCAAAATTAACCCCACAATCATATAATACTATAATGCACTAATAATGCACTAGTAAAAAATAAGTTAGCCTTCAGTTAAGCAGAAAGCAGAAACATCCAAATTATAGATATGATTCCGATCATATCAAAGCTTACTATTGTTTGTTTTAGAATGGAAGTACAACCCAGGGTTTAATTCTGAGATTTTGATTTTCCAATTTTCTATACCAAACAAAACATGCTTATAAATACTCAGGCCCAACAAATGACAACATTTGCTGCTGTTGGAAAAAGTACAAAATTCAGTGCTCCAGGAATGTCTTTCCTGGGACTCCCACGACCCTGATTACTCACCAGCGGCTGGTCCGCTAAGTTGATTGTTCTGTGAGGCATTGCTTCATGATTGCTGATGACCTTTCCACCCACACATACAACTAATAAAATAACCTGAGTCAAAGCAAGAGAAATTCTGTTTTCTTAATCCTTATGTATGTGGCACACTCCCTTTTAAAATCAGACCAAGAACCCAGCCTCTGTGGTTGGAGATACAAATCCATGGTGGGAATACAGGCTTCAGAGCAACTACTGAACTTCACCCCTGTACCATCCGCTGTGCTCCTTTGTTTCTAATCTTAAAGATGCAATAATAGAGACCTCATGAAGGACCATTTTAATTATGAAATAAAATGTGTCAAAATGCTTAGTAAACATAAAAAAATTGTTTAGATATAAGTATCTATTCAGGGACAGGTGATGAGAAGAGTTATTATAAGATAAAGGAAATATTACAAGCATCAAGGACAAAGGCCTGGATATAAAGCCTAGCTATGCTGTTAAACTGCTGTAAGGCTGAGAAAGATTTTTGAGGTCTAGGGGTCCTTGTTTTCTCCTCTTTAAAATTATAGAATTGTGAAAAGTTAAAGAAATAATGAAATTGAAAGTGCTTAGCAAAGAGACAATTTACAAAGTAGATTCTTCTTGCTTTTTGCAAATTATAATATGTATTATGCATATGTACTAGGAGTGTTTATCAATTGTCAACCAGAAATTAGAAACAAGCTAGAAGATCTTTCTTGGGTTATGTCTGGGAACTTTTGTACTCTTTTATCACTTAATGATTGCTATCTTTACTATTTCACCAAAATAATATTCATTAGACCTGAGAGCAAGATAGATTTTATTTGTATTAACTCTTCTGACCTTTCTGTCTTTTGATGAGTCCCCAAACATACTCGTTCTTCCTTAAAGAAAACCAAATTTCATCAAAAAGCAGAGTTAACAGCAAACAAAACAACTTCAAAAGATATAAACTTATCAAAAATAGGCATCCTGTACTAACTTAGTGGTTGATGTTACCTGGCTTGCCACATATGCTTCTGACAATAAATATTTCAATTAATCAAGATTAGTTCTGTTATTTCCAAAATTTGGGAAATATACATAGGAAACACTTAGTTTTGAAGGATTTAAATTTTTGAAATTATAACAATCTCAGAGAGAGAAACTTATGTAACAGATATTTTACTTGAATTTTGAATTTTGCTAGAAAAACACATTCACGTCTATGCATTCACAGCTAGAAAACTGTCACCATAGATACCCTGAACTCATCAGATTTTATGAAAACCCATCAAAGAAACCTGCTTATAGATTTAATTGCATACCTTTACTTTTGAGGGGAAAATATATAGTGTATCTCCTTTTTTTCAGTGAATTACAAAGTGCTTTTTATCTGTGTTTCTGTTTTAGAAACTTATAGTTTATTTTAAAATCAACTCCAGGAAAACCCAAAGAACCAAAGTAATATTTTGGTAGTTCTAAAAGCACTGATATGATTCATATGAAACATTTTTATTGACATGGGCAAATGCTTAGGGTTAAAAAATAGTGAGGTGGAAAATCAGATGCAAAACTGCGTACAGATGATATATGGACACTAACCCACAACAGGGAAGGGAAAGATTAGAAATTCATTGGACTAAACAAAGGGGAATGAAGGTAAGGGAGGAGAGATAGGAATAGGAAAGACAGAAGAATGAATCAGACATATCTTTTCTATCTGCATATATGAATACACGACCAACGTAACTCCACAAACATGCACAATCACAATAATGGGATCCTAATTTGAACAAGATATACTTATTCTATGTATGTAAAATATTTCAAAATATACTGTACTACAATATAAAAAAGAAAGAAAAAGAGAGAGAGAGAGAGAAAGAAAGAAAGAAAGAAAGAAAGAAAGAAAGAAAGAAAGAAAGAAAGAAAAGTGTAACCAATAACCCCTGTAAACAAACAGCAGACTTGGAAATGGCTGCTCAGACTGAAAAACAGCTATTCATACTTGAAGCACTTTCTACTTCACAAAAAATTTCACATGTCAGAATTCTGGAATAGAGTAGGTAGGTAAGCCCTCAAAAATTTTTCTTGATGAAGTATTTCATTTGTTCTGCATGTAGAAAAAGTTAAGTAATTCAGTACTGATGATTAATAATGCAAGAATTGCACTGAGGTTAGTTTATGAAAAAAGGTCACTATGAGATTATATATAAGGCTATTGATAAAAGACACATAATCCTACTTACTCTACTCATGATGTTTCAGAATATTATAGATTTTACCTTATTTTCAGAAAACAGTAAAACAATAAGAAATTTTAAGAATATATTCTCAACTCTTTGTTTTCAAATGATGACTTCATTGAAGATTGACAATATTAAAAATGTAATAATTATATTTATTCATTGCAAAATAATAGGAGGAAAATATAACAGCATGCTAGCAAGGGTTATTCTGTGGGTGATGACATTAAGGGAAATGATTTTCTTCCTACTTTCAAGAAGGTTTCAAGTTTTTAACATATGTGCAGCATGTATTGTTCTAATAAAGACTTTAAAATAACAATATTATTCTCTGCTGCTACTACCCTTTGATGGCTCTGTTAAAGATACTATGGAATAGACTATAAACTTTATTTGATTCAACAAATGCTTTCACATGGAGCAAAGCATATCAATATGCCAATTTTATTGACATAGAAGTCTAAAATAAAGTTCATGTATATTTCATTCCCTCAAACAATTTCATGGTCACAGGTGTACAAATGTGGTTGGAGAAGTATTTCATATACTCAGCTGTGCAAATATCACATTATCCCTCACAGGTAAAACCAGACTACAAATATGGAACTGCTTGTGAAGACTGGCATAGAGTACCCCCCAGTGAATATTTTGATTTCTATTTCATTTTTACCACCTTTGCAAACACTGGTAGAAGAGGTTATTAAGTTTTCAAGCAACAAAATAAGTAACAGAGTATTGAATTATAATATAAAGTACAAAATAAATTATGGTTTTATACTGATATAAATGATTTGAATAAGCAATTAAATAAATAAATGACAGAAAATAGAATTGTGGAAGAATTCAAGATAATTTATGTGGAAACTCTTCCTTGGGGAGGTAGAGCATCACTCCCCACCTCTTCAGGTTGGTATGCATGTAGTGATTTCCTTCCACAGAGTACAGCATGGACAGGCTTGGAAGAGGACTGGGGGAAGTACCTAGAGAAACCTGACAAATGCTACCCCAGGCAGGGGAGGAAGGTTAGCATCAAAAACGGTGAGTCACATTGATAGCATGCAGCTTTGATGGAGTGATGAGAAGCACTTATCGATCTATCTATCTAAGGCCCTATCTCCATGGGCCCTCTCCTCTGCCAAGCCATGAAAAACACACCAGAAAAACCTGTCAAAGAACATTCTATTAAAATACCGGACCAGTATGCCTCAAAATTGTCAAGGTCATCAAAAACAAGGAAAAGTCTGAAAATTCTGTTTTATTTTCACAACTTTTCCATAAATCTAAAACTATTCTAAGATAAAAAAAATTATTTGGGCTGTGCAAGGTAGTACACACATGTAATCCCAACTACTCTGGAGACTGAGGCAGGTGTATCACAAGTTTGAGGACACCTGGGTAACTTAGTGAGACACTTTCTCAGGATAAAATAAAAAGGGCAGAATATATAAAAAATAAAAAAAGGTTGGAGATGTAGCTCAACAAATTCCTAGTACAAAAATAAAAGAGTTCATTCATAGAAAAGTTCTGTGTAGTTAATTCTATTGTATAAATAATGTAGTGTTTGATAGGGACAACCATGCCAACCATGCTTAGTAAGCATATGGACAAGCTTCATAGAAAACATGTTAGTAAAGAATTAGCCTAACACTCCCCTCTACTTCCTTTTCCTTTGTACATTCTTCAGATGATAAAAATAAGGGTGATATATTTAAGGGATACATTTACATATTAATTATAGTTAGTAAAAATAATTCTCTAATATTGCTGCTGATATAAACATTTCACCTCCAAATAACTCTTGAGAAGGGTGCTGGCAGTGACTACACTTTAGTCATAAGACTTCTAATTCATCTGTAAAGTTAACTATTACCTCAACAAAGAACTTAGCTCTTTGACTCTCAAAACCTTATATAAAAGAAGAGATTTATCTACAATACTTCCAAGTTTTCTTCTCCCTTTCAAAACAAAAGAGAGCCACCCCTACTAAATTTTTAAATTTATATCTATTGCTATAAATAGTTCATGTTCTTACATTTATAAATGGGGAGTAAAATAGTACCTACCTGATAATGTTTTTGTGAAGACTAAATATATGAAAAAATGTTCAACATCTCTAGCAATTAGATAAATGAAAATTAAAACTACACTGAGAGTTAATCTCACTCCAGTCAGAATGGCAATTATCAAGGATACAAGCAATAATAAATGTTGGCGAGGATGTGGGGAAAAAGGTACATTCATACATTGCTGGTGGGACTGCAAATTGGTGCAACCATTATGGAAAGCAGTATAGAGATTCCTTAGAAAACTTGGAATGGATCCACCATTTGACCCAGTTATCCCACTCCTTGGTTTATACCCAAAGGGCTTAAAATGAGAAGTGATGCAGCCACATCAATGTCTATAACAGCTCAATTTACAACAGCCAAACTATAAAACCAATATAGGTGACCTTAAACAGATGAATGTATAAAGAAAATGTGGTATATATACACAGTGTAATATTACTTAGCCATAAAGAAGAATGGAATTGTGGTGTTTACAGTAAATGGAATTGGAGACTATCATGCTAAGTGAAATAAGCCAATTCCAAAAAAAAAAACAAAGGCCAAATGTTTTCTCTGATATTCGGATGCTAATTTATGATAAGGGGAGTGGGCTTAGGGAAGAATAAAAGTACTTTGGATTAAACAAAGGAGAATGAAGTGAAGGGAGGGGGAATGGGAATAGGAAAGATAGTAGAATGAATCAGATATTACTATCCTTTGTGCACATATGATTACACAACGGATGTAATTCTACATCATGTAGAACCAGAAGAATGAGAAGGTATACTTCATATATGCATGTCAAAATACATTCTACTATAATGTATAACTAACTGTAACAAATAAAAAGAAATCAAAAAGAGAAATAGAAATCTGAAACTACGTAATAATTTTAAATTCTCAGGTCCTAATTATATAATTTTACTTATCTAAAATTTCAAAATGGCTGTAGTTAAGGACAAAGTATTTTAAATGTGTAATACACAGGGTTTCTAAATCACAGATTCAGTATATTCCTCATGAAAAGATATTTCTGTCTGCCATTTATTACTTCCAGTAATTTGGGGGATGGGTATCTTTTTTGCTTCTAGTCAAATCTCTTTGGTGTCATTAACTAAGCTAATTAGCTAGATACTATTTAGGATAAATAACTTGTTCAACACATATAAGATGGGGGTTTACAATTAGAAAACACAGTCATATATACTGCCTTTATTTCAGTTAATGTATAGAAATAGTGTATAACTTTATCCCAGAAGTCAGAGGGAAAATATACCCTATGGAAATACAATATATATTTATAAAAGTGTTTTTTATTCCAAAGATTAATACATACCCCTTTCATGGGCACAATGGTATGACAGTAATCCTGGTGGCTTTGACAGATGAGGCAGGAGGATCACCATTTTAAGACCAGCCTTAGCAACTTAGTAAGACCCTAAGCAACTTAGAGAGACCCTGTCTCAAAATAAAAAAAAAAAAAATTAAAAAGGGCTGGGGATGTCACTGAGTGATAAAGAAAACCTACATTCCCAGTACTACAACAACAAGAAAAATCCAAAACAAAAAACACAGACACTTTTCATTTTATAGCAAAATATTATTCATTTCTTTTTATATGTCTTTTCCATCTTTATATTTTATGGCTGAATCTGATTCCTGTTTCTCTGAGTTGAAAACATAAAATTCTCCCCATGACCTCAGCATTTCACTTTGTAGAGAAATTCTAATTATTACTGAAAAGACTGAAGAATTGGGATCTTGTTTTTTGAATCTCACTGCTTCATCTGCTGAGATGTGAGACCAGCTGCCTCTGTTGGTTCAGTGCAGCAGTTTGAGAAATTCTCAGTTATGTGTGATTGGCACACCTGCACATGTTCCCAAAACTAAGGCCCATTTTTCAAGTTCCAGGAAGGAAGAGTTTGTTTATACAACCAAATAAAATAGGTGTTATGTCTACATATTGGGCCAATAAATACATTAACTTAAGAGTATCAGTTACAGTATAAAAAGGTATAAAGATTTGGCAGTTCAATTTACTTTTATATGAACCTGCCAAGACTAAGCAATAAATAAATATAAATCACATCAAGCTACCAGAATCCAGAGGAAGACTCTGAAATTCACTGTTTTCTTGAAGTCATTATTTATGGAGAGATCAGAAAAAAAGGTTAAAAATTCATAGCATGATATACCATCATGATATACCATCCTCTTGTTAAAGATAAACCAATGCTTAACCATTCAGTTGGGAGTACCATATGTAGAATTCCCAATAATATCTATCTCAGGGTATCATTTCTTTAAATGTGCACACTATAGCTGGTACTTTAAAAAAAAAAAACACTGAAAGCTAAAATTTTACATCTTTCACCTAAACTCTAGTGCTTCTCCCCAAAGGTAATCACCATCAACATCTTCTTGAGTATCCTCTGGAAAGAAAATATATACTTTTAAAAAAATGTATGAAGGTAAGGGTGAATGCATTGTATGGGCCATGAAGCACTTTCATTTTTTAAATCTTGTCATATTTTGGCAATTGTTTGATATTTGCTTATTCAGAACTACCTCATCCTTTCTAACAGACCCACAGTATTCTGTTGAATGTGTATACCATTACAATTTAATCAACTTTTTGCTGATGGGCACTTATATTTTGATTTCCCCCACTTTTTATATTATTATGAAATTCTGCAGAGTACTTAATTGCATATAGATCTCAGTGTACTCTTCTTAGTATCTAATGGGTAGTTATAACCAACAAAATTTTTAGGTGTATGGACTAGATGTTTTTCACTCTCAGAGATCTTGTCAAATCAATCACTTTCCAGAAATACATCAATTTATGTTTCCACTAACAGTAGAGTTTCTCATATAAGTGTCAAGAACAGATGTCATCAGACATTTCCAGTAAGTCTTCTGCAGAGAACCACATTTAAAAATGCCCAGATCAAAAGTTAAGATATTTCATTATTTACTTCCACTTCTCAAAAATTTCTGAATTTAATCCAATTTATAACCTATTTCAATGCTTGTAAAAATTGCCTTCCTCTCTGTAAAACTTCTTCAAAGTGATCCACTGCTACAGCTTCTGAGGTCAACCCCCCATAAGGGGTAATTGACACTAATACCAGAGGTTTTCTCTATACTTGGAGGTAGTGTTTCTACTTTCCTTGAGACCCACAGGACTACCAATCTTCTGATTATATCATTCATCTTAGCCTTTTTTCCATCTCTTTCTCTGCAGTTGTGAACAAGAAGAAACTGTGAATGAAAATGTCACAAACATGGAGGAGTTAAGAACACGCACACCTTCAACCTTGTTGGTCTGTCACAAATTTTTAAATACTTGCCCTTTTGACTGATTAAAACAAGTATCTTCTTGTTTTGTTTTGCATGCCTTTATTTACTAGTGAGATTGTCTGTTGGCAATTAATATATTTTCTTATGAATGGCTTATGTGTATTGACTCTTTTATTTTATGTTAAGCAATGTTTAATTGGCTAGAGTGTGCCCTTTGTAGATTAAGAGAAATAGTAACAGATACATTCTAAAGGGCAAGGGTTATGTGAATGGAGCCAGGATCAGCAAGTACATCTCTATAGGACTCTGATAATGTCCTCATCAATTCTAGCTCTGTCTACTAAACATGATGTGCTCACACATAGGCTTTCACAGAAGGTCTCTCTGCAGCAACCACTTGCTAGATATTTTTCCTGGTGCATTGCAACAAAATTTAAGGTTCTGTGGTGGCAGTGAGGGTGTGTGATGGAGGAGTGTCAATTTCCTCTTGTCCTGTGTGTATGGGTCAGATGACTCTCTGTCCACAGGGAAGGCAGTACCCATCTGAGTATTTTGTTCTCATTGGTGAGTGGCACATCATGGAGAGAGGACTGTAAAAGGTCTGAGTAAAGTCCAGGTGAGAAAGAAAGGGAATAAAGTGCAAGGAGAGAAGGTTGAGAGAAGCATTAAAATGAATTTCTTTCTACCTGTAGAATCCAGCTGGATTCTGCCATGTGCTACCATAAGAAAAAGGCAGCATAGGTGGCCTGGATCTTTCTACCTTTACAGAAGGTGAGGGAGAGAGGGAGGGAACAGAGGGAGTGCAGTTCTGGGCAGGCAGAACACTTCTCTAAGTGTTGGCTCCCTGGCAATGCAAAAGGTGTGATTTTCAGCTGCCTTCTCACTCATCTTCACCCTCTGTCCCTCCATCAACATCAATCCCCATAGCCTTAATCAAGACCCATTCTCTGGTGTGGGACTCTTCTGAGTTCCCTGTCCACATAACCCACCTGCTTACCTGACCTTTCCATGTGAGTGTCTCATGGGCAACTTAAACTTCATTTGTCCAGGTCTCATCTCTTGATATGGTTCTCCAAATTTTTTTCCACTTTGACCTCTATTTTTCAATTCAAACAAAGAATTCACCTGCTTATTAATTGATTGCACAGGATCATATTTTTCTCTTCTTTTCCTCCAAACTACTTCTACTAATTCTTCTTCCTCTTCTTCCACTTCCTCTTCTTCTCCCCCTCCCCCTCCCTCTTCTCCCCTCCTCCTCTTCCTCTTCTTCTTCTTCCTCCTGTGGTACTGGGGTTTAAACCCAGGGCCTTGTACATGTAAGCCAAACATTCTAGAAACTGAGCTATATCCCCAACTTAACAGCAAATCCATCAAATAAAGTTCAAAGACGAATCTTAAGTCTTTCCTCTTTTTTCCCCACACCTATCACCACTAGCCTGATCACCCCTAGCCTGAATTAGGTCGGTGACATTCTAAGTGATATTCCATCTTCTACTCCTCTACAATCCAGTCTCCCAGAAGTGCTCATTAAACACTCTCCTGCCTAGAACTTTTCAGTGGACTTCCATGCATTGAAAACTCCTTAGTATGGCTTACAAAGCTTTGTATAATCTGTGCCCCCAATGCCCCAATTTCAACTCAAGCTATTCCCCCACCTCACTGCACAGTAACCATGGTGGCCCTCTGTGAGTTTCTTGAATTTGCCAAGGTCTTGTCCTCCAGGAGCTTCACACGAGCTGTTGTTGGATACTGTCTCCTCCAGGCTATTTTCATGACCAGATCCTTACCCTCCTGGAGCTCTCAGCTCATATCTGTCACCTCCTTAGAGAAGCTTTTCCTTACCACCCATCTAAAAATTCTCTACTAGTTAATGTTTACCACAACAATCTCTTGTTTCCTTTATTTCACTTTTTGCAATTTGGAAATGTCCTATTTATGACTTGACATGGTTTTAGTAGATTCTATGTCTGTGTGATGCACACTTGCACCTCCTGCTTTTCAGAGTAGTGCCTGGAGTCAACACATATTTACTGACTGACTGACTGACTGGCTTTGTGAATGCATGCATGAAGACTTGTTCCTGGATTCAGTGGAACTTAGAGGGCTAGAACATTTTATTTATTTATATTGTGCATTGAATCCACAGGAGCTTAATTGCTGAACCACATCCCTAGCCCTTTTTATTTTATCTTGAGACAGTGTCTTACTAAGTTGCTTAGAACCTCTCTAAGTTGCTGAGGCTGGCTTTGAACTTGTGATCCTCCTGCTTCAGCCTCATGAATCACTGGGATTATAGGCAGGTGCCACCTTGCTGAACTAGAGGGCTAGATTTTAGGAAGAGGAGATTACCATTTAAGGAGGGAAAAAAGCCTCAGCATTTGGTACAGTTACTCAGAACTTACTCAGAAGTGAGGCTTGAGTCATGTGTCAGCCAGCATCATCAATAAAAGGGTCAGGGCAGTGGTTGAACCAAAGAAGATTCAAAGGCTATGGTGGCCTCATCAGTGGACATAGAATTTGGACTTAGTATAGAAACACATACTTAATACTTGAATTATGGTTACATGGTAACTTTTGATATTTAAAGTTCTCAAAATATATCATGTTTGGAGTGCTTATTCTGTATTTCAGAAACAGTGTGCTATAATGGTTAAAATACAACTTTGTAGCCAGACTGCTTGAGTTTGAAGCCTGTCCGACATTTTCTAGCTTTGGGACCCTGCACAAGGATCAGAACCTCTCTATAACTCAGCTTTTCCTTTTGGGAAATGGGGTCATAATGGGTCATGCCTCATCAGGCTTTGATAATTTAATGAGTTAATAACCCAAAGTAGTTATAATAGTATCAGAGACCTAGTAAACACCCTGAAAATGTTAGTTATCAATATTTTGTTTCTAGAAATGCCAGGAGAGTTTGCATTGGGAGGAGATTAACTCTGAAAAGATGCCTCCCAGAGGCATGGTATTCCATGGACCAAATCCCAGGAGGGAGTTCATGAAAATCTGCATGGATAGAGATGCCAGAATACCATTGTTACTATTACCTTGTAAAGAATTCATTTGAAAGGCTAATTAGCCACACATACAATTCCTTAGAAAATGCAAAAAAACCTGAACAAAGTTATGGTCAACTCAATGAATGTAAAATCTATATCAGCTCTTACAGCCAATTTTACAGTTTGATGGCTTCGCTCTACCTCTAGAGATAGAGCTCTTGGAAATAAGTGTTTCTATTATAGTAACTTTTATCTTGGATGTTACTTCATTATGCTAATAGTCTCCCTACTGGTCTGCTCTATTCTTCATTTTTGTCAAGCCTCAGGAAGAAATGGTGAGATAGTCAAGGACTAAAGAATAAATGAATATGAGAACAAGCATAAATATCCCATCCTACTACTTTTACCTTAAGACATCAAGTTATGAATGTTCTAAAGAATAATCAGAAGTTCACCAGTCAGGATCACCTCTGAAGGGAAGTTTTCCTGATCGTCTTCACACTAACAGTCACTCTTCCCATGTCCCTCCAGGCCCCACAGTTAGTAATATTCTACCCTGTGCTCTGTTGAAATCCACTTCTGCCACTGTCTCAATGTACTTGGACTTCTGCCACATGTGACTATTTCCCCTACTAGACTGTATATGGGACCATGACTCACTCATCTCTCCTTACCCTGTTGAGGGCTATGAGACTGATGTGAAGTTAAGGGAAGACCAAGTTCATGTCAAATATGTGGCATTCAATGTTGCACTTCCAACAGCATTCCTGTTGGAAAGTAAGCTCTATGTGAGCAATGATTTTTGTACATTTAGTTCACTCCTGTGTGCATCTAGAACAGTGTCTGACACAGTGAGCACTCTAGAAATATTAAATGAGGGAATAGAGAAGATACCTATAGCCTAGGGTGCTATTTATCATCCCTGCATCCTAACAGCCCTGAGAATAAGTCAGAGGACATGACAATATGGAAGTAGATAATATCACTCAGGACCATTTGTTTTTCCCACATACGTAGTCTCTGTTTCACTTTGACACCATGTACAAACATGAATATAGTCCCTCTGTGAAAGATGCCCACTTAAGTCACGAGAATTCAAAGTTATAAAGTATTTAAATTCTGGTTTGGTTTACTTTACATAGTGATTACTTTATGTAGGGTTCCTAAGCCCAAATTGCTTTTCCAAGGCCTCAAGAACAGTCAGTACCAGCCTGCGACCTGCCCCCATCATGTTGTCTTGCAGTTGCACAGGGGCAGGGGTGGTGCCACCTCTCTCTGAGTACTCAGGATTTGCTTGTTGAGGTCAGAGATTTACTCTTGCATCATGTTCCTTTTGGATGTAGACCTCTTTGACATTTTTACTTTCAAATGAATTGTGTAAAGTGAATACGACATTAAATATCAATGTCAATTGGCACCAACCAGAGAGAGATTTTCATTTGGCAGGAAAAATGCCTGATGTGATTGCAAAAAGACCTCTAAGCTGGCATCACTGTGGCCTCTGTGAACATCTGTTCTTCCTAGGGCCTCACACAAATGGTCCAAAACTGTGGTGCAGACTCGCACTAATCCCTGGCTGAATGTTTCTCCTTGGCATTGTCAGTTTATCCTAGGAAAGTCAGGTCCTCTTCCCAGCTTCCTCAGAAGCTACAGGGGCATATGTTGGGTCATGATTGTCTGATCATAAATGAAATATTACGAGAGCATATCAATACAAATAAGAAACTTTGGTAACACTGCCCTTTTAATAAAAATTATTAGCTG
This sequence comes from Ictidomys tridecemlineatus, assembly GCF_052094955.1. NCBI lineage: Eukaryota > Metazoa > Chordata > Mammalia > Rodentia > Sciuridae > Ictidomys > Ictidomys tridecemlineatus. Next base: position 103,010,619 of record NC_135477.1, read on the forward strand.
TTTTTAACTCAATAATTTAAGAATAAAGGGAATAAAAGGGCATCACCATTTCACCCTCCTTCTCCCCTATGAATCGCATTCATAGGTCAGTCCTATGAAGTTAAAATGGGGGTATTTAGTAGTCTGACACCTGTTTAAATTATTTATAATGATATGTCTAAGAAAATAAATTTTGAATACCAAAAAACCTGCCTGTCTATCCTTTCCTCTCCCTTGACTAATCTGACATCTCTCTTTTCCATCCATCCACCCATTCTTCCATCTATCCATCTGTCCATCCACCCATTCACCCACCATTAAGTACTACAGTAGTCTTTATACTGGGCCAGGGAATGAATATATAAACATGGATGAAGACATGGTTTTCACCACTTATAAGTTCATGAATTTGATGTTGCCTCTAATGTAATAAGATATTAAGCAGAAAAATTATTAAATCAGATAATATATTCAAAGGAAGCTTTCTCATAATGATTATATTTAAAATGTAGCTTATCCTACTTGGGCTTGAATAACACAAACTGATTAACATAGCTGCAGCATAAATTGCTTTTTCTTTATCTAAAACCTCAGAAAAAGAAATAAGTTTTTTTTTTGGTTTCTATAAAAAATAGATTATTTAGGAGTCAGAATGTGAATAATTTACTGATGTACTTTTAATCTTTATCTGATATTAGTTACAATCACTGCCATAAACTAAAGATGACAAAGAAAAAGCATAACATATGGGTTTTATATAATTTTTACAAGAAAAGTGTTATTTTGACTGACAATATTTACTAGAATTTGTACCCCAAGGAAGAACCAACACAGAGCATTATAATGAAAATTTCTTTGTCACTGAGATTGATTTCATAAAGAATTTATGCTCAACGTTATCGTGCTGAGAATACCAAATAATTGTGATGAATGTTGTTACCTGACTTAGTCAAAATGTCACTTATTTCCCCTAAGGGGAGATGAGAAACCACTAAAATAGATAAATCATTGTCAGAAGAAAGAGTTTACCATTGCACAAGCACATACTACTTTTTCCCTTAAGAAGAAATACTAAGGCAACATCAAAGAATTACTTTGGAATAAGAAATCCAAATATTAAACTTGCTAATTTGAAGACTTGAAGCCCACGGGTGTTCTGTAGTTGTGTGATGAATGACTGAAGGGCCCAATTTGTCATTTCCCTGTCTGAGAAAGGTTTATTATAACAAATTATAACAACAGATAGGGTTTTGCAATTTCATTCACCGTTGGGGAGGGGCAGGGGACTTGGAGACACAGATAGAGATGAAAGATCAAGTCTACCACATTCCTCCTTACAGAAGAGAAAGGAGCAATGAGATTTTATAGCAAAGAGCCTTTGCTGGCTTGCATCTACTTCCAAAGAACTCCATGTCAGTCGCTGGAATGAAGACATGTGTAGCCAAGAATTTGCCCTGATGGAAAAATCTTTGCATGAGGATATATTGGAGTCTAAAAGGCATCGATGGCAAAGCTTCCCAAGCTTTGGCATGAGCTGTTTTGCTCTTCTGCCTCTAATTGATTTAATGGCATCATCTTTAATTAAAGAATGATAAATTCTAATCCCCAGAGTCTTAATTTCCTCACCAAACTCAAGGGTGAGAAGCTCATAGTGCTGATTCTAAACATTAGCTCATTTCTCTGCAAAACAAAAATGCCAGCAAAGCACTTCTGGGGCTAGCACTTCCCATCAAGTTTCATAACATTTACCTCCCAAGGAACAGCATCCCATTCAAGGAAACCATCTTCCAGCCTTGTGCCAAAACTCTTTTGAGGAGCTTTGAATTACTGCCCACTAACAAGAATAAAGTTTGTTGAAGCAAAAGCCTCTGATGAACAAACCAAAGACGGGATATAGTGGTATGTAATAAAAACTAAAAAAAAAAAATCTAAGACATAAATAAGTAAAGTATTACTGTGTGAGAAAATGAAACACAAAAAAGAATAAAATTGCCTCCAGAGGCACAAATACTAAAAAGTAAAAATGCAAAATAGTAATTATAAAAGGCCTTAGCTCCCAGGAAAGTAATAATCTATTCTACATTTAAATATTTTCCCTTTGGTAAAAAGAGATTATTACCTCACTTTTCAACTTTCTTTCTGGTTTTCAAAAATTCACTAATAATAATCTAATGTTCATGTCGATTCATTCTGCAGACTGATGCTATTTTAAAATCCGCAAAACCAACACTGTAGTACAAGGACCAGGTGGCACAAAAAATAAAAATTAAAAAAGGAATGAACCTCCCTCTACCTTATCTTAATTGAAAACAGAATATAGCTTAGCCATGGCTGCCAGTTCATAACTCTTTCCTATCTCAAGTCAAATTGATCAAAGTCTTAAGAAATGTGGTATAAAAAAGAATACTCAACATCAGAACAAACATTTGTCCAACACCATTACCGTCACCTCTTTAGGCACTCAGCGGGATGATCAGTAACTGGGACCCTGGGTGGCCCAGGGGACCTCCTCACCCAGACACCTTAGGCAGCCACCTAGGGGATGTGCCAGTCTTTGTACCACCAAAGAAACATCTGGGAATAATGTCCCATAGTACTAGGCTCACATTTATAGCTGAAGAAGAGCCAAGCAACACGATTTAAAGGTAGGCACCAGATTTAGAAAAGAACATTTAAAGGATGCCCAAATAAATGTGAATTTCAGATGAATAATTTTTTAGTTTAAATATTTCCTGTTTAATATTTGGGAATTATTTATACTAAAAAAGACTTTTTGTTGTTTCTCTAAACCTCAAATTTAACTGGGATGCCTGTATTTTATCTGGCAGCCATATTTCCTAGGTGTGGAAGGAAGACCTCCCTTTCCCCTTTCCTTGCCTAGGTATGGCTGGGGGAACAGAGTAGGAATGAAGCCAGCAGATCTCACAGTCACATGCAGGTATTCCACACTTGTTGGGACTTGGCTAAACTCACATGTTCCTGTGTCTGGGAGCAACAGCTGGGCATACAATGCACTTTTAACCCAGAAAGCACTATTCCTTACTATGGTAGCCCAAGACATGCTTCTCTGATAGTATAAAGCAATTATAGATAACATCAGGATCTTTCCATAAAGTTGCCAGATTTATGCCTGCTAATATTTGACCTTTGGTTCTACTCTGACAAAGGTGCAATGCTATGGATTAAATCATGTTCCACCAAATATGAGTCCCTGGCACCTCAGGATGGAGCCTATCTGGAAATAGGTTGTTGATATAATCAGCTAAACAGGTAATACTGGAGTAGGGTGGGCCCATAATCCAGTGTGGCTGATGTCCTGATAAAAAGAGGGAATTTGAACACTAAGACATATCTATGGGGAGTATATACTATGTGCTGATTATGTTATGCTGACACAAACTCAGAATCTATCAGAAGTTAGGAGAGAAACCTGGGCCAGATTCTTCCCTGTGCATTCAGAAGAAGCATATCCTTGCGGACACTTTGATTTTGGACTTCCAGCCTTGAAATGTTAAGGGAAAGAATTTCTGTTGCTTAAGCTGCTCCATTTGTGACACATTGTTGGGGGCACACCCAAGAGACCAACAGGTGCACCAAGTGAGCCTTCTATTGTTGACATTTATTTTTAATGATTAACTATTTACTTACACTTTTACTCTGTAGTAACAGGGTTCTGAGCTAAATGCTTGAACGAAAGCCTGTTTTGTACCCCATTCTTATCCAATCCTATTCCAGGCTAGAGGCTCGGTACCTACTCAGTATTCCATATGCTCAAAGACTGAGGCCTCACAGAACTCACAATCATTAAGGAACTATGGACTAGGTTATAAATCGAAATACACAGAGAGGGCCCCCAGGTCTGGCCCAATCCTGTGACAGGGATTTTATCTATCTGTTCAGATGACCAACTATGTTGGCACCACTGTACTAGCAATCATTTAATCACCAGGATGTCTGCCTCAGGTTGTAGGAAGGGTGTCCCCTCCAACCTTCTGTGCTGTGAAAGGTGGTCTCTGAGCTCTTAGTCTCAGCCATCGCCTATCTTTAACCAGCTACTTACTACACTTTAAATAGAGATGTGATAAAATATGTACTTGAGAAATACTACATCTCTGAACATTATCAGAAGAGAATTTGAAAGAATAAGGAAATTAACTTTAAGAAAACAATCCATGAGAATGCATTTGCATGTAACATTGAGGTAAGGTTTGTCTAAAAGTTTGGGAAAGTAGAGAGGTATTTTTTCAAAATCAATCCACTGAGGTTTTGAAATAAGATTTACCACTTTCTGGGTAAGCCTTTATATAGAGTTAGATTCATTTAAAACAATTTAAACAGGTAATTCTCCAATGTGGTCCACAAAGCTGTGTTCATTGGCTTGTTACCATGGCGATGTCCTGGGTTCCACCTTAGAGGTACTGAGTCATTCAGACTCTTGGGAAATGTGATCCAGCAATTTGCTCAGGGAGCTTTTTATGCACATTAAAATATGAGATTTGATATGATTTAAAGTGCTCCCATGGTTGGCTAAAATTCCAAATATTCTCTTGCCATTCTTTTTCTGTATTTTTACAAATTGGATTCTCATCCTATAGCCTTTCTAAGAGTCTTCCTCTAGATGCAGCAAAGGTATGAGGGACTCTGCACTGAAGGACTATGGCTCTTGTGGAAGAGGTAACTTTCCTATGTTCACATATGAATACACAACCAGTGTAACTCCATATCATGTACAACCACCAAATTGGTAAGTTATACTCCATATCCACAATATGTCAAAATACACTCTACTGTCATGTATAACTAAAAGACATTTTGGGCATGTTTGTTTAGTGGCCCCAGGTTAAACTTATGATGCTAGGCTATAGTTTTAACAGATGACTTCTAAACACACAAAATTTCTTTAATCTTGTTTGATAGAAGAAGACTGGAGTAGTTGTCCAGTTAAACCTGTGTTTTAATACTAGGAGAAAAGGCTCTTTGCTTTTTGTTCATTTCTGGCCATTTAACGTTTAAATAAAAAACTAATATTCCAGCAGGGAAAAGTGCTTTGTAGTTCTTTAATTAACAAAGTAAAAGGACACAAATAATTACTTTCAATATTAAATATAAGCCTATTTTTTATTCAAAAAAATATTAGATCTATTTTCAGACACAAAACAATATATTTGTGCATATTTCATATTTTACATGTAAATCAAGGAGAAGCAACAATACTTTGGATAAGTACAGAACAAAGATTGAATTGGCAGAATTGTTTTCAGTTATTACTAAGAGCATGAGCTCTTTTATGGATTTCAATAAACATATCTCTACCCTCTTAAATCAGAATGACAAGATGTTCAGTCCTTATATAATCATGTTCTTCACAGCAGGCATTAATTCAAGGTATTATTGTATTTATTAAGGTGTTATTCACATATGAATATAAAACTATGGCTAAACATAGATCTTGAGCTTTAAGGTTCTCTCTAGCTAGTAGTGAGGAATAGTGGTAAGCCTTTCCTGGCCCCTCATCCCACCATATCCCAAAGTCCCTTTTCTCCAACCTTAAGGAGAAGTGCACAGAATCACCAGATTCCTTGCTAAAACACAGATCAGATTCTGCAGTCTCAGGTGAGGCTGAGCTCCAGGTCATTCACAGACTACACTTCAAAAAGCAAGGCTAGGGGCTGGGAATGTGGCTCAAGAGGTAGCGTGCTCGCCTGGCATGCGTGTGGCCCGGGTTCGATCCTCAGCACCACATACAAACAAAGATGTTGTGTCCACCGAAAACTAAAATATAAACATAAAATTCTTTCTCTCCTCCCTCTCTCTCTTTAAAAAAAAAGCAAGGCTATAACCACAAGGAAGAGGAGAAAAGAAGAAATAAAATAAAATAATTTTAAAAAAGCATTGTTTGCAGAGTAACTACTAGGTACCAAGCAGTCCTCAAGGGACTTGGATTCACAAATCGCAATACAATCCTTTCTGATTGATGTGCAAGCCAACTGTGGCCTCTGCAACTCAAAAGACAGAAAGGGACAGTCAAGAATTCACAAAATGTTTGAATTTGAAAAGCAAAATCTGAGGGGAAGATAGAAGGAATTCATTATGTAAGAATAATATGACTGAACTTAATAAGACTAAAAAAGCTATTAGGCAGTGAATAGAAATCAGTTGTCTTTTATATCCATGATTAAATGTTCCAAACTTGCCTGAGTATGAAAATCACCTGGTGTATTTGGTATGGAAAAGCACTGAGATCCAAAAGGAGCTGCTGCTTAATCAGTCCAGGTGATTAATTCTTCTAGTCCATGAATCCAGAAAACACTGGTTTGTTATACTGTTTTGCTTTTAGGAATTTTGGATACTTAAAGCTTAATGTGGGGCTGGAGTTGCAGCTCAGTGGTAGAGTGCTTGCCTCAAATGTGTGGGGCACTGGGTACAATCCTCAGCACCACATAAAAAAATAAAATGAAGATATTGTGTCCATCTACAAATAAAAAAAGCTTAATGTGATCTTATTCTATTTCAGTATGTACAAGGAATATAATAGAATGAAATGGATAAGAATTGTGACAAGCTCAAGGGACCTGGGTAGATCACCCAGTTAGTACATTAGTGGAACCAGAACTTGTTTCAACTTCTTCAGTAGCCAAACTTAATACATCATTGCCATAAACTAAGTAAAATTATTTTAAAGCAGAGAATAGAAATCAGGAATACTATCGGAAAATTTTAAAAGAATAAACTATGATCTAGTTCAATAACCATTATCTATTCTGTGCAGGACATTGTATTACATCCTGCAAAAGACATTAAAAAAAATGGACCAAAAAATCCCTCTAGTTCTTATTTGCTCATTTGATACATGCAGTTGAGATTATGGCACCCACAGCAGATCCCACTGAATGTTTACCCACTCCTATCCCTTGAAATAATTCTTCCTAGATTAGAATTTTACAAAAGGGGGAGTTTCCCACAGTCATTAACTACTCATCAAATCCCCACTCTAAGGAAAATAACACATGGGTAACAATAGGAACAAATAAAGGGAAGACATAGACTGTCAGAATTTGCCATCATCTTGGGCTTAATTGATGTATCTCTATATATCTCAAAGATTTATAATACATGTGTCACTTACTGATAGGGATATTTTTGTGAGAAGTTTCCTCATTATGCAAACATCATAGGTGTACTTATACAAAGATGGCTTTGATGTCACTAGAAAAATAGAATCTTCTCAGTTCTATTATAACTTTTATTTATTGAATGACCATCCTATATTTGGCCTGATACTGACAAAAATGTCATTATGTAACACATGATTCTATCTATTTCCTTTGGTGTATCCTAATGGGTAGTTCCTCTCCATATGGGAATCTATGTGTGCTCAGGGAGATTATTTTCTGTTGGCTTGGAAAATTAAGTTTTGCAATGAGGTGTCCCCTTTTTGTGAATATGTTTAACTTTATTTACTGGAGCTCTTTTTGTAATTCCTCTCCTGAGCTAATCAAGATTATTATCAAGCCAAGAGTGGTGATGCACACCTGTAATCTCAGCAACTGGGGAGACTGAGGCAGGAGGACAGCAAGTACAAAGCCAGCCTCAGTAACTTAGCGAGGCCCTAAGCAACTTAGTGAGCCCTGTCTGAAAAATAAAATTAAAAATAAAAAGGGCTGAGGATGAGGCTCAATGGTTTAGGTTCAATATGACCAAAAGTGTATCTCACGGAAGATACTAATCTATTGAGCCTTTGCACGTTCCTAAGGAGCAATGTGGTGTGATAGAAAGTGCACATACAGTTGTACTGCCATGGGTTACTTAATATCATTAGGCTTTAGTTTTTAAAACTGTAAGGTAATATCAATAGTATCTATTGAGCTAAGTTTGGAGATAATTAGAAGCAATGTATGCAAAAAAAAAAAAAAAGGACGATGCCTGGCTTATAAGCAATGAATAAACATTAGTTATTATGTATAACAAAATCAATATTTTGACTTAAGCCTACTATGTTACACTTCAAATTTAATGTAATATAAATTATGTGAGGGAAAAATGATAATAAACTTCTATGTTAATATTTGGCCTTATGTGCATACTTTGTAATTCATACTATTTATTTGGCATCAATCAAAATTTCAAAGTCAGTATTATCAAACAGAAGAGCAGAAGAAAATTATACATGACTTGGAATATTACATAAAATTATGAAATTAAGGATTTCTTTATGGGCTTGACTCTCCACATACTTAATATTCTAGCTAGAAAGAATTATTAGCTCTTAACACAACCATTTGTATAATGCTTATACTTAAAATCTCATTAACGCATGTCTCAAAATTTTCTCAATGCAGGCATATCTTGCTAATATGAAACATTATCGACAGTGTGGGTAGAAACATGTTTAAGGAAAAGGAGCTAGGGAAAATCAGATCATGGTAGTTAAGCTATCAATGATTTTGAAATTCTGTTTCACAGGTGTCTTTCTTACCTACTTAGATTAACAAGCATATAATCTAGGTAAAATGTGTGCTATCACAATGACATTTTAAAATATCAAAAATGGATATAATGATTTTTCAGCTTACATGAATTATCAAGGATTAATGCACACAGTAGATTTATATTTTTTTAACATTTGGGATATTAATTCCCTAACTGTGAGAAAGGTGGGTAGAAATTAATCTTTCACTCTGAAGCTCTCTAGTATTTATGTACTATTAGTAACACAGTGGACTTATTGGCATTCAATTCCAACATTGGAGCCCACATTTTATGTCCTCCTTTGATGGCAGTAATTCCTACCTTAATGATCTTGCTTTTGGTATTTCTCTGGGGAGTACTACTACCTCAGTTCCCAAATATTACAGCTACAGTGTTTCCATTAAAAGGAATGAACTCCTTCATCCCAAATAGACAGGGCTGAGGATGTGGCTCAGTGGTAGATCATTTGTCCAACACACACACACACACACACACACACACACACACACACACACACACACATTCTCTCTCTCTCTCTCTCTCTCTCTCTCTCTCTCTCTCTCTCTCACTCTCTCTTTCTCTTTTCTTCCAAGGACTGATCTTATAGAAATAATTCTATGAAAAGCAAGTTATAGAGAAAAATTTTTATTTCATTTATATAAATAAAAATATACTATATTTTGTTTATGGATATATATGTATATATTTGTAGAAAAATACATATATATTAATTGAAAAGAGATTCAAAGAATGCCAGATTCATGGCTGCAGTGTCTCTAATCTTATCTGTAATGTTGTATTTTCTGGAGAAAAGGGGACTGGGAGCATACAAAAAAATTAACAATTATAGATTATGGAGAATCAAAATGGAGACATTTGTTATTCTTTATACTTTATGCACTTTTTAAGATGTCTTAAAATACAAGAATAACATAAACATTATGGTGGGGTATACCTTAGTAGTAGAGTACTCTCCTAGCATGCTGGAGGCCCTGGGTTTGATTCCCAGCACCACCAAATAGATAAATAAATAAACAATAAAGAATAGTATGAACTAAAATGCAAATTAACAAAATCACATTACAGGAATCGTCAAATTTATATCATAGGAGCTTTATCTCTCTCAGACCAAAGTGAAAAAACAAAGAGAGGAGAGAAGAGGCAAAAAGAGAGGAGTAGAGAGAAGAAGAGCTATGTGGAGTGCAGATGGTAGTCATGGCATAGAATGAGGGACTTTTTATTTCTAGGCAAATTTAAAAATATTCAACTGGGAAGCAAAAATCATTTTGAGAAAAAGTTTATTTTTATTTTGAAAACTCTTATTTGTCCTGCAACGTAATGCAATGGGAAAAGGAATCAGAATGTATAATTTAGCAGTTATGGATTGGCATTGGTAATTCTTTCAGTATTATACATAATTATACATAATTTGCTAAAAAGTTCTACATCAGATTATGTAGTCTACATAAGCCACTTAAAAATTAGAAAGGCAATCAGAATAAACTTGTATGCCTATCAAGATTATAGAAAACACACGTTCAAATAGAGGTTGAGAATGTCTCTCCAAAGACATTAACTGCTTGTGTCGCCAAATAGCTTCCAAACTTCTTGATAATGGTCCTAACTCCCAAATTTCACTTTGGTATACAATGTTAAGTGTCTCTTGGAATCCCTAGTTTTTCTTGAGAGCAGTCAATACAGTGACAAATACAGTTTTGTGAGCTCTATTTGGTAAGAGTTTCCATGTTCAGTCTCTGATAGAATATCAATAATAAGCTGCAAAATGTCAAAACAGAAGGATGTGAAGCACGGGTAGAGATAATCAAACCTAGATAAACATCCCCTAAACAACAAATATTTATTTCCCATCTCCAGTTAATGGGACTTATTCCAATGACTGGAGGCTTGTTTATAATGAAAGAGTAACTTTATTTCTATTAACTGGGTCTATGTTAATTAAGTTACAAAATAAAATCCAGCTGGGCTTCTCAAGATGAGTCAGTATTCTAACCAAAATCATTTTCAACCCAGCCATTTTTACAGCCTGAAGTTTTTAATTCATATTCTAGTGGTATAAATTAGCTGAGGCTTTAGCTCTTCTTCTTAGCTCTTCCAAATATTTCAAATGCATGAATTATTTATGGTTCATTCTTGCAAAAACAGAATTTAACGTAATAGTACAATGCCAAAGACATCTGAAGGAAAATTCATTTCTGTTTTAGTCTAAACTATTGCATAGTTCAGATTTCTAAAACATAAAACTTTAAATTTATATTAATTTTTTTTGCCAATCATAAGAGTCAAGACTAGAATTATGAGAAAGAATTGTAATAAGAAGAGGGGAAATGAAGGAAGAGTTAAAGTCCAGTCCCAGATACATTCTCTGAATGATCTTTACAACTGCATCTTTCTGGACCCAGACTTCTTCATCAATAAAATAAGGCCTCCTAGACAACCTTTGCCTACCTTCCACAACTATTTTGAGTCTAATGAAATGTGGTATTGGAAAGCACTTTGGAAACTATTAAAGTATTCTACAAACTTAAAATGTGCTACTCCAACAAAGATTTAAGTAGCCAACAAATGCGAAGGGTAAAGATAAAGATTACCATGTAGGGAAGACTGTGAGAATTTCCCCTTCTCTCTTCAAGGCTCTTATTTTTGCAGATCTTACTGCCACCCACAATAATTTTTTTCTCCTTTTACCTCACCCTAGGCATAACTCCAAACCCAAGTTTTTAGGAGATGAGAGGAACAATATGCGTTAGAGTTCTTTGACATTCTCTTCTTAAACATGTGTCGTTCCTTACTCTTAGTGCTGCTCTACTCAAGAATATCTCCAGTTTCCATCTCACATCCTATGTCCAGGACCACACTCCTCATCAGGGCCCAGGGGCCTGGAAGCTCCAGCCATTCTGGTGACAATAACATGCATGCAAAAGTTGAGTTAAATGAATCCATTTTGTACCTAAGTTATATCATAGGAGCTTTATCTCAGATCAACGTGTAAAACTAAGAAAGGAGAGGCTGGAATTATGGCTCAGACTGAGAGCGCTTGCCTTACATGTGGGTTCGAGCCTCAGCACCACATAAAGATATTAAAAAAAAAAAAAGAGCAGAGCTTTGGGGTAAGGTGGTAGTCATGGGGTAGAGTGAGGGATTTTTTTATTTCTAGGCAACTTTATTTTATCACTTGGAGTAAAATTCCTCACACTTTCTGAGAACAGGCCATGTTTTCCAAGGCAAAGGAGAAGAGAACTTGATATACTATTCTGTTCTGTGAACCCAAGGTGGCGAGACACCTCAGTCAGAAGCAACAAATTAGGGCAATTGAAAACGGAAAGTAGGAGTTTGACCCCCAGTGTCCTGTAGGACAGAAAAGAGATATTTAAAGAATCAGTCCAAAATAAAAGTGACAAGTGACAGGTCCTAAGCTCCTGGTTATTTTTTGCTTACAATGAACTGCTCTGTATTTTCTATTCTTAAGCATTTCTGGGGAATCAACCACCATCCTCTCACCTTTAGACAGAGCACAGTTTCTTTGGGATAGCTGCTGTAAGTACCTGGAGCTGGCAGGGTGCCTTATCTGCCTGCTGCCAAGGGAAGGTGAAGAAAAGAACCCTGCCACACTTCAGCAAGACATCTCTGACACTCCGGGTGACTGGCTCCCACAGAGCTAGATCAGAACTTGACCAGCACACTTGAAATCAGTACCTTACCAGACACTCTGTGGGCTCCCCTTGATAGATCAACATTTTCTTGTTCAATTATTCTGAAAGAAAATGCTCCCCAACTTCCAGTAGACAATCTTGCAGATCATTATGTGTAACTAAACGTGATAATAATGAAGAATTTTAAAAATAAAGAGGTAAACGGCCATTTCTTTTTTTTATTTGTTCTTATTAATTATACATGATAGGAGAATGTATTCTGACAGATTATACATATATGGAGTATAACTTCTCATTCTTCTCATTGTACATGATGTGGAATTACACTGGCCATGTAATCATGTATGCACATAGGAGAGTAATGTCTGATTCCTTCTAGTATCTTTCCTATTCACATTCCCCTTCCCTTCCCTTCATTCCCTTTTGCCTGATCCAAAGTACTTCTATTCCCTGCCCCACCATTTTGAATTAGCCTCCACACATCAGAGAAAACATTCAGCCTTTGGTTTTTTTTTTGGTATTGTCTGATTTCACTTGGCATGATATATTCTCCAGTTCTATCTGTAAATGGTCACTTCTGCAGGTGTATGGGAGCTTAGAGATATTTAAGAAAAGGGCTACCATGTGTCTTTTGATTCTTTGCAATAATTAAAAAATCATCACCTCTGTTAATGGTTGATTGGTCAATTCAGATACTATGTTAAACCAGAAGATAAAGAAGAATCTGACCCAAGCCTGTATTTATTTCTGAACTCTTCAAAGGATTATTAGACCCTTGTTACCCTTCTCATCGTGTGACAATCCATTAGGTGATGATGAAGACACTGGTCACAAAAAGTGAGCTGATTTGGATTTAGCCACAGTGACTCTTTGACATGAAAAGACTGAAGCATGGGCTGATTGAACATAGAGGAAATAAACGTTCAGGAAGGGAATCAAAGAAAACCATAATTGAAAAGTAAACTCTTTTTAAAATGGAGCTGAGGTTTCCAGGTCACGTTTGTAAAAGGATTTTCTTCACCTATCTTTATTCATGGCTTTCAGTTTCCAGTGCTGGCCCAACATATATCTATATCCCTTTTCACAAAACCTCTTTGAGATTGTTTTTAATAACTAACATGTATTAAGTGCTTCTTTTGTAGGAGGTCTTGTGTTAAGGGTTTGGCACTCACTGCCTCATTTTAAACTCACGACAGCACCAGGAGGCAGTTTTGTGGCAATCATACTTTACACACAGGGATCCTGAATCATAGAGCAGCACGTGCACCAACATGCCTTAGGTTAAACAGCTGCAAAGGGAGTCGCATGGCTGGGCTTCCACCCCAGGCTGACTCCAGAGCCCATGGACTCACTCCTTCACTGTAACAACTTGTATTCAAGGAACAACTCAAGGTTCAGTTTGGACATCTTACTTATACAAGCTAGCAGTCAGCAATTTAAAATATGAAAGCAAAGAGAATTGAATTCAAGGATTATCACTTCTATGCAATTAAAATTACACTGAGAATCCATCTCACTCCAGTCAGATTGGCAATTATCAAGAATACAAGCAACAATAAATGTTATGAGGATGTGGGGAAAAAGGTACACTCATAGATTGCTGGTAGGACTGCAAACTGGTGCTACCACTGTGGAAAACAGAATGGGGAGATTCTTCAGAAAACCTGGAATGGAACTACCATTTGACCCAGTTATCCCACTCCTTAGCATATACTCAAAGGACTTAAAATCAGCATGCTATGGTGATGTGGGCACACCAATGTTTATAGCAGCTCAATTCACAATTACTAAGCTAGGAAACCAACATAGGAGTCCTTCAACAGATGACTGGATAAAGAAAATGTGGTATATACACACAATGGAATATTACTCAGCCATAAAGAAGGATGAAATTATGGCATTTGCTTATTAATGGATGGAAATAGAAACTATCATGCTAAATGAAATAATCCAATTCCCCCAAAGACTGAATGTTCTCTCTGATACATGGATGCTAACACACAACAAGGAAGGGTGGGCAGGGGATAGCAGTTCATTGGATTAGACAAAGGGGAATGAAGGGAAGGGAGGGAAGATGGGAATAAAAAAGACAGTAGTGGACATAACTTTCCTGTGTTCATATATGAATATACAACCAGTGAAACTCCACATTATGTACAACTACAAGAATGGGATCCTAATTAGAATAAGTTATACTCCATGTATGTATAATATGTCAAAATATACTCTACTGTCATGTATAGCTAGAAAGAGCAAATTTTTTAAAAAAAGACATTATCATTTCTACTAATTTAATCAATGGAGTTTGATCACAATGTTTGCTAGGTACTATTTAGTTCTTTATAATTGATATTTTCATTCTATGATGTATTTCTAGAATAAATACTAAAGCAAAATTTAAGGGAATCTATGTGCATCCTTTGTGCTTCTTATTGAAGAGTATATATTTTAGGGAAAAACACATCAGAGATGTATTATTTGGGCCTAAACTTTATTCTGACTCTCAACCCTTGGTTGGTAGCATCTCTATCTTTAGATTTAGAGCAGCGTGAAGTCCAGCTTGAGCTGTAGGAAAACAAACTTCCTAGTTCCCTTCCCATGCTACGCTTCAGCTTCCTTTAGAGAAGTGAAAGTCAGATACACAGCAGGAATAAGATTGACAGGATGGTATTTTGAACCCAACCAAGTCCTTTCAGCATGGGATGGGCCAAAGGAACGGAACAGTCCCCTCAGAGCCTTCTGTAATTTGCATTATTGAACTTGGGTGATGACACATCTTCTCCCAGCTGGAAAAGTCTACTCACAGTCAAACAGGCACTCAGAAAAATACATTCCAGTTTGTGCACTGCATACCATGGGTTTGTCCACACAATGTTTTCTTCTTATTGCCAGGTTCAAGAATTGATGTTTGGAAATGGCTTTTCCTGCATATTTTTAAAAATGCATTTCCCTAACATCCATAGAGAGTTCAATTCTCCAACAGATGAAGAAGGAAGGCATTCTATGAGTGATCCTATGTAATGTGACTGTGGCGGAGAAAAGGGAACCTCTACTTTCAAATGCCACAACTCAGGGCTTTTTACTTATTTGTTTATTTCAATTTTCCGTTTCTATTTCCCTTTGAGTGTACTGTATCTTTCTCCTGTGAAATGTTTCTATTGCAGTAAATAAATCCATGGTGATGATGTGGCCATTCCCTCTCAAAGAAAGTCACAGAAGCTAATTTCAGAATTAACCTCACTCTTTGGAGATGGGTCACAAGGAAACATTCATTTTAATCTGTATTTTAAAGAGAAGGTGGAAATGTTTAATATGGAATGTTCACTCATGTCCACTTCATTTTCAATCATAGAATGTTACCCTTAAGAGTCTTCTACAGTGTGATCCACAAAAGCTGTCACTTCAGTCCAATTACAACAAGGTAAATAACTCCACAGCCAACCTATCTCCCCTTTTCCATCTTCAAGTGGGATAGAGGAGATGGAGTGGCAAGGCAACTGTGAAAACAATGAAACATCACTGTGGGATCAAACTGTGTGAATATCTGCTTTTTTATTAGAAGCATGAACAGTTCATACTCAAACTACAGCACATCTTAAGGTCTAGTTATTAGAAAATGATAGTCTCCAAGAACTGTTTATACAAGTATGCATTTGACATGCTATTGGGTCATCTAGATAACACAACATCTTTGTTTGTATGTGGTGCTGAGGATCGAACCCCGGGCCGCACGCACGCCAGACGAGCGCACTACCGCTTGAGCCACATCCCCAGCCCCTATAATTATTTTTTAAAAGGAAATGAGAACAAAACAAAACAACCCCAGGAGAGTCTAGTCTAATACATCAACATTCTCAGTAGCAGATGGCAGATGCACAGAGCCCTTGCAGTTTTATGGGTTAATTTTCTACAGTAGCTAACACTTGGCGAATATTTTAAGTCTTTAACTGCCTGGATGTCCAGGCCCTGTTTTCTACACAGTCCACATCTATTTCCTTTGCTATCCCAGCAGCTTTCTCAGTGTCTGTTTGCATTCATATGGCATTCATGACTGGGCTGAAAAATAAAGCTTCTATGCTTAATTACACATTCAGCAAACCCACTTTGGCTGTCTTTTTTATTTATTGCATTTAGGATATCCTCTCCAATCTTATGATAAAGGGCCTGAGACGTGAATTATAAGCATTTTACATAATATTTACACATAGGATATTATTTAATATCAATATAGTGGCTTTTTATAGATAAAAGCAAATTAGACTAAGTTCCAAGGGCAGACTGTGAAAGACTTGCAGGTTAACTTTTCTGTCTTTTTTTTTTTTTCCACTGAGAGAAACTGTAAAACAACAGAACAGCCTGTGCTACATACATAATCAAAACAGATGTTCTCCATCTTAATTTTCATTGCTAATTCTGACAGCCAAAGAAATGTGCTTGTCTTTTGTATAGTCACCTATTTTCTCTCAAATGTGCCCTATTTTTCTCATCGCCCACTCTGATTGCTCTGAAAGCAAGGAGGCAGTGATGGTGGGTAATAATGCAACAGCAAGAACTCTGTCAGATTATTGGTAAGTCAGCCCATGGGACCTGTGACAGGAGGCATTGATCATGAAAAAGTTTGAAGTCTACATAGTACAAGCATTTGTATGCATTCCTAACTTTGATGATTATGGTTTTTATTGGTTTGTGGGATCTTCCATGACGGAAGCCACACTGATCATATTAAACATAATAAAGAAACTTCTTACAAGCACCTTCCTTAGTCAACCCAGACTTTGAGAACATAGCTTTTTTTTTCTTATTATAATAACATGTATAGAAATAAGCTACATTTTGATGACACAGGCCCGGTGACATATCTGCCAGAGCAGAATCTGGTATGCCTGTCTACACATGTATCTGAAAACAGAAACCCCTGTGGAAACAACAAAGTCATCCTTTCTAGAAGCATGCCTTTCCTTGTCTTCCTTGCCTTTTGTGTGCCCTTGTTTTCTGGGTGCTTCATACAGAAAAATAAATGACCACCCCTTTCCCTAAGAGTTCCTGGCAGCCTGGAATCATGAATATCAGACACTACAAAGAAGGCAGATAATTGACTTCCTGGTCTCTGTGGTGGAGTGTGTCATGTTCTTCCCCATAATGGAACACTCTCTGATGATATCTAAGTTCTCTTCTTACAACGTCTGCCCTACTCCACCCATGAAAGGCCCGCAAGGCCAAGGTCACAGGCCCCCTCTGCTATAGTGCTGCCCTGAACAATGGCTTGCCTCTTGGCCTGGCAGGAATGGAGGCAGGTGCTGGAGCAGTATTGCCAGCACCCCTGTTTTCTTCTGCCTGAGCACCAGCAGCTCACGGGTACCTCATGGCAGCCACACCTTCTAGGTCATGGGATTCCATTTCTTCAACACAGACTGGAGGATATCATCAGGAGCTTCAAAACTCCTGGCATTCCCAGCAACTTGGTTTCTTCATAATTAGTCTGGATTCTCTGACAAGTATTCCAGACCCATTCCATTTCAAGCCCACTCTGGATGATGGCCTCATTCTTCTCAGCAAAGCCCAGTGTGGCCTGATCCCCAATACAAGCATTGCCACTGGCCTCTCTCCTTCAGCAAGTTGCCCTGTACAGGCTTAGCCCAGAAAAGAACAGCCTAAACAGTTATCCACAAGTCTTTCACCATGTGGGAGAGCAGGTCATCAAGGGCAGACTGACCAGTGGATGAGAACACTATAAAGAAAGGTCTGGGTTGTGGCTGGATAAATTTATCCAGGGTTAGTTCCATACCCCCACCCCACAAGAGTGAGAGCAAATAGGAAACACAAAGTCTTAGGGGCTTCATGGAAGGGGCCTAGCCTGGTTAAAGAGTTGGGGGAGAGAAGGAAAAGAGGCAGACACCTCTGTTGGAACTAAGAGATGACTCTCTCTTAGTTCAAGGGAAGTTCCATGGGATTGGGGTGCCAGAAAATGAATCCTTTCCCACAAAGTGGAAGCATGGAGTCAGAGCCAAACTAAATGGACTAGAACACAGGGGAATGGAGGGAAAGGGTGCTCATCTCTGCAGAGAAATGTTTAGCAAAGCAGATCTGAGCAGAAATTCACACACAGAGCATACTCTGTCAAGGCTAAGCAGAGGGGCAGGTGGGTCCTCAGCTAATTTGCAGTGCAATCATAGCTCATCAAAACCAGACCTTGAAGCAGTACATGCAGCTCATGAGCTGGTCTCTAAAGCACTGGCTGGCTTGGCATCCACTGATTTGCGGACAGGCCGAATCTGAATCACCTTCTACCTTTTGTGCCAGATACTGGGTTGGGTACTTCACATACATTTCCACTAATCCTCACAAATTTCCAAACAATGGGGGAAAAATTAACTTTATACACTTCTAGTCTTAGCTTGAAAGTCACTTTCTCAGGTAGGATTTTTCTGAGCCTATAATCTAGATTAATTTCCCCCACTATACTATATTATCTTCTACTTTAATGTAACTCAGTATCGCTTATAATTTGATATTCATGTATGTGACTAGAACTCCTTTTGAGCAAACACTGTATCCATTTTGTCCCCCAACTGTGGCCCCACAGTTTCTATCACACTAGATCTCAAAACCCATTTTTGCATCCTGGAATACATGAAGGGGAATGAGCAAACCATCAACAGTACATCACATGTGAGCACAGAGGCCCTTGTGGGTGCGAAGGCACATAAAATACCTCAAAGTCAGACTGACATCCATAATCACATCAATGAGAGGTCTTCAATAAAATTTAACATTGATTAGATTCTTATTAAAATCTGGCAATCATATAAAATAATCATATCTATTATACTTATTTCCTAGACATCTAAGAAAACAAATAAGGAAAATATGTACACATGAAAGTCATTTTATTTATACTCTTTCCCAGAACTCCCATGTCGGAAAACTGCTAGAGAAATTTCAATAGATACATGAGAAAAATAAGTCTTCCCTTTAGAGTTAAAAGGTTTAAGTGGTGTACAGATCTCTTAGACTTCTCAGAGACTCTAATATGAGACTACTTGGTACACTGTCCTTATGTGTGGTGATGGAGAAGAGTCAGATGGTAAACAGATGTCAAACATGTTTGGCTTTGTTTGTAAGAACTAATGGACACCATCCCTCCTTCTGCCCCTATTTTCTCATAAAATCAGAATGGAGAGCAATTCTGTCAGTTTTTCAGTACATTATGTTCCACTCTCCTAACCTTAGCTAGATAAACATTGAAGAAAACAAATTACATAAGGCTGAGAAAATATAAACAAGAGCTTGTAAACAAGAGTCAATAAATCACTCTACCTGTTACATTTACCCTGCAAAGTAACAAGCTTTTTCAATTTTTGCCCAAGACTGTCTCACATGAATTGATGCCATCAGAGACCAATAGATTGGTGAGTGCTCAAATTAGGATGAGAAGTGGTCTTGTGCATTGATTGGCAGCATGAAGGGGCCTACATTGTACTCTGCATCCAGACCTTCTATTGCTAGTTCCAAATAGGGTATTCCAATTCTAATTTCAGAAAAAGGAATCTGGAGCCCAGAGATGCCAAATAATATACTCAAAGTCACAATATGGATATGAACCCAGGTCTTCTAGCTGCAAATCTGGAGTCTATTTGTACATGCTTTTTTCTTTTTTCCATATTTTTATTGGTGCATTATAGTTGCACATAATGATGGAATGTGTTGTTACATATTTGTACATGCACATAATATAACAATATAATTTGTCAAATATCATTACAGGTTATCATTCCCCAGTTATTATATATGCTTTTTCATTGGAATGCATGTAGAGCTGTCAAATCATGTGCCACATGGCCCTTTCTGTTCCTATTAGAGCTCATCACACTACCCTGTGATCACATTGCAGCCTGGCTCTCCTGTTCAGCTCATCATCCTCCTTTCCAGAGAGTTCATCTTAATTTTCTTAGTCTTGGGCAAAGAAAGACCATTCTCACATCATGGCACTTGCCAAAACTATTTTTTATCAGAAGAATCTCAGCTTTCATTAGTTTTCTCTTCAGACTCATGGCTCAAATGCTATTAGATGTTGAGTCTTGGCTGGAGACTTTGGCTCAGAGTTGAGGGGACTCTCAATCACTGCTGCAGGCTATGCATATGCTACTCTATCCTCCCACCCCTGTATACCTCCTTAGTAAGAGTGCTGAGTGCAGAAATGGCTGATCATAGCCCCTACTGGATTCATGACGCAGAACATTCTGTGAGCTCTCACAAATCCTTTGTTCTCCCATATCTACTCAACTGGCTACTTGCATACTCAAAAAGTTTCTCCAATTTATGAAGATGGCAGCACTATGAGGTGAGAGTACACCATATGTATCACCAGTAGCAAAGTGTTCTCCACCTGGGGTATATATTAGAATCACCTGGGGGATGCTTTTCACAAAATTTACATTCTTGATCATGACCTAATGAATCAGAATCTCTTAGGCATAGGCCTGAACACATGATGTTTGAACATGATTCCCTGCTGAATGTGCTGCACAATGCAACTGAGGAATCAAGTGCTATAAGATGAAGGCCAAGTTCCTTGGCACTGTCCACAGAGATGCAGAGGACCATGTGCTCTGCAGTGCTGATGCATGTGTTGGCTGCCCATTTTCTGAAGGAGCTGCCAAGAAAGGCAGCAATGCTGGAAACTAGTAAGGCTATGCTACACTGATGACAAAAGTACAGGTTATTAATTACTATAGGGCACTGTTCACTTTTGCCATTCAGTAGTTAAGTGATTTGGATAGGTGCATGTGTTGTTTACTAATACAATAATTTACATTTATGATGTTTTTTGGAAGTTTGAATATGCATTTATTTTTAGGATCTGGAAAACTGGGGGAGCTAGAAAAGCAAAACCAGTCTTAGATGTATAGGTTAAATGTAAACCTGTTTTTACAAGTATATCTATAGTGCCAAGTGAATAAAATAAAGGCAAACTTTCAGGCATGAGAAAATTTTCTATATCTCATCTGTAGTTAAAATACATTATTCCCCTCAAAATGGAAAAAAAAATAGCAACCAAAAGGAAATTGACTTGAATGGCTTTATGCTGTACACACCTAACATTGTAGTAAGAAGTAAAAATCTGATGTGTCATTTGAATATTAAATCAGAGAATTATGTCTTTAGTAAATGATGAAGTAAAAATATTGTAGAGGTGTACGTCAGGAACCCCATGCTCAGTTGAACTGTGCCAGGAACTAGCTATATGACCTTGGAAAAGTCCTTTAATTTTTCTGTGGCAGAATAGTTTTCCTTTGCAAAATTAGGAAGCTGGGCTAATTGACCATTAAAGCAAATTTTAATTCCCAAATAAGTATGAATTACATACTATTCAGGTAAAGGAACAGATTATGGAAACTTTATAGCTGTTACAATGCTTTGAACTATGATGACTTACTGAGCTAAACTTTAAAAATAAAGCTGATATTTGGTTTTTAGTTAACTTTCATTTGTAAGACTTTAATTAAAATTATAAAATGTAATAATATTCCATGATAATTTGCAAAAATAATAGACAAAAATGAGGGTGAGATCAGGACATAATGAGAAAAGTATTTTAATACAGCAAGTAGTTTTCTGTTCTTGATTGATTTAGAAATATATATATACACTAATGCTTAATAAATAAAAAGTGTATAAGTGGGGACTCTACCTTTCATTGTAAAGCACCTGCATTACAGACTAAAGGAACAAAATCTATTGTTACAGGAAAATTTTCTCTGTGTTTTCTTCCCTTAAGGGTAACTATCTTAATATTCTTTCTCAAAAGTGACTATTGCCAATATTATTAGCTTTGTGGTGGTTTTGAAATTGTAATAGACCTTTAAAACACTTTTGAACATAAATATACCATGTGACTTATATCAATGATTTAAAACAGGTAATAAGAATACAAAGTGTCCTTAAATCTGGTGCATTAATAATTCTTTTTAGTTATTTACTTATTTAAAGTACCCATTTGTCATGAAGCATTCACTCATTTTCTTTCACTCATTCATTCATTCATTCACTCATTTCCACTAAGCATAAGAATTTCTCCAATTCCAGGCATGGGCTGAACAAAAAATTTCCAAGTGGATAAGAATTGAAAGTAAGTTTTGGAAATGATATCAAGATACACAGCAGTCACTAAATTGAACAAGCAAAAGAAAAAGGAATCCCATTCTAAAATAATTCACAGACTTTCAGAAAATGTGAGAGGAGTTAGAAGATGAATCCTTCAGTGAAGGATGTTGAAACTGAGCCTCTACTATAGTTACGTGGAATCCAGGTGTCCTGATAGCTGGGATAACACTGTTCACTGCTGGCTTGGAACATGATATTTCTAAGGGAACCATAGGAATTGAATGCATTTCCAATAATACAAAGCACTTGCACACCAAGGAATAGAATGTCCTCAAATAGTGACTCTGTGCTATTTTGTTTAGGGCCATGGGAAAGAAAATCTATCCAATGATTCTGCGCTGATAGGGGGATTTTCTTTTCTTTTTGTTTTAATGATTGTTTTGGGTCAAGGCCAAGTGTGTAATTTTCCAAATAGAGTCATTTCCATTGTCTACAACTTGGATCTATTTTGCCCCTATTTAGTTTTGCTTGTTCAAGAGTATTTACAGGAAAATTTTCTCTCTTTTCTTCCCACCCTTTGGGAAACTTGAAACAAGAAGTATCTTAATACCCTCTCTGAAACTTGTAGAACTTCCTAACTTGAGCCCTTGGTCACCATCCTCATTTTGGAAACCCTCACAGTTATGGATAGTGACAAATAAATTTTGATTCCTAGTCTTAGTGTGAGCAGGCCAATGAAGAAAAAAAATCTTCCATTTTTGAATTAAAAGAAATATTGTAAATGACTAAAAAAATTGATTTTATAAAATCCCTTTCTCTTTTTTGATATTCTGTCCCACTTGTTTTTTCTTCATTTTAAATATTTTTCACAATAAATTTTAAAATCGTTAAATTCTAACAATTATCCTTATTTTGAGTGTTCAAATTTATTTTAATCTTTTAATTTTATTATCAAATCTAGGTCTATCTCTGTCATTATCTCCCTCTGTGTATACACTCAGGCACACATACATATATTACATATATTATACATATATACATATATTATATATACATATAACTGCATAATTATAGCTTTTTGAATTAAGAAAGTGAGAAATTATAATTCATTATGTATAATTAAAAACCTTAATATGAAATAGTAGGAAGAGCTTGTGGCAAGAAATGGCTTACATCTATGTCCATTCTAGATAAAAATATGAGTTGAACTGAAGTAAAGTCTTCCATACTTTGTACATCATTCCCCTGTGCCCACATGCTCAGTGACGGTCTGGTCCCAACCCAGTTTCAAGCATGAGTCATGACTTAGAGAAGATTTGGGGATGCCCCAGTTTATCCCTAACATTCATCCATCTATGCATCCATCCATGAATCCACCCACCTACCTGTCTACACCCAGCCAGCCAACCAGCCAGTCAACTTGCCAGGAACTGTTTCTGAGAGTCTGCTGTGTATTAGGCTCTGTGCTAGCACTAAATGTACACAACATTATGAAGCAAGTTCTTCATTGCAAGACCTGAGGAAACATGAATTTAAAAACTATCCAAGAATTTCAAGCATATTTTGAGTTGTCTCTGGATAAAGCAGATCTAAAAAGACCTGGTTGCATAATTGACCTAAACTTTTCCATTATACCACTCACTCAATTTACTCCTTTACCCAAATGACTATCATAAGGAAATGTTTAGGGAGCATACATGGAAAAGTAGACATGATATGAATCTTCCTTAATATACATAAATTCTCACAAACTTTCCTGGAACTGCACCAGGTGACTGAATATCTTGAAAACTGATTATGCCCAACCGCCAATCTCAAAAATAATAAAACAACAACAAAAATCTTTTCACATAGTCAAACCATGATCGCTCACAAGAACTGTTATCTTTGCTCATTCCAGACACATTTTACATTTCTACCAGCCTCACCTTATATGGTTCCCAAATAACTTCAGTATATTTTCAGATCATAAAGTCCTTGGCCTCACAAAGAATGAGAATGTTGTAGTCATCAAAAGGACTAAGTGTAATAACATTAAATTTTTTTCCTTTCCTTTTTGTAGTACTTTATAGTAATCATTTCAAATTACCAAAATCAAGAGAAATCTAAGCTGAGGCAGCATAAAATGTAGTTAAATATCTTGACTCTGAATCTTGACCACCATGGTTTGACTCTGGTTATTCTATTACTATTTGTGTGATTCCTGGGATAAGTCATTTGATTTCTTTATACTTCAGTTTCTTCATCTATAATAAATGAATGATAAAAATGATAAAAAACAAAAATAGTGTCAAAAGCTTATAAGGTTTCTATAAAGATAAATGAATCACAAAAAGTTATCATACAGCCTGACTTAATTACTGGACATGATTATTATTTTCATCCTGGAGAGAAGTGCTTGTGGAGTGAAGGATTTGGAACTTGATTTGTTATATTTGGGCATGCTTCTAATTGCCATGAATAAATATTACTAATGCCATCCCACTAGCAAAATGACTCAAGCAAAGGGAGATAAGTGACTAATGTGGGTATCTCTACTAAATTAAGATGGAATTAAAACCCAGGAATCAATCTCATCATCTATAACAAAGACACATCTATGGACCTTTCTAGTGGGATGGAATAATCCACTTACTTTGATGTTCACAGGATCATTAATCAATACCGATCAAGCACCTATGGGAAGTATGAGATTGTTATCTGGCATGAAAGTGTTCTCCCAAGTTTGTAGATATGAAAACAAAAATTTAAAAGTAGATGAGGTTTTCATTGTCACCTCTGGTGACAAACCGGAGAAACAGGCCAATATTATCAAGAAATTGCTAATTCCTCTCACTGCATTCCTATGCCTCAGGGTTTGGTTCCTTAGACCTCACACTATCCCATTGCATTTATATGTACCAAAAATATTTTTAGGATCCATTCCTATTTATCTCACCCTTGATATCCGAATGGTTATATAGTAGATTCATTCAGTTGGAATCAGAGCAAACATGAATGTTATTACAAAGCAGCACTAGGACTTATTCATAAGATGGCATGATTGTAAGTTTCATTTATCTCTTGAAGCTCTAAGTTGCAGCATGGGATACAAAGATAGCATGTACTTTTCATAGGAGTTACATTTTTATTAAAAGAAATGGTGATACTATATTTTGAGAAAAAAAAAACAGTTCTAGAGATAGAACCCAAGACCTCATGCATGACAGGCAAGCACTCTGCTATTGAGCTATTGTCACAGCCTTTGTGTTTTATCTTCTAATCTTATTGTTAAAAGGTTTTAAATCAACATCTCCTCTTTAAATCTTGTGTTTACTGATACAGTAGGTCATTAGCTTCTATAATTGTGAAATCATCTTTTTCTCTTGTCATTGTTCTTAAAAATAGTAAAGTACTATAAATAGAAAATAGCCAGATCAATTCTAACAGAAATGGTTTGAATTTCATAGGCTGTTTAAATTTTATCTCTTTTTAAAAGGTAAACATTGGGAGAAATCTCTTTTTGTTAACCACTTTCAACAAATGTATCCAAATAATCTACCATATCACCTTCAATCTTAAAAGCAGAAATATATGTATATATCCTTATTCATTCAATATGTTTACTTTTATGGCTCATCTCCCAAGAACAAGGATTTGAATGCTTATACTATGGCAATAGCAAAGAAATTGCAAAAGTCAGATAGGATATTTTGATAACTATTCCACAAATCCATGCTTCATCAAACTAGACCAAAGAGAGAATCCTCAGTCCACAAAACCTGCAGAGAAAGTAATATGTCTTCAGCAAAGAATTTAACAAAGAATATATATTTCTATGAGCATGTTCATCAGCATTTGTAAAGGATTATTAATTATTTTTTAAAAGCCACCTCAAGGGTAATACAGAAGAGCTAACAAGACAGGCAAAAAGATACAGGCTCCAGTCTTTTCTCAGATACTTGCCAATGAAACTTCCTTAACTCATTCCAACCTTAATTCCCTTCTTCATGAAATGACATCTAAGTTCCCTTTCAAATGTGTAATTATGAATATAATACTCTGTGATGATGAAATTTGAGGATAACATGAAGTTCACAAAGTGCTCTCACATCAATAATCTCATTGGATCTTTATTATAAGTGATTTTCAGGTTAAGGTGAGTAGAGTTATTACTCATTAGTTTCCTCAACTACCTGTTTTGATATTAGGTAGGATTCACTAGAGACAATTGGATCTAAAGTACCATCCAGAAAACCTAAGTTTTCAGGAGTCAGAACAAGCACCTTAAAATCTTCTTCTTCCTATGCTATGGCTCCTCAAATCATGAACACTTCAAAGACTTAATAAAAAGAAGAAAAAAGAAAGAGAGAAAGAGAGAGAGAGAGAGAGAGAGAGAGAGAGAGAGAGAGAGAGAGAGAGAGAGAAGAAAAGAAAGTGAAGAAAAAAATGTGATGCTGAATACTTCTGATGATGAAGTTCCCAGTTGAGACAAATCATATATTAACTTTAGTGAAAATGATCTCTAATTGCCATTTAGTGAATATTTGAGTGACAATAAATTTTCTTGAGGTATTTGAAGTTTGAAAGACCACTAGGGCTTAGGTAAAATTGAGTTTTTTTAATTTTTTTTATTTTAGGGTATATATTATCTCTGTAAAATGTTTTCATGTATGTTGAAAAGGGACAAGAAATAAATGGTTTAGAAATGAAAAGATGAGGGAGCTGGGGTTGTGCTCAGCAGTGGAGGGCTTGCCTCACAAACGCGGGACCCTGGATTTTATCCTCAGCACTACATAAAAATAAATAAAAAAGTGAAATAAAGGTATTGTGCTCACCTACAACTAAAAACAAATATATATATAAAAATAAATGGAAAGATGAGACTCTTTAATCCTAAAAGAAAATATCTTAAATCCTGGGTGGAATTTCAAGTATCTCTGATGTGTTTCAACCCCCATTACTTTAAGAGAACTCAAAAACATTTCCTTAAAAATATGCCCAACACTTCATAGTAAATAAAATACAATATCAAAGTAAATAAAATACAATAACATCTTTTCAACAGTCCCATGAGGTAGGTAAAATCTGAAATGTCTGTCCCAATTAGAAATCAGTAATAAAATAAAAAATTAAAAGCTATTCCAATACCAGGAGACTAAATAATATGCTATTAAATGAACAATGGGTTGCAAAAGATATGAAAGAGGAGATTAAAAAATTCTTAGAAGTAAATGAGAATACCAATACAACGTATCAAAATCTCTGGGACAATGTGAAGGCAGTTCTGAGAGAAAATTTCATTGCATGGAGTTCATTCCTTCAATGAAGAAAAAGTCAACAAATAAATGACCTAGCATTACATCTCAAAGCCCTAGAAAAAGAAGAACAAATCAACCCCAAGAGCAGTAGAAGACAGGAAATAATTAAAATCAGAACTGAAATCAATGAAATTGAAACAAACAAACAAAATAATTGAAAAATCGACAAAAGAAAAAAATTGGTTCTTTGAAAAAATAAATAAGACAAATCATTAGCCATGCTAGTGAAGAGAAGGAGAAAGAAAACTCAAATTACTAACATCCGTGATGAAAAAGAAAATGTTATGATGGACACTACAGAAATACAGAAGATAATTAGAAGTCAAAGCATTTCATGATGGTTAAAATCCATGTTATCTGAAAAACTGATTTTGCATTATATTTAACCCCTTCCTTCCTTCTTTCCTTCCTCCCTTCCTCCCTTCCTCCCTTCCTCCCTCCCTTCCTCCCTTCCTTCCTTTGCTCCTTTTTAGACCTTTATAGTTATAGATAGTAGTTGGATTTATCCCAACAAACTCATACATGCATGGAAATGATTTCAGTTCATAATCCCCCCTTTTCCTTACTCCTTTTCCCTCTTGTCCTCCCCATGCTTCCTCTTTCCTTCCCATAGTCTACTAGACTAACCTCTTTCTTCATCAAAACTATTAGCTTGGGAGGCTGAAGCTAGAGGAACACAAGTTCAAAGCCAGCCTCAGCAAATTATTGAGGACCAAGCAACTTAGCGAGACCCTGTCTCTAAATAAAATATAAAAAATGGCTAGGGATGTGGCTTAGTGTTCAAGCACCCCTAGATTCAACCTCCAGTACAAAAAACAGAACAAACATAAAACCCTATAAGGAGAGGTTGAGAGGCAGAAATATGACACCCTTTGCATGCATCACTTTCCTTCTCTGCTCTCCTGTTCCCTCCCTCTTGCCCACTGACCACACCCCTCTGGAAGTGCAAAGAATCAGGAAATCAGCCAAAGGATGGGCAACAGAAAGGAAAAGAAACAAGATGCCTCAATAATGTGATTAGGCAATCACCAGTCAGTTGTACAACATCACAAATAATTATGTCCATATTTGAAATGAAGCATATTACAAAAACCAGATTTGATAACGTTTTGTCAACCTGAGTTGCCATTCCTATTAACAGTTTTTATGGCTACTATAATTCACAATGAAGACCTGGAAACAAGGCAAAGTGCAATAAGACATGCTTCTCTCTTTATGTGGGTGTACTCTATTCTTTTTATTGAAGTTTAATAATTCACACATAAGCATAAGGAAAAATTTCTAGCAGAATATCATTTGAACCAGAATAGCTCCTTCCTTGCCCAGGCAAAAAAAAAAAAAAAATCAGAGTATGATACATAATCTAGCATCAGGATATTCTATTTATAACACTTCATGATCTTTTAGAATTTGTGCTTTTTCACTATTTGAAGTCCCAAAGATTCTCAGTCCTACGTTCTTTTCTATAATTCTTTCTCTCTTTCTATTTTCCACATGGAATGCTGTCTTCACATATATTAGGAAGTTTAAATAATGTTAATTTCTCCTATAAAGAAGAGGGAACCTACTTTCCTTCCATCAGCTTATTAACCTTTTGACCTTTGCAAAAACATGAATTATTGAATACATGTCTAATGAGAAGTAATTTTCATGTTTTAGTCAGAATGTAGTAATTTAGTGGTGGATATAATTTTGAAAAGAATTGAAACAATTCCTAAGCACGATAGTGAATCAATTAAGAAAAGATATTCATAATGCCAACTGTTATTAGATACATTTTTTTAAAAAAAATCTCAATTGATTAACATCATAAATTCAAAGCAATAGCTCTCAAAGTCAAAATTAACTTTATTTTTTAACCTCAAACTAATTTAAGGAGCTTAAATATGAGGGTCCAAACTTATGAGACCAGACACTACCTAAAACTTTGATTTGATGTTATTTTTTAAACAATAAAATGCCAAGACAGCATTCCTGTCTTTCATCCCAATCTTTCAGCAGCCAGCTTAAAGAATTTGAAAAACAAACCTCTCAGTCATTCTCCATCCAGATTCCTCTATCCACACAATTTGTATATGACTGTCTCCAACAGCAACTGAGAAAAGCAGGCTATGATAAATAAGCTTGTACACATTTTAAAATAAACAGATCAATCAGAAGTTTAGAAATATGGTATCTGTTCATTAAGTAGAGACTCAAATACAACAGAGCAGAGGCTTTCACTCCTTTTCCACTTTAAACTTTTTAGTTACTATGACCACTTTTATTTTAATGAAGAAATAATTATGGAACTATAATTATTTAGAATAAATTTTTAAACATAATTAATGGGACTCTTGTGTACATTTCATCTTTAACTGAGATCATACAGTAACAAAAAAAAATTAAGACCCCAAATTCTTATAAAGAAAAAAAAATTACCCTAAACCAATATAAAACTACCATAGTATTTCCATTACAGGCACTACATTTTTTATTATAAAAATAACTATTATCAAAGGAATATTTATCCATTAACCTATATCACAAATGGATTGTATTGGGATTTTAATTACTTACACTAGAACCCCAAATGCCATCTCCAGTATCCTGTGAGAAGGCATTTTCTGAGGCACCATCAAATACTGAAACTGCCACAATCTAATGAGTGCACCAAAACGTGATACTTACCTTACTACAAACAAATGGCAAATTGTAGGCGCTTTTCAGTTTGCAGCTAACTAGCATAGTTGTTCAGAAATGAACAATACATCTTCCACTCCAGTAAGAGAACTGCATATCCAGACTTGGCTTCCTTCACTGAACACTGGCAAGAGTGTCTGTTCACCACCGAGGGATAGCAACAGCCTCTTTGCACAGAGCACTTGCTGCTCTGAACTGCAGGGACTTAGAATGAAAGTAAGAGGAACCCGTGATGTTTAAATACCGTTGCTTCAGATTCACAGGATGTGACTCAACTCTCAAACCAGTAGGGGTATAGTTTCCCCAACCAAATTGTTAGTACAGATTACGTAACAAACATCATATTTGGGATCTTAAAATGTTCACAAACTAAACATTAGAGAACCATTCTCCTGTTCAACCAGACACAATTTGACTAAATAGTCAAAGTCTTTCCTATGGCACAAACCACAGTCAGAAATGAGAATAATAACACTGCATAAAGAAAATGAATCTGCTTGTTCCCTGCAGTGATTTCATTTAATGTTATTAAAGGTGTGTGAACTTGCCAACATCTCCCTGATAGACATAAAAAAAAAGGTACACCAAAGTTACTAACATTCCCATCAATGCAAAAATAATGTGTAGAATAAAATTCTATTTTAACATTCAAGAAATGGCAATTCTATACAACACAATAGAATCTCTTTCACTAAGTACAGAATGGAAATAGAGCTTTGTAGTTTTCTAGTACTGTTTCCCACAGAAATCCTGTCCTACGCTGTCATTACCTTGTGATGCTAGTTCTGCCCACCTATCCAATTCCAAGTCCTTCTTTATCTGTTTTGTGAACATTTCTAAGAGAACATGACTAATGACACAACTTCTCTGGCAAATGTGGCAATTTTATGTGCTTTTTCTACCACCCATTACCCCTTAATTCTGAACTGTATTAAGCTTGAACACACATTGAATTATCATATTTGAGCACTTCAGTGAATAAATATTATAGACTTAGATCCTTGGAGAAAAGTCTACTATGTAAATTCATCCACTATCATCCTCCCCAAGGAAAAATATTTTAAAAAACATGTTAATTATAGCAAATAGGCTGAAATAAACTAAACCAGGACTATTAAAAAGAAATGTAAGGTTATCCACCTATGTAATCTTAAACATTTTAGCACTCATATTAACAAAGTAAAAAAAGTAATTTTAATAAAGTTTACAATAATATATGTAAAACATCATGATTTTAACATTAATTTATACAAAAAATACTATTAAAATAATTTAATATTTTTGAACTAGTCTTATAGATTGATATATATTTTACACTCATGTTATATTCCATCTGAGCTAGTATATTCAAGTGCTCAGTAGCCACAAGTGGCAAATGGCTACCATAATAAATAACACAGATCTAGAGTTTAAAGTTCATTCTCAGTCTTCAAGTTGTAACTCAAATGGTCTCTTTTCAGAAAGATCTTCCCACACCATCTTTTCTAAAATGACCTTCTCTAATGTCTTCCCATTTGATATCTTTTTTTTTTATTTCTCATAGTACATCACAGT
The DNA here is from genome assembly GCF_052094955.1 of Ictidomys tridecemlineatus. Lineage (NCBI taxonomy): Eukaryota > Metazoa > Chordata > Mammalia > Rodentia > Sciuridae > Ictidomys > Ictidomys tridecemlineatus. The sequence continues at coordinate 103,042,378 of NC_135477.1, forward strand.
CTGAAATAGTCTTCTTTATTCATGTTTGCTTACAAACAGTGCAAGTAAAGTAAGAAATCTGAGGTTAAGGATTTTGTTGTATTCAACTTTTTATCTCAATGCATAACAGAATTTAATAAACATTGTTTAATAAGGAAATAAAATATATAATTTCTACTATGGTTTGGCAAATAACAGAATGTTACAAAGTATGTTTTTCATATCAGTGAATTTTCAGCAAATATATTAGGGCAATGCTTTTCTGAATTAAGACATTGCCTCTTTTTAAGAATATTAATGATCCTTAATCTGTAAAATGTTTTATTTTTATACACAATACTATATGTCATTTTATTACTCTAGCAAATATCTTAAAATAAACCTACAATATTTTGGTCCCTATGATATAAATCTGAATATCACTAGGATGTCTATTTATTGCCCATTCTCTCTCTCTCCCTTCTTCTCTCTTCTCTCTCTCTCTCTCTCTCTCTCTCTCTCTCTCTCTCTCTCTCTCTCTCTCACACACACACACACACACACACACACACACACAAAACAAACACACACACACACACACACACACACACACAAATCACAAATCAGGTTATATGGCTCAGAGAGCCACAGTACTAGGGCCAAGAATGAGCATATGACCTAAGTTGTTTGGGGAGAGCCATACTGCCCAATCTTGCTGATAATGGGAAAGAGGTTAAGTTTGGAGAATGTAAGCCTGAAACTGCTGGCTTCAAATTTACTACCACATTAGGTGAAACTGTCTAAAACCAAGGCCAATCAAAAGAAAAAACAAAGTCAAAGACATAAAAGACAAATTTCTGGCAACACTATTCTAATTCCCAGATATGGTCATGCATTAAGTGACATCCGCCCTCTGCTTTAATGATGGTTATGATGGAATATTCAGTGCAGAATTGTAATAATGAAACTCTGGAAATTTTGCAGTGGATCATGAACAGTGAAAGGGTTAAATAAACAGTGGGTTAACTATACCAAGGGTTACTGGGCAGTTATTTTTTGAAAGAATCAGGCTATATAAATGCACTGACAGTCAAAGCTTCTTGAAAGATATTAAATGTATTAACTGGAAATAACATGGCAGAAAAATACATTATACCTGAATGAGTATATGAATTTTTATGTGCTAATTCATAGGAAAGTGTCTGAAGGACTACATACCAATTGTGGACAGGTGGTTATGTCTGGGAAAGAGATTTAAAAGAAGGGAGTGATAAGGGACAAAGAGAGGTCTGATCGATTTGCTGGTTTATTATCAATTGTCTATGTCATTAAAATGAAAATGAACTCATGTATTCCTTAGGAAATTTGAAGAAAACTTTTACTTTAAGAATATTTTAATCTTTCTACATTTTGCTATGTTATACTCACTCTCCCTTATTATTTTCTCAAAACAATGTAACAGAAATAAAAGTGCTTTTCCTTGGCTCAATCTCCATTTTTTTACAGTCCCAATTTTTTTTTTCCTGATTTTTCAGTCTGGCTAAGGGATATGCCAAAGACAGAACAGAGACAAAGGACAGAGAGCAACAGAAACAGATGGCAAGCTTCATTAGAATCTCCAATGTGCCTTCTAATAACAGCCAATGTCTTTGACTGTTTTTCTCTTTGTTTCCTGTATGCTCTTCTATTGGCTTCATAAAATAAATCTCAGATTTATTCAAGTGTACACATATCAGCAGTCCAGAATTTATGACAACATGCCTTTCTTAACTTAATGTTGGAACAGAGTAAATAAACTTGATTATTTACTGCTCACAGAAAATTCTCTGGTACTTGAATTGGGTACAATAATTGCTTTCCTAATTAACCCATTGAGTTCTACATTTTTAATTCTGTGAACTTAACTATTTCAAAGTTACCATAAGTGGTATACATATTACTTGGCTTAAGTTTTTAAAGGTGTTTAACATGGGAAATGAACAAAATGGGTAAACTCAAAATCTGAAACTTTGGTTGCTTTTTTGGTTTGCTCTCTCTCTCTCAAACATCTTTACATTATTTTGGGCATACTCATAATACCTTATGCTTTGGTGTTTCCCTAGATTTCCACTGTGTGCCCTTATTTTTAAAAGATATTTATTTAATTGTAGATGAACACACAGTATCTTTATTTAATTGTAGATGAACACACAGTATCTTTATTTATTTATTTTTATGTGGTGCTGAAGATCGAACCCAGTGCTTCACCCATGCAAGGCAAGCACTTGACCACTGAGCTACAGCCCTAGCCCCGAGTATTCTCTTTTTAAAACATTTCACAGCTAAGATGGTTAGAGTTTGAGCAGGAGTCAGTACTCTTTTGACTGTTAATATGACTCACCAGGATTTAAGTGCATACTGAGTTGACAACTTAATGTAAATACTACTGTTTTTTCTTAAAGCATACTTATCCTTTATAGCTTAAACCTTCTATATAGTCTATTGATATTCTTATTCCCCACCTCTGTGTAAAGTCTTAACATCATGCCAACTTTGCTTTAGATTTTCTGGAATAAAACATTACAGATACACTTGAAGCCCACATATATCCCTTCTATCCCATTCTCCTTCTTTTCTCTCCAACAGTGAATACTACTGGGCTAGCATGTATTGTTTCCATGCATTTTGATATTTTCACTGGATATATGTATATCATAATTAAGATATTAATTTTCATGTTTTAAGTGTTATAAAAACAGCATCAGAGTTTATATATACATAGGCATATATCTTTTAAATTATTTTTGGCTTAGCATTATCTTGAGATTTACATATAGTTCTGCATAGATTATTCTTTTTAACTGCTGATAGATTTCAATTTATGTATCCATCCCCCTATTAGTGGACATTTAGGTTGTTCCTAATTTATTGCTATAATCAAGCTATTTTACTTCTCATCTATGTGAAAGGATTTCTCTAATGATGGGTACCTATCAATAGAATTGTGGGGTCATGGGATATGCACACTTATTTTTCTAGATTTTGACAAACTGCACCCCAAAATAGATTACTTTACAATGCAGCCAACAATGTATGAGAATTCTTGTCATACTTATTCTTGCAAATAATCTCCATAGTACTGTTACTCCAAATGTTGAAATATCAAGAATGTTGATTTTCCTGACTGGCACTATTGCATTTTGTTTATATTTCGTATAGAATCTCAGTGTATTAATTTGGATTTCCCTGATTGCTATTGAAATTGAGCATTTTATCTTATTGTTACTATTTTTTTCCTATTAGATCATTGGTCTGTCCCTTCCATATTTTGGGAAGATATCTTAATTTGTATAAGTCTTTATATATTATAAACACTACCTTGTCAGTGTTTTGAGTTACAGTTATATCTGTAACTCAAAACTCTTTATAACTTCCTTTGCTGTTTTGTTTTTAAATTTCAAATATTTTGATCTGGTTTTAATTTTTAAAATCTATTATTTTCAGTTAATTACAAGTATTTCTTGTGTCAAAATATGAAAATTGGGCCTAGTATAGTGGTGGAAGCCTGTAATCCAGAGATTCAAAAGCTGAGGAAAGAGGATCCCAAGTTCAAGGCTAATCTTAACAATTTAGTGAAGTCCTAGAAACTTGTCTCACTAAACCTGGGATGTAGCTTGCACCCCTGAGTTCAATCCCCAGCAGCAATATAATAACAAAAATGTAAGAAAGAAAATTAAGTTCTTCAATTATTATTCCTAAAGCATTACCAATGATACTGTCATTTTATATCTAAAGGAGAACTGAGAATTCCTATTTCATAAGAGCAATTTAGTTCCCCATTTATTGAACACCTGCCATGTGCCCCATACATGCAGTGGTCCATGCAAGTAATCAATTTATGATCGAATATTGGTAATGATGATAATGAAATGAAAATGTAACCATATGCCAGAGATTATGCTAATGCATTCTTTATAGTAGCATAAGCAGGATGGACTAAAATGTTATTGTAACACACACGCACACACACACACACAGACACACACCCAATGCTAGGGACATAGAAGGAGATTATATTATAACCTTGTACCCCAAAGACTAAGGTATAGTTTGTACTTGAAAACCAAATACAGAAGATCTGGAGCTGAGATTCATATTTTCTCAAGGAGGTCTATTCAGATCACTCAAAAATTAATCCTAATTTATTTAGAAGATAAAAGTTAAAGGGAAGGAAAGGTTATTAATTTCAACAAAAAATGTTCCCTTGGGAGACAAGGTTATTTTTATAATCAGTGATTCAATCAGTTTCTCCATTCATTAGAGAAAAAAGTAAGAAAAAAATCCTTTGCTTCTTAAGAATCCTAACAAATGGTGCACACTCCTTGCTGTATCAGACTATTAATAATTTATAACACTGAAGATAAAAATAGGCTTTTGTTCCTGAATGAAATCATACAGTAAATACACTTAGACAATGCATTCAAATTTCTTTCTTTTGTAAATATAGATGCTCGCATTACATTTAAAACTACAACCTTAAAAAGTATGGAAAATTAGACTGTTTGATATTCTTCACCCAGGAGGAAGAAAAGCTCTTGAGCTAGAAATAGAAAAGGGTGACCATCAGCACCACACATTTCCTGAGGAAAGATTAAGGGCATCCCACTTCCCTGCAGCTCTGTGACTTACGCTTGAGCCTTCACTTCACTGTAACCCTCCAGGACTTACTAACTTAAATGTGTTTTCCCTACTCAGGGGTGACAGAGAACTGAATCTGAAAATGAGAAAATAGAACTGCCATCTGAGAATTAAAGTTAGAAATAAAAATCTAACAGGTCAGTGCATAGATAAATGAAGGCAACTTCAATTGTCAGAATGATGCAAACTCAAATGGCTGGAGACACACACATTGCTAACAGCAAAGCAGTCCAATATCTTAGATCTGGTAGGAACCATGGTAACCAGAATGAAGGGCAGGACTCTAGCCTTATTTAGAGAAGACATCCTCAACTCAGTGCCAGACAATTAACCAGATGTGGAAAGGAGGCAGATCTCTGGATTTTTCAAGAAAGGCTACAGAACTGAGTTGTTTTAAAATCTTAGCCTTTATACAGTATGAGACAAAATAAGCTTTTGAAGTCCAAATGTGTCCCACAGGTTGTCAGTCTCAGACTCTTTGGCACAGCAATAGCCTGATTGATTGAAACAATGTGTGAAACAGGTAGGACATAGCACAGACCAGGAAAATAAGTAAAAAGTAGTTTCAGAAGCAAGCACAGGCAGTAGCCATTCAAAGAAGACTGCCATCTGAGAATTAAGGCTTGTAATAAAAATATACATATTAGAATATAGATAAATGAAAGCAGCTTCAACTGTCAGGATGATACAGACTCAAATGGCTGGAGGGAGGCACATTACTAACAGGTAAAGCAGACCAATGTCTTTCACCTGTGGACCTATCTCCCTAATACTACTAAACCTGCAAGTCCAAGAACAATCTGCCCTTCTGATTCCATGTTCACCAAGCTGCTATCTGATTAGAATTTTGTATATCTAGCATGCCTTCATGGAGAAACTTGACTTGAAGAGCAACTCAGCATCTGTCTTCTAATATAAATTAATGAACAGATGGGTTAGAGATTTCCACAAGTGTGACTGGCCTCCAGACACAATGAACTGGATGGGCACAGGAGCTGCTCATGCCCAGAAGTTCCACTTCATGTTGCAAATGGAAACATTGGCATTCTGATCTTTTATATTAGTTGTATGAGCTTTGTTAGAGTGAATCCAGCTTTGGAGGAGAGATGTGCTCTGAAACTGCTGACAAGTGTGGTTTCTGGGACTACAGGCTTTGGACCAGACTGTGGATAGTAGCAAATACTCTAAAACAAAGCCACCCTGCAAAGTCTGTTGGGATCTTAAGTAATTTATTTTGCCCTCACTCTAGCCCCATGGCCATCCATTTCAAAGAGGATCCTGACCTAGGTCTCTAGATATCCAGAAAGGACTTAGAAATGTGAACTTGAGAATTAAAGATAAATCCCCAGGGACAGAGCCAGAACATTCACAGGAATTAGAATACACATTGGTAATCATTGGCACTAGGGAGCAGGCACTGTGCTATGTGCTTGCCACAGACCATCCCATTTAAAGTTTGTAGAAACCAGGTGAAGCATGTACTGCTTTGGGTGATTATTCCATTTTACAAAGGAGGAAAACAATACTTTAGGAGGTTAAGTAATCTGGTCACATGGACACATCTGACAAGTTGGGCTAGAACCTTCACCCTCGAACCTGCACCACAGTATGCTGTGTATACTTTATTTCACTCTTTTGTTGTTGTTGTTTCAGGTCTTTTAAAAAATATATTAGTTTTAATTAGTTATACCTGACAGTAGAATGCACTTATATACTTTGATATATCATGCATAGATGGGATATAATCTCTCATTTTTCTGAGTATATATGTATTGTAGAATCATTGGTCATACAGTCACATATATACATAAAGTCATAATGTCTGTTTCATTCTACTATCTTTCTTATCCCCACATCCCTTGCCTTCCCCTCCTTTCATTTCCCTCTACCTAATCTAAGGTAATGCTATTCTTTTTTTTTCCACTACAATTCTTAATGCACATATATACCACAATTTTTGTATCTCTGTTTGTTGTTTTACACCAAATATACATTTTGCACTTATTTATGCCAAATGCTTTTCTAGCTACTTTATTAATATGACTTCATTTATTATCCTTGATGCTATGAAATGGACACTACAATAATCCTATTCTTATAAAAAAACTGAGACAAAGAGAAGTTAAGTAATTTTCTCAAGATTGTACAGCTAGTAGGTGGCATAACCAGGTCTTAAGCTCCAGAGGGCAGCCTCTCAGACTTTGTACTACTCCACAGAGAGAAGTGATAAAGACTCCAATTTCAATATCTGTACTGTTTTACTGGTTACCATGGTTCCTACCAGGCGGATGGATGGAAACAGAAGGTAAAGGAATTTCTTATGTCATATCATTTTTCTTTATTTTACACCAATTAGAAAAACTGCAATTTTTCTTCAGGATTTAAGAACTATGGAACAATTAACTATACCATAAAACACTACAGTCCTGGAGACAATTATGTTAAGGAGATCCATCCAAGGAGGATGACAATCTAAGTCTGCTGCTTTTCTTTCCTCACTACTGCAGAGAGAATTAAAGAAATACTTTTTATTTCTGCCTTCATAAATCCTGAGAGGTAAAGATTGGAATACTTTTGAGAAATGTAAAATGAAGCAAACATCTCAGAGTTTAATTTAAAATTAATTTCTTCTAGAAATGAAGGAAATTTAACTTCAGAATAAAAAGGCATTAAACATAAAGAAATAGATGTGTATATCTCCTATTTTAAGATAAGTTTTCTGTTTCACTTAAAATAGAACTTTCAGATCCATAAATTCTTGACTTTTATTAAGAATAATACTTTGGAATTGATTTTGTAAAAATAACAACTTCTGACTCATTATAAATGTGAAGGAAACTCTTCTATTTAAATAGTGAGGCCAGGCATTCACTGGTTCCTATACAATCACCAGTCCAGTTAGACCCTCTCAGTCAGGGGCTCAAGAACAGTCAAGCCTAAGTCAGAAGGACTCTTTCCTTAAGTCCCAATCTGCCTTATTCCTTTTCAGAGTGATTTAGTTCATTAGTTGCTCTAGTGTTGTAGGGGACAGATAAAGCAAGGCACTGAAGATGCAGGAAATAGTTTTATTTGGCTGCAGCCAGGTTCAGAGGGCACAGCTTTTACAGTAATCAATTAATACCCTGAACCCTGAGTTCAGGAAGTTTCAGAACTTTATACCCAGCATGTAAAGGGAGGGGCTCAGAAGTTCACAGTCTGTAGAATTTCACATAAAAGCAGCTTTTTCTTTCAATGTTCTGAGCAAGTTAACCCTTCAAGGACAACACCCGAGAAGGGGAGAGCTTCTTCTCTTCTTCTTTCCTCCCTCTGCCAGCTGTTACCATGGAGCCCAATTGGTAACCTCCCTTATCTTAGAAATGTAGACATCTCTGTGAAGCTCCAGCTCAAGGCCAGAGGCCTTGTTAAAGGATTTGTCTTTTTATTATCACATTTTGCATTTGTAAACACACTTCTACAAACTGCTATACTGGATAAATGTTTGTGAAAAACTAGTAAAGGGGCGTTCAGAACCTGTAGTGCTGATTTCTTCCAGGCCAGTGGCCAAGTAAAACAGAGCAACAGGAAAATACAAAGTTTGCCTACATTGAGGTCTTTTGTAGAGACTCTTTTGCTGATGGTTCTAAAATCAATTATGGTGAAGATTTCTGGAGAAGCTTAGTTAAGATTTTCTGTGGAGGAGGGGATGCCACTACACTAGAAACCATCATCTTGGGAGATAGAGCATGCTGTAGAGCCAGCTCATAAAATGGCACTGAACAAGGGAGAATACTTAATGATATTAATGATACCTTTTTTCAGTCCTCTGTTCTCCACAGATGGCATAATCATTTTTGCTCAAAACAATTTATATAGTCTGGTTATCAAACAGAGCTCACTCGCCTGGCAGAACACCTCCTCTAGCCTTCTATTACATGGGGTTTTCCACACAGCCCCTCATTGAGGCCCCTCCTGTGCAACCTTATCTATTTCATCTTCATCTCTCTCTCCCATTCTCTCATGCTGTTCCCATTCTTCCTTTCATTCCTTTACAAATCAAAAAAAAAAAATTTTAGGGGTTTTACAGCAAACTTTTAAGGCAGTGCTGCATGGCAGTTAAGATAGTATGCTTTAAATCCAGACTATTACACCAGTTATGTACTGTGTTTATTATTGTCATCGTCATTACTTGATGTTTAAAATTGAATCACTTGACTCTGAAGTAAGGAATAAAAATAATTTAAAAATTACAAATATAAATTACCTAGCTTTCTTTTTTTAGCCAATGCCTCATTTAAAAAATTATGTAGTAGTTCTGATGGTAAATCAATTAGAAATTATATTTTATACATACTCTTAATGAGTTATCTGGTCTTTTCTTCTTAGTCCTCTTTGCTGTTTTCTCCTGTCCCTTCAATGGTACTGGTCCAGAGTCATGAGTCCAAAGTCCTCTGCTTTTCTTGCTAAAAAGTAGATGTCCTAAACTTCATGAAGTAGAACAGGTGTTCAGCACACATTAGAGGCATGGCTGGGGCATTCACTCACCTATCTAAAAGTGCTGCTATTTTTTTCTGCTCAGTACACACACACACACACACACACACACACACACACACTATTGACATATATATCTTCCTTTCATTCAGTGTGTGTGTGTGTGTGTGTGTGTGTGTGTGTGTGTATGTATATATACATATAATCTCCATATCCAGAGGGGTTTATAATCTATCAAAGTATTTCCTAGATACCTTCACCTGGATATGTTCCTGGTATATCAAACTGGGCTTTTGGAATTGTATCAGTGTCATCCTACTCCATAATGCCCCCTCCTTTTCCAATCCTCCTTTCCTTAGTGCCTCCTTCCTTGTTGCTATAGGCTTTTGCCCAAACCAGACACCTGGAATTCATCCAGGATCTTCTTTCACCACTAAGGGCCAATCACTCACAAAGGCCTGCCAATTCAGTGACCTGTGATCTTCTCATTCCCATGGCCTACTTTCTGTCCTTCATAAAACTTCCTTATGCATAATTACCTGCATGGATAATTGCAGTTACTTTATGTGGCAAATTAAAAAAACATGTTTGAAATTGTTTATGATTCCTATTCTGAAGAGGTGGGGTTTATGTCCTCTCCTTTTGAAATAAATTGGCTTTTGTGACTGTTTTGAACAATAAAGTATGACAGAAGTGATAGCCTGTGACTCCTCAGGTGAGATCCTAAAAGGTTTGCAGTTTCTGCCCTGCTCACTGGTACAGCCTCTCAAGAAGCCTTCAGCAACTCAACTGCTCAGGGCTAATTTTCCCTGGGGAAGCCCAGGTGGCGAATTTCTGAGAGGGGAGTGAAAGCAAGAATAAGAGAGAGAGTGAGAGAGAGAGAGAGAGAGAGAGAGAAACTGTCAGTTCTGACTGCCTGAGCTTCTCTAGCTTGTCCCACATCTATTTCAGCTCTGAGTGCTATCTGAATGCAACTGCATAAATGCTGAGCTAAAACCTTTCCAGGCAAATCATGCACACAGTCCTGTTTTCCAAGATCAAGAGCAAAATAAAATGGTAGCTGCTAAATTATAGGTAATCTGTTAGACAGCTATAGTAACAAACACAGAAGTAAGGGTCTACCATAACAGAAACGTAAAGGACTTGTGTCAGTGAGTAAGGAGATGCTGAAGGGTTCCCCAAGAAAGTGTCAGCAGAAGTTAGCAGGAATTAGTTACAAGCTTCAAGGAGGCTGTCAGCAAGCGCTCAAAGGAAAGAAAGAAAAATATTGCTGGAAATTGGGAGTAAGGGTTTCCCTTGTAATATAGAATTGTATAGCTTGGCAATGATCATTCGTGGTAATGTGAAAATTAGAAATGTACCTAAAATTTTTGATGATTAAGATGAAGATATTTGTAGGGCTTTTTGTTGTTGTTGTTCTGTTTAATTTTTTGTTTATTCGTCTTTAATAAATGCAAAAGTAAATACATGAGGTAAAGAACAAATTGTTGTTGGGTTTAACAGAAAAGTAAACAAATATCTGTTTCTTAGCCTCTCTAAATAGTAAACTATTTTCAGTTTATGAACAGTATTAGGCCAGAGAATCCAGCAATCTAAGATGAAATTATAAGATCTCTATTAAGACTTCAGCTAAGTCAGTATCTATTCAAACTTTTAAGGTTGACAATGGCCCTCCTATATTTTTTTAATCTCAAAATAAACAACCATTTTAATAATGAGAGTTACACGAAAACCCATTTTGGTTATAATTACTTAATAATATATTTCACAAATTCTCTGCATTAAACAACTGGGTTTGTAAGTGTCTTAAGAATTTATCTTATAGGGAACCTAAGTAAAGCAGTACTTATCTTGGGGGATATTGGTAGATATGGAATCAGAAAAACCACCATTAAGGGAATTGTTCAGGTGTAAAAAGCACTGATTCTGTACTAAAAAAAAAAAGATAGGAACAATACAAAATAAAAGTGGACTTGGACATTTAACATTATATGGGCTGCAAACAGGCCGAGAAGACTAGTTATAAATGCAGTATTTTTTTTAAATGCAGTACTTTTATTGTTGCTGTTATTGTTTTAAAAGAATATAAAAAAAAACAACTCAAAGGGCAAAACCCACAGTATGGAAACCAGAATTGCAATGGATAAATCTCAGCAGGAATATTAAGCACTAATGAATAAACTAGCAACACTAGTCTGGCTGGACATTATGCTCACTATGGGCCAGTTACTGTACATGCCTCCTGATAGCCCCATTTTCAGTGGAAATGTCTGAGCCTGTCCAATCACTGAAAGTTGGGGGGGTGTGGGTGATGACCCATACTATCTCTTCAATTAAGTTTCATCAGACTGAGAAACTTTTCCCAAAGAACTATACACAAAGAACCTAATCTTCATTTGGTTTTTAGATATAAAATAGACTTAAGAAGATGTTTAGATTTTTAGCATTTGGGGATAAATTGGGTTTATTTTGCACATGAGAATGACAGATTTTTAGCTGCTTGATTAGTTACAGAAGATTGCATTTTCCAAAGATGGCCACAAGTCTCTCCCATTCCATATGCTTTTCTTACAACGTGACTCTGACATGCCTCCCATCAAAGGTGAGATGGAGGTTCCTTCCCCTTGAATATGGACAGGATTATGACTCTAGCAGAAGTGATGCTCTGTGACTTCTGAGGCAAGACCATAAAACCTGCTACAGCATTCATCTGGCTCCCTTGAGGTCTTGCTCCAGGATTCATTCCTTATGAAAACACCTTGTGACTAAGTAAATGTGGTGTGAAAAATCACCAAATGTTTCTTCATAAGTAGATGACATGTTGTTTCGCTTAAACTTGAATAACCTGATTTTGATAAATATTGAACTACAAATACAGAGTATTCTGTTTTATCACACCACAAGGAAACTCAAGCAGCCCATAGAGAAGCCCTTAAGGAGAACAATCTAATGCCCCAGTCTAAGCTCCCTGCCAATGACCAGCACAAACCTTTCAGGTTCTTGAATGAATCATCTTGAAGAGGATCCTCTAATCCTCACCTGAGTGGCGTAGCATAGAGGCCAGCTGCCTTTGTCAAGCCCTGACAAATAGCACATCAACGAGCAAAACAAATGACTCTTTTTTAAGTCATTAAACTTTGGGATTTGTTGTGCATCAGTAAATAGTACTTTCTTAGTGCTTTCCTTGCCTGCCCTATTTTATTTCCTTTCATTACCCATGAATTTTTAGAAGATGCGTCTGTTGAAGTCATGCTTTAGACCTTTCTTTCTTCCCATTTGAGTCTCTATCATGAAACCATAAGGATCTCGAGGCCATGAGTGGTTTCTTAACATCACAGTAGCATTAAAAATTCACTGAAAAGATTATCAAAATATTTGTTCCTGGAAATTTATTAGGATTATCATTGGAATCCTGACTCATAATACACGGATTCTGTGAAATTGAATCACCAAATTAACAATAATGTTGATTTCCCTTTAAGAAATCCAAGGAAAATTTTTTAAAAATGTTCAAATGCTGAACTAGTTCATACATACAAGTTGAGAAACATTCCTTATGAAAACACCTTGTGACTAAGTAAATGTGGTGTGAAAAATCACCAAATGTTTCTTCATAAGTAGATGACATGTTGTTTCGCTTAAACTTGAATAACCTGATTTTGATAAATATTGAACTACAAATACAGAGTATTCTGTTTTATCACATAAAAGCACAAGATTATAAGCAATCCCCAATATACTAAGAATACTAATGGCTATTAAAATTTCTGAGAATTTCAAAATTTTCTGTTAAAATAATATTCTACCTTTTTTCCTGAGAATTAACTGTTTCTATAGCAAACTCCCCCTGTAACAGATTCTTGAGTTTGCACCTTTTATTAATTAATTAATTTATTTTTGTTTCCTTGTCATTACTTCTATCCAAAGCAACCATTTTCTTTTTTATTATTTGTGTTAGGTTTTTGTAACAACTCTCTCCTCCAAGGAATTTAAGGTGCTTAGCATGAAGAGGTTTGGGGACAGAGGTGTTTGTTTAAATGAACATCTTCCACACTGCAAGAGCAAAAAAGAACAAAGTTAGAAGGAGAAGATCACAGGGTAAGGAACAGAGCATCATCATCAGAAGTCAGTAGGGGTTGGTCTATTTGCAGAGCAGTGAGAACTCAGGGAATTGTAAAAATAAATGTATGCAAACCAGCTGCGTAACTTTAGAGTATGCCCCCACCTTGGGAAAAGAAGGTACCAGGAGTTTCCATTTCCTGGTTGATTTCTGTATCTGTAGACGCAGGCTACTCTGCTTTTTCCAGTCTTTTATGCTATAGCAATTACTCTTTGTATATTATATCAGATTTGAGCAAGGCTAAAAGTGGAAGTAGTCTGAAGTCATTGACTCTATTTGACCTGAGCTGTCTCTAACCCTCTGAGGAAATTAATTGACTTATGAGGTAAAGAAGTAAGAAGTGGTAGTAACGGTGGATTTGAAATAATGGAAGACATAGAGGGCAGAGAGAGCAGGTAGTGAGTTCCTTCTCCCTCAGAGGCAACAAGTCCTCAAAGAGGAATGTAGTATATGACATTTAAGCAGGTAGGTTCTTAGACACTTGGAATTGGGACTCAGAACTAACCTGATTGAAAGATGATGAAAAATGTCATATTTATCAACTAACTACCTGATTTTATAGGAAGAAACTCATTCAAAAGTATCACATATTCAGCAAAACAAAATTTAAAAAACACAGAGAATTTAATATTCCCCTGTGGAAGACTGACTTCTTGAGAGAAAATTTTGATTTTGGAGGGTGGGTGAAGCATGGAATTTCAACAACTTCTTAATGCGGTCAACAGGAGGACATAGTTAGTGGACAAACTAAAAACTGGCCTCCACACAGCAGTGCAAACTTATCATTCCAGCCACTCAAGAAGGCTGAGGCAACATGATCACAAGTTCCAAGTTAGCCTCGGTAACATAGCAAGACCCTGTCTCAAAATGAAAAACAAAAAGGGCTGGGGATGTAGTTTAGTAATAAAGTACACCTGGGTTCAACCCCCAGTGCCCAAACAAAAACCAAAAACAACTCTAAAAACTATTTTATTCCCAGGAAAACAAATGAAATTCTTAATTGCTTCTTCAATTTGATAAAGTTATATAATCAGAAAAGGAATAAACCTCATATAACAAACCCAGCTTTGATTGGCAATTGCAGAGCAACATCCAAGAGGGCTGATTAGTAGCAACCCAGTTTCTACTTTTCTGAAAGTCTAAAAAGCAGTGAAGGAAAAGGAAGAAAGAGATGGAATGCATGTGAAGCAATAGCAAAAACAAGAGAAAGGGAGAAGCCAAGAGTTGCTTCAGAATTTGCTTGAGAAAATGGGTCTGCTTAAAAAGGTTTTCCATAAATGGAAGAAGCTCTAATTCTTGCAGTATGCTAAAGCACAAAAGCTTTTAGTATCTCACAGAGCTGAATTTCAGGAACGAAAGCTAAATACCATAAAAGGTCTGAAATGGTTTTTCTTAGAAAGGGCAGGATTTTAATTGTAAAGTCTTCCCATGAATATTGAATGGAGAAGAAAAGAAATAAGTTAAATTTCAAAAATAGCTCCACAACATATGAATGAATATGATATCATAGTATACCATGATGTTCTAAACAGCTTAAATGGAAGCCAATCTATACAGCTTGGTGTAATTCCATTATGTTTTTGCATTTTTGTGGTGTTGAAATGAATTACATATTACAGTTCCTCCAACATACAGATGTGGTATTCTACCATGACAGTAAATCATTTTAACAGCGTTGTTACCTTGTTATTTCAATAATCAATGTCTATTTCCTAATATATATTGAAGATTTCTTTGAAATGTTGTAAGAAAATATTCTTATGACATAAACTTTCTCAAATAGCCAATGTTAATATATTCATGTTTTTAACAATATTTATGAGCACTTCCAATGCGCCAGACACTTGTTTTAGAATGACAGCAGAAACTCCAGCAGAGACTGAAAAAGAAATCCTACAAGGAAATAAATAACATCAAACATGAAAAACTATTGTGAAGAAAACAAAATAGGTTAATGGACAAGTGAGAGGACTATAGGTGGGAACTAAGAAGAGCTTGAGCTGGGTTACTTTGACAAAGTCTTCAGTGGAGCCAGTTGATGAGGAGGAAGCAGTTGTGTCAAGATACAGGGGAAGGTTTTAAGATGGCTTCAGGAACACAGGCCAGCACAGAAATGATCTGTGCAGAAAAGTCAGGAAGAAGACATGACCACATGACCACGGCCTCATAAAAGAGGGGCAGAGTCAAAGAAGAAAAAATCAGAGAAATGAACATGATCTGAGCCTTTAGAGTCTTGAAAACAATAGAAAGAAACTTGGATTTCATTTTAGTGGTTCCCATCCTGGGAGTTTGGTGATCTCTTCTACAAAGAACTGCCGGGTGCAGATTAGATCTGAGGATGAGGGGCGTGGGGAGGGGGAGTGAGTGCACCTGTTATGAGGCTTGCAGGAATTCAGGTAGTTAGGATGAGATGTGGTAAGATTCAGGAAGTATTTAGGGTAAAGGTGATAATAAATAGCTAAGAGGACAGATTAAAATGTGAAGAAAGGGATCAAAGATGATTTTTTTGATTTTGGTCTAAAGAATTGGAAGCATAGTCATTCTTATTATACAGTAGTAAATAGGCATACATAAAGTTCTTTTTCACACAGTAAAAAATTAACAAGAAAAAAACCCCTGAATTTTCTCCATAGTCTTTGCCTTCCTGCCAACAAACTGAATATTTCATTTTTGATTTAGCTACCAAGGGTCTCACAGACACAATTAGATTTAAATTATAGTAATTGGTACCTGAGATTTCTGGCATATTTTTCTTTATACAACTAAATAATTTCTAATATTCCAACTTCTTTGTTTGATCTACTTTATAGATCAATGGTGGGTCTACTCTTTAAAATAAGATCACACACACACACAAACACACACACACACACACACATATATATATTATATATATGTGTGTTATATATATAATTTTTACAGTACTAGGATGGTTACATAATATAAATAAAGGTCAATGTGTTCCCAACCAAATAACCCTAGAAACCCTGGAATTAAACCATATTTATACACATTGGTCACTTCATTTCTTCTTTTGTCATGGCTGACTTGGACATTTTGCTCATGTTTTGATGTATTTTTTAATGAGAGGAGTTATTTTTCTCAATGAGTTTTTTAAAACTCCTTTTATATTAAGAAAATTATATGCAATCTAGATTTGTCAATTTTGTTCCAATTTTATTTTTAATGTTTTCTGATACATAAAATTATTTCTTTTTTACACAAAGAAATGTATCAATATCTTCCTTCATGATTTTTGTTGTCTATAATATTATACGAGCTAAACACTCACCTATAAATACTTTGAAGGTTTACCTTTGAACCTATTTAAGAATAATTCAATAATCCTAAAATGGGGTTTTGTGGGTTTTAGGTCCCAGAGACTTGATCCAATGCTTCCGTAGGAATAACCGCATCCATCCTAACACTTCTGTTTTTGAGTGCTCAGTTTCAGGATTTCACCATTGACACACCTGAACAGGTATAGCATCTCACACCCCACAGCTAGTGATGCCATTTCATTATCACATATTCCCAAAATTAAATCACCAGATCAATTCAAAACATCAAACCAACTTATTAGAGTAGAAACAAAACAGAACCAAACAAGCAATGAAAAAGAGCAAGGATTAAAATTGAAAACAAATACATACAAATTAAACTAACAGTTTATCAAGTAGTTCACATAGTCACACTGAGAAAATATGTATTTCAAATATTTTCACCAAAAGGAATCAGGCATTCCTACATAAATATCTGATTCCCGTCTAAAGGAGGGAAAGCACAAGGATGAGTTTGAATATCACACACCAGCCAGCAATGAGACATGACTTAGTATTAATAGGTCATGCCATAAGAATACCAATCCAGCTTGAACACATCTACATTGGATAGAAAAAAACTAAAAAGTAAAAAACAAAAAAACAACTGTAGGTACATAGTGGTATTTGACAGTAAGATAAGTCAGGTGGAGGAAACTGTTCCCTGCAAAAGAACTTCCACAACTAAACACAGAAAGAGTAAGATAATTTAAATATTTTTTAAAATTAAAATATAAACAAAAGTCCACTCGCAGTATATCTGTATAAATTTTTAAAAAGCTATATGTTCTAAAACAAGACAATTTTATTTCAAGATAGGTAGTTCCTGTTGAGATACTACATAGTACACATGGGGGAGAAGACATCTTGTGTCTTTTGGGTTCAATTGTGTGAAGAGCAATTCAGATCGCCCTCTTGACCAAAGTGACAACTTTCATGTATTCATGTTTTATGTTTCTTATAATCAACCTTTCAGGGTTTCTCAGCCAGAGCCAGGGATGTGAGAAGTTACCACTTGTCCCACCAATACTCCAGTTAATCAGATTTGTTCTGAATATGTATGCCAGTGAGTGTGCCCAGGACAGAGTGGGCAGCAAGTGGAAGTTAATCTAGCAGAGAGAAAGAATCCAAATCATGCTGAAGCTGCATTGGTAAGGGATCCCACTCTTCTTGTAGCTTCCAGAGTTCCCACTGGGAATATCTTCTGCTGGCCACAGGTACAATAAGAAAGAGGGAATGAAGAATGTGAATTATTCACAAGCAGGCTGAAGGAAATGCCTATCAAAGACTAAACAAATAGCTTCAGTGGTTTCTAATGGTGAGTGAGTGGTGGAAAATATAGCTCTTCTATGTGACCTTACAAATAATATTGTATTTTATCCAGTAGATCATCCAGTAGATCACTTAAGGCAGACTTTGTTTTTTCCTTCACAATTTGTGGTAACTGTGAATGTGACCACAATCTTTTACTCCTCCTTGTATTCATACATAGGGCAATGTCTTCGCTGCTCCTGTTAAGAGGTAGAATTTATTTTACCTTTCCTTGAATAGAGGTTGGTTTGTGACTTGTTTTAAATGATAGCACACATCTAAAGTTAATGCTGTGCTAGTTCCAAGTGCAGCCCCAAGAGGCCTTTCAAGCTCTCACAGACTTGCCAGTGTGAATAAGCCCAGGCTAGCCAGCCGGAGCATAAGAAACCAATTTCATCAAAGACAAGTGGCTGAGGCCATTCCAGTCTAGCCAGCCTTGGCTGACCCAACAGCTAACTGCAGATGCATGTGTGAACTAAGCCAACACCAGAAGACAAGCCCAGTTCAGCCCAGCCAAAATGCCAACTTGCATTATAAGCTAAACAAATGGCTATTTTAAGCCCCAAAGTTTAGGGGTGTTTATTCTGCAACAAAAGCTAATAGATATACCACCATCCCTAGTGAAAGCATATTGAAAAGGTACACATTAAAAGTTGCATAAATATGTTTCTAAGGAGATTAATCCATCTAATACAATGCCTATTGTGTGTCAGTGCTGTGTGTTAAATCCAGGATAGATTTAGAGAAAGAGATGTGGTTCCTGTCATTAAGGCACTCTGAGGCTAACCAAAGAGAGGATAATTATATGTATTCATGCAAGGTATAGCAGCAATCCATAACAATGCTATGTTCAGAATAACGTGAGAGATGCCCAGGACCCAGAATAAGGGTTGCAGAAGTCATAGGAAGTTCTTGAGGAGATAGGTTGACAAAGTGTTTTTAAAATGAAGCAAAACCAACTAAATGAAGCAGTACAGGTTAAAGTGTGGGTATGTATGTACTGTACAGACACAGAGGAAGACTTGAAGGCTACAAATTTAACTGCATGGCAAGATGGGACTGCAGAAAGAGGGGAAGATTAACTTTTAATAGTTGCCCTAGTCACCAGCTATGTGAACCTCAGCAAATGACTGCACTTGTCTAAATCTTAGTTTCCTCATCAGCAAAACATGATACGAACAGCACTTAGTTCAGAGGGTTACTCCAAAGAATAAATAAGACCATCTATGTGAAGTGCTAACACAGTGCTAACATGTAATATATACTTCATAAAGGCTGTGTGGGTTTTGTTGTTTTGTGTGTGTGTGTTTTAGTCAGCTCTCTTACTTCTGTGACCAAAAGACTTGATAAGAACAATTTTAAGGAGGAAAAATTTATTTTGGAGTTCACAGTTTCAGAGGTCTCAGTCAAAAGATAGCCACCTCCATTCCTCAGGGCCTGCTATGAAGTAGAACATCACAGCTGAAGAATGTGGCAGAGGATATCAGACCAGAGCATGGTCACCAAGAAGATGCAGCTCCACTAATCAGGAACAAAATATAGACTCCAAAGGCACACCCCCGTGGACCCACCTCCTCCATCCACATCCTATGTGCCTAGAGTTATCACCAAGCTAAGTCCTAACAGGGGATTAATGTGCCAATTAGGTTAAACCTTTTATAGCCCAATCATGTCATCTCTAAACTTTCTTGCATTGCTTTTGGAGGACACATATCTAAACCATAACATTTTGTTTTGTTGTTTTATTGCCTTGTTACCATAAGCATATGTTTCTTTGGATTTAAAAGTATTTTAACAAAATAGAAAGTAAATCCTAATTCAGGAGATCACTGAATACTGCAAATACACATACTCAAACCTTGAAAAGAAGCAAATTCTTTATCTTATTTTAAATTATTCTGTTTCTGTAATAAATCAAAGTTTTCAAATTTTTTTTAAAAAAATAAAGAACAGCTGCTCTAAGCTGAAGAAACATCAAGTATAGAGATAGGGTGGTGTGAAACTATATGGTACATATGTGGGACTGCAAATGCCAAATCTGACCAAAATATAATGTGCGAGGGACAAGGTTGGGATAGATGAGGTAGGGGAAATAGCAAGAGCCAGTCATGAAGGAACTCATATTCAAAGTAAAGAGTTTGAGGTTCATCCCAAAGGCACTATGGAGTCACTACCAACTCTCATTTGGAATTAATATATGCCGCAGTCTTTTGGGAAGCAGTCAAAACATAAACTTGCTATTTATGCAGGAATGAGATGACACCAATTCCTTTACTCAGCAACAGTTTTTAAGTGCCTTCTGTGGATTGGCACTTCTTCAACACAGGGGATTCCAAGTACTAAGATGTAAGCCCTGCTCTCAGAGCATTTCCAGGCTAGAAGACAGGACAACCTTGGAAGCAAACTGCTACAACTCAATGTGCCATGTTGTAATAGGGCAAAGGATCTAGTTCCATGAATGTAATTGGTTATAAATATGAATTCTGGGAGCCAGGGAGGGACTAAGAGGTTAAAGTTGTTTTTGTTTTGTTTTGTTTATTTTTGCTTTGTCATACTGGGAATTGAATCTGGGGCCTTTCACATACTAGGCAAGCACTCTACCACTAAGTCACATCCCTAGCCCCCTGGGAAATTTAAAAAGATATGCAGTGCACTGGATAAAATATAACTCCAGTCTCTCCCCATTTCTGTGATCTCCAATTTCTCTATATTCCACTTCTTTCTAAACCCTCTGCAACATATCTGAGCAGCATTTCTACTTCTGCATCTACTGCCTGTGCTTACCAACATGAACTCTTGAGCTGTCAGTTATAAAAGGAATAATAGAATTATTTATACTGATATACAACCTGGCCCAATAGAGTTAAATCATAAACACTGCATATTCAGATTTACCCCATTCCCACATCCTAGAAGTGAAATTCAGCATTGATTGCTAATGGGACCAAATTTAAACAGCACTCTAAACTCAGTAGTAAATGAAGAACACAGCTTAAGAAAACTCTAAGCTGATTCTGAACCCTTTTGGCTCTCAGTTTCATAAGTTTGGAGTTTTGTTCAATGTGTATCATACATGAAACCATGTTCATAACATTCAAATTTTAAGAAGTAAAATCCAACATGAAAAATACCTTGTAACTTTTTTTTAATTTTGTGGATTATTGCACTGTCCTTAGAGCAAGAGTAGCCAATAGTCACCTCTTTAATCCACATGTGGAAGCAACCACAGATGCATAGGTGCTTCTTACTGAGACCCCATCTATGAGTTCATATTTTCATGCTTCATACCTGTGTTCAGTCTGTGTTCATCTATACCACAATGAACACTTTTATTATGCTGTTTTAAATTTCACTATTATACCAAAATCTACTGTAAGAACATAGCCAGGCTCAAAAAGACAAATGTCACATGTTTTTTTTTCTCATATGTGGAATCTAGGAGGATAAAAAAGACAACATGAAAGAAGGGGGACTATTAGGAAAGAGGAAGTGGGGAGAGAGAAAAGGGTGAGACAGGTCAAAAAGGAGAGTAGGCATGACCAAAGTATGCTATATCCACATGTGAAATGTTACAAAGTAACCCATAATTTTACACAATTAATATGTGATAGTAATTATAATAATAAAAATATTTTGAGAAGAAACATATATACTAACAGGTACTATGAGTTTCTTATAACAAATAAAAATATTTTCAGCAATCTTCAAATTTCTGTCTAGGTTGGGAAACTAGGTCATCATTCTCAAAACTGAATAACTCCCTTGCTTTTGTAAATCCTGTCTTCTTAACTGCATATTTAAATAGGGAGGACTAAAGGTGACAACAAAATAACATTTATTCAGATGAATAACATCAATTGTCATTAACTATTGTGAAAAAACATAATCTTCACATTAACATGCCTTATTTAATATTGCCCCCAAGTAGTGCTAAAAGTTTCCTAAAAACAGACCTAGAGTGGTCCATAGCATGCTATATGTATTTTGTGTAATTCTTCTGCTTGGTATAATCTCAGTGAATGAAAAGTGAATGAGAGCTACTGCAGCAGCTTGTGGCCAATCAGTAAACCATGGAGCTGGGATTTGAACCCAGACAGTCTAGCTCCAGAGTCAGTACACTTAGCCACCAGGATCACATGACTCACTTCCAGTAAGTTTAGGTCATTACCATAACCAGAACAACACAGGAAGTACTTAGTGTAAGTCAGCTATTATTTCATTTTTTGTTGGTATGTATGTATGTGTGTGTGTGTATTTAAATCTGTTATAGATTTGTATATGTGACAGATTCCTATATAGCTGATATATATGTATACATATGCACACAATATTTAAAAATAAATAAAAATCTAACCAAAAGGAGAAAGACAATTAAAATATTGTAAATATATTAATAAATTAAAGAAAGTAAAAGACATAAACTTTTTTCCTCCCATATGTTTTCTTTAGTCTACTATGGTCATTTTGTTTTGGTGAATAATTTTGACACATGATGACTACAAAAATAGTACACAAGTAAGAGTACTGAATTATATCTTTCATGAAGAGTAAACGAAGAAAATCATAGTAAGGGCTGAGAACATGGCTCAGTGGTAGAGAACATACCTGGCATGCATGAGGCTGTGGGTTAAATTCCCAGTACCACCCACCAAAAAAATAGCAGCTATTAAGATAAAATTTTGACTCAAGTTTCCTTTGAAGAAATCTGGAAACAATAATAATAATGCTGAACATTAAGGAATGGTGAGACTATTTTGTTTCTTAGAAGATATACTCAGCTGCAGTCTATCATGTGTATTTTAGTGCATCTGTGTATGAATTTAAACCATGATATGAAGGCTCACCATTTAGACTTCATGGGAAAATTTCTGTGTAAACTGCAAGATTCTTGCCTAGCATATGAATTAATTTGGTGAAAAATATTCCCAATTTGTTAGTATTTTAATTTGAATGTGAATATTTGGAAAATTCATTTTTAGTTAAAAATTTAAACGACATATTATTTTGTTGTCAGGATATATTACATCATAGTTAATGAAAGCTTGTTATATTAAAATAATAATTGATGTGAAATTTTTTAAAGGCCAATTATCCTCTCTAATAAACAAAAAATATTCATAACATAAAAATGATAGAATATATATATATATATATATATATATGCTTATTCAATAGGTCAGTATTAATGAAAACAAGTTTCAATACTCACTGAAATTGTGCTATAGCAGATCTTCATTTTCTAATTTTCTTAATTAGTATGATTTCTCCAGATATTCACAAAAATAGAAGAGTCAATGATACAAGGAAGCAATATCTCACAGAAATAACCGGGGTTCCCAGAAAACTTGCAAGTACATCTTGTTTTTGCAAATGAAGGGAGAAAGAAGAAAGGTATGCTGTTCAGGTTTAAAAGATTTTGGTATAATTCTATAATGAGTTTTAGCTTCTCTTTGGTCTGACCTTGAAAACTTAAAACAGTACCTTAGTATGGAAACTCTAGCAAAGTGTTAATCCAGAAGTAACCTGTTATGGAACTTGGGATCATTATTAGGGCCTCAATTTGCCTCTTATCTTAGGGAAATTTGGGACCCACAAAAATTTTCATAGGAATGAATATGCTTGTGAGCATTTATAACCCAAAGAAAAACATAATAAAAGCATTCAAGGAACTTTTGCCGAGTCTCCTGGGGTCTTGGGCATGGATGTATGGAAGAGGATAGCACATCTTGTCAATATCTCTTTATTCACACACCCCTCGTGGGAAGGATGGAATGTGCAGGGAGTTTATGCTACCAGGATGAAGTCCTGGAAGCACTACTAATAGGAAAGTCCCGGAATTGTCCCCTGTGAGAGTAGCAGGAAGAAAAGTTGGTCTAAACAATACTGTGCTAGGAGCTATCTATTCCAGCATGACTCAATTTTAAAAGGAATTCTGTCCCCAATGGACACACCATCCAGGACAAATATGATAATCAATCCTTTTAAAATTCTCCACACCAAGGATAGAGAATACATTTTTCTCATTACTTCTTAATAGGTTTAGGGGCCCAGAAACTCCAAGTGGAGTCTTGAACCTATACTGATTCCTAAAAACACCAAGCCTACTGGCTGCAAAAAAGCCCAAGGCAAGAAGATTTACCTCATTTTATACTTAGTCTCCTTTGTATTTGTTATATGATGCCAACTGCTGCAGCCCTTATTTTGTAACATTTCCCTGAGTTGGTGATCATCCCCTGGCATCTTTCTGGGGAACCACACTCCCCCTTCTTAAAATATAAGATTTGGGTGGAGATGATAGCAGGTGGACTTTCCCTGACCCACGTCTGAACAGAATATACTTTTCACCTGCACAAAGGTGTGGGTTCAGAAATATTGAGGTTACCTGAACAAAGCCACCAAGTAGCAAAGCATTAGATAGGGACTTGTGCTGAAACCATCTGGAAAGACTCTTCTCTTCTGGAGAAGGCCAGGTATCAGGGCAATCAAAGTACGGGGTTGCTTGTGGGCTTCCTTATCTTCACATTCAGGGAACCCACCATCCCTGAGCAGAGCAGAGTGCACACCAGCAAGAGAAAGGACACTGAGGAGACCCTTGGAGCCTGTTGAACCTGAAGCCATGTATATAGCTGGAATTTCTCAGCTATTGATCCAATAAATTACTATTTTGTTCCATCTGGTTTGTGCTACTTTTCTATCACTTGGGAAACAAACAAACAAACAAACAAACAAACAAAAAGAATATTTGACTATCTTGGCTGTATTTCCATTTACTTCCATTCAACAGACATCATTTGAAGACCTTCTGAGGGCCAGACACTGCATTAGATTCTGGTGTCTCAGATATGAATGAAATGGAGTTTCACTCCTAGGAGTTCTGAACTTGGCAGTAACACAGGTCAGCTGGCCACATGCTGTTTTGAAAATCACAGTTCACGAATACATGTACTGACCCTATCTCACTGGACCAGAACAGTCATTTTGAAGGGCAAGGGAAAATACTAAATTAGTAAGCATGCTTTCAAAATATAAATCTGGCACTATGTTTTCACAGTTTAATAAGCAAAACATAAAATTATCTTTGAGATGCTACTCAGTGAGAAGCAGAATTTTTCTAGGACACAATAGTAAATATTTAAAGCCTACTACTGAAAACAATGTCAAAAAATATACTAATGCTAAATTTGATTGGGTGCTAATTATAATGAAGATAAATAAAAGAAACCCAGAAAAAGCATAAAATATGAAACATGGGTACACACTAATTTATTTAGAGAATTCTATGTTTTGAATAATTTATTTAAGTATCATTAATCACTACTTACTTTCAATTTTAAAACACATGAGGAAACAGCTTACCTTTCCAAATGAACACAGATTTATTTATTTCATGCTATGAATCAGGTATCCTGGGAGATACAGCAATGAAATGCTTTGAGGCATTTGCTTTTAATAAATGAAGAATTGCCAGTAATACCCTTCATAAAACTAGATGAGTCAAAAAGGAGACATTGTTCAAAATCTTATGGTAGTATCATTCACTAGTTATAAATAAAAGCCACATTTTATTATAATTTTTTTAAAATGTCTAAAGTAGAACATAATAAAAAGGTAAAATAAAAATTAGCATACAACTTTTACAGAAATATATCTGATAAGAATACCAAGGCTATCAAGAAGAGCAAGAAGTAAAGCTAAGAAGTACATAAAGTTTGGCTTCAGCCCCCACTTTTCTGAGAGTCTATTTTTCTATATAATCCTTCAGGTTCCTGTGCCCCTAGATTCCATTAATCTGGAAAATTTTCAAAATTCTAGAAATATTCCTCTCCTTTCCTTTTGTCCAAGTATTGACCATTATTCAGTAGACTGGAATTATATGTTGGTGTATAGTTTGAAATGTTACTTTCTTTAGGTGGGATAGGACTAGGAAAACTTAATTTTCAGTCTTTTGAATCTTACATTCAGAAGCAATACAACACACCTGCATTAAAAGGGAACTTGGGGGCTCAAGTACCAATATCTATAAGCCAAGGTGAAGGAATAAGCCCAATCTGAATGCGAACTATAGTTTAAAAAGGTAGGAAAGCGGTGCTCTGCATTCCTCTTTATAACATATACAAAGATTTATTTCCTTTTTCCACATTCTTCCTAGTAATAAGACCAAGGTTTACCTCCGCTTTCCTAAAGAAAAGGGATTCGGTCACTCTCCCTTCAAGTGCTCTTTGTTCCAGGTACAGCTAGAAGGAAGGCCAGCCCATGAGGAGGACCAGATGGTCACCAAGAACTTTTGCTGAGTCAAGGCAGCTCCTGTCTGCTGGGTCCCAGCCCTGACACACCTTACTGACTGGAGCAACCACACCAAGTAATTCTCAGTGAGGTGTTAATGTTAATGATTAATAACCAGTTTAATATGTTACAAGCTCAAATACAGCCAGTAATATATTTTAAAAGATAAAACGACAAAGAAGAGAGGATAGAACATTTTAATGTTATATCAGAGATTTAGGCTGCTTATAAAGTCTTTAGATCAATAAGGCATCTAGCACTCCTCAAATCTGATCAATTTCATAACACTTATTTCATCCATCATAAAAGAAAACAGGTCTTGTTAACAATTGGTAAATAGTCCATAGCCACCTTTCCTTTTGTGCCATCTGATACTATTACCTATGGGTAATAATATCTACCAATACCCATAATAAAGTCCATCACACCTAATGGAGGCAAATAAATATTTGTAAAGTGGTCTTAGAATGGGTTGAAAAAAACCCAAAAGGATTAAAACAGCATTGAAAGGATGAAGATCCAGGAAAAAAAAATAGTAGTTGGAGGTAACAATAGGTAGCTATTAGCATCTACTATATACCAGAAGCTTTATTTTGAATTAAAATGATACTTATATGCCACTCAAATCACAAAAATAGTATTAAATAGAATAAAATTGTTCTCATTTTAAGAATGGTCCATGTGTGGCATGAAGGTACCTGATAAAGGCTTATTCAGTGTATGTTTAAGTTTACCAAGAGTCTGGACTCAAGGTCACAAATTTAAGCTGAGGTGGATGACATGTTTTCTTCAGAAGGTTCAGTTTCTCCCCCAGACCATCCTGAGTTTAAGAACTTCACATTCACCATAGTCCTGACCACTTAACTTTTCCCCAATACCAAAAATACTTCTGTATCTGTCAGTCGAGGAAGATATACTCTTTAAGCAAAAGGAAGGCACAATATTGAAGCAAAGATAAGAAGATACATCAACTAATCAATAGAAATGTTGAGTCACAAAAATATTCTAAAAGTCACTCAAACTGACAAAAAAATACAAAATCATTTTCAGATTTATTTAGATTTTAAATCTTTCTTCAAATAAAAATTATCAGAAGATAGGAATTGCTCATCAAGAAAGTGTTTGATAGGCTAGCAATTTTCTCTTTATTCTTAACCCTTCATGCTGCTCCCTATATAATGAATTCTTTAGGCTCTGATTCTGTCCTTTAAAAATCCCAGATGTTTATAACTAAAGATCAGATAAAATATTTAGTACCAGAAAGAGCCAGAGCTGGATCAAGTTCAAATCTAATTTTATAGCTGAGGATGGTGAGGACTTCCCTGGGGTTATACAGAGGCAGAAAATAAGATCAGAAGACAGCTCTCTGGCTTTTTACGAGGGATCTATTTCTTATACAACTACCTATGTCCTGAGTCCAACTGTTCTTACTCATTACATTCTGTTGTAGGTTAATCCCTTTGGTAGAAGACAATTTCCTTATATCAATACTTCATCAACTCAAAAGTTTACAGACAAGCAAAACAAATCAGAAGTACTTTTGCATAATTTCTTATTTCCTTTTAGAAAGGATATGAAAATTAAAAAAAAAGAGTAGGTAGGTTTTCTGTATTCACAGAATCACCCAACAGAGCCATTCCTCTACAATGCCTATAACAAGTAAATAATTAGTACATGGTAGACTGGTGAGTATTTAGTACTCCCATGCCCCAGTTATCTCTCCAGGAATTTATAAACATCTATCCAGTAGGCATAAAATATTTCCCTCTAAAGCATCACAACTTTGCAAAATGAATTACCACTGGGGTTTCCACACCATTCCTGATACCACATGATCAAATTTAACTGTGAAGACAGCACACTCTCTAATAGATCTTATGGACCCCCTCCCATAATACAAATCCTGAGGATCCAGCAAATTTACTTTGTTTTTCTTGTTTTGGTTTTGATCTTTTGTCAGAAAGCAACTACCCAGTCATGTTATTTCCTATCAACTCTCACATCTAGGTGGGGCCACATGACTAGTTCTCATCAGTGGATCCTAAGTGGAAAAAATGTATCACCTATCAGCAAACATGTATGACAGGAGGCTGTGCCTTCTGCCTGGCCACTGAAGACTTTTTAAGATCAGTAACAACTAACACAATCTCAACATAGAAAGAACCCAAATTCTTGGAAACCTCACAAACACCCACATTGGACATTATTTGAGTGAAAACAAGCATCCATTATTGTGTTAAGCCACAGAAATTTTGGAGTTTATTATTATAACTATTAGCAAAGCCCCAATTAAAACATTGACCCAACTAGATATAGCCAGGGCAAAGTATTCTGATAAATAATAGTTGCTGATAAATGTGGCATAGAATATGCCAATTTTATTATTAAAATTTTCCTCTATCATGTTCCTAAGATCATAATCACTGGCTAGGCTATAAGTATAGCCAAAATTCAGGAATTCTACAGTTAAACTGAACATTTAGAAGGACTTTATATTCTTCTAATACTCTGCATTTCAAAGCTTACTGCAATTGTACCTGACTTCAGATTTCTACTGTAAATCACATCACTTCAAGTCTATGAAATTCAAGGGTGCTTCCTTGGAACACTCTATTTTATGATTCAGCAAAGCAATATCTCTTTCCTAGTAGGCTTCATGTAAAAGGACTTATTCTTTTGCAAGGGAGGGGGAAAAAGCATCAGTTCCTGGTATTAGTATGAAGGATTCTTGGAGACACTTTACAATCTGTCATAAATAAGGTCCTAAAATATGTTCAGATTTCTAAGGCCTGACTAAAAGTAAAGTTGTGCTTCCTTTTTAATTAAAAGTGTGTGTGTGTGTGTGGGTGGGTGTGTGTGTGAGTGTGTGTGTGTATTCCTACAGTTAAAAAGTCTTGATTTAAATAAGTTAAATTCTAATGGAAAGGTTTGTTGTCCTGTTTGGCATCTGTTTATATATTAGTGAAAATGGTATCTTTTGGGGGGTCATGTACTTGGGATTGAGCCACATCCCCAGCCCCATTTTGTATTTTATTTAGACACGGGGTCTCACTGAGTTGCTTAGCTCCTCACCTTTGCTTAGGCTGGATTTGAACTCACAATCCTCCTTCCTCAGCCTCCCAAGCCTCTGGGATTATAGGCATGTGCCATCGCACCCAGTGAAAATGGTAACTTCTTAAGAAAAAAATTTTAAAAATAAGCTAAACTGGGGAAATATGCTCATGAAGGTGTGTTTCCTTCAATGATACATTGAAGAAGAAGTGCTTGAAATAAATTAGTAGTGCAGAGTACCACAAAGTTTTTTGGTTTTGTCTATCCATTTTTTATCACAGCTTCTAACAGAATGACCAAGTTTGAGATCTTCATACTTCACAGCAAAATCTATTTCCAGCTCAGCCTATATTTGTTAAATCTAAGGTGATGCTTACGTAACCCACACTCTAAAGCCCACAAACAATTTCATCGACTTTAAATATATGTTATATTAATCAAATAATAAGATCAGATTCCCCAAAAAGAGTTTCAGTGTAAATTAAACTTTTAATTTAAAACCATATATATAAAAATACCATTATCATCTTGGAAGAGGGTCTGTTTCAATTGAGTTGAACATAAAAACCCAGTGAAGTGGACTTTTTTCCAATAACTGAGACTGAATGATTAATTTCCTCTGGTGTTAATTTTTAACCAAAATTTTAGAAATGTATGTTCATGAAATTTTTCTTATTTTTCTCTAGTAGATGTAATCTCTCTCTTTATGTACATTGTATGGCACTGATAATTCTCTAACTTATTTTTCTAGCTATTTATATATTGCCTGTCTATATTAATAAACCATAGCTCTGAGCATGCATCCACATTTGATTATTCTGGTCTCTCCTGTACTCCAGTACATAATATAATGACACACGTGTATAAAAATCACAACAAATATTTGAGAAGTATGTGCATACCATATAACACCACCCATAGGCTCGTGTCTGTAATGTCTCATGGGGGAATGTTCACATCCAGATGTCAATACGGCTTCTGTACCTCGTATAACAAGGCAGCTAGAGTGGAAGTGCTCTTGGACACTCTCCCAATAATTCAATGCTTCTTAATAATGTCAGAGGACAGCTCTCACTTTAACTTCAGTGGAACTATACCTAGAACAAATACTCAAATATAAGCATTTAAAAAATATATGGAAGGGCTGAGGCTCTGGCTCAGTGGTAGAGTGCTTGCCTAGCACATGTGAGGCACTGGATTCAATCCTCAGCGCCACATTAAAATAAGTAAAATAGGGTTGGGGCTGTAACTCAGTAGCAGAGCACTTACCTAGCATGTGTGAGGCACTGGGTTTGATCTTCAGCACCACATGAAATAAATAAATAAATAATGGTATGCTGTCCAGCTACTATATAAAAAAAATTAAAAATAAAAAAAATGTATTTTTGAAAAAAGAAATCACAGATCCCTGTTTTTTTAAGTAAATGGTGTTAATTACAGTATATGCCGTTAAGTACAGTCGTAACCATTGCATTTATACTTGAATTAATGAATGAATTCAGCAAAGTATCAGGATATAAAATCAATACCTGTAAATCAAACATGTTCCTATACATCAGTGATGAATCTACTGAAGGAAAAATTAGAAAAACTACCCCATTCACAATAGCCTCAAGAAATAATAATAAAAACACTTGGGAATCAATCTAACAAAAGAGTTGAAAACTACAGAACTCTAAAGAAAAAAATGGAAGAGAACTTAGAAGATGGAAAGTCCTCCCATGATGCTAGATAGGCAGAATTAATATAGTCAAAATGGCCATACACCAAAGGTGTTATACATATTTAATGTAATTCCTATTAAAATCCCAATGACATTTTTTGTAGAACTAGAAAAACAATCATGAAATTTATTTGTAAAAAATAAGAGACCCATAATAACCAAAGCTATCCTTAGCAAGAAGAATGAAGCAGGAGGCATTACAATACCAGGCCTTAACCTATATTCAGAGACATAGTAACAAAAGCAGCATGGAATTGGCACCAAAACAGTCACACAGACCAATGGTACATAATAGAAGACACAGACACAAACCCACATAAACATAATTACTAGACAAAGGTGCCAAAAACATTCACTGGAGAAAAGGTAGCCTATTCAACAAATGGTGCTTGGAACATTGAAAATCCACATGTATCAAAATGAAATTAAACCTCTATCTCTCACTCTGAACAAAACTCTAAGTGGAACAAAGATTTGGGCACTAGAACAGATACCCTGCACCTAATAGTAGAAAATGTCGGCCCAAATCTTTACCATGTTGGCTTAGGATCTGACTTCCTTAACAAAACTCCTTGAGTGCAAGATGTAAAATCAAGAATCAATAAATGGGATGGGTTCAAACTAAAAAACATCTTCTCAGCAAAGGAAACAATCAATAATGTAACGAGAGAGCCTACAAAATGGGAGAGAATCTTTACCACATGCACCTCAGATATAGCATTAATCTCCAGGATACATTAAGAACTCAAAAAACTTCACACACACACACACACACACACACACACACACACATAAATAATAAAATAAAAAATAACCCAATCAATAAATGGGATAAGGAACTGAACAGACACTTCACAGAAAATACAAATGGTTCAACAAATATATGAAAAAATGTTTAATATCTACAGCAAATAGAGAATTGCAAATCAAAACTACTCTAAGATTGCTTCTCATTCCAATCAGAATGGCAATTATCAAGCATACAAGCAACAACAAATAAATGTTGGCAAGGATGTGGGGAAAAAGGTACACTCATACATTGCTGGTGGGACTGCAAATTTGTGCAACCTTCATGGGAAGCAGTATGGATATTCCTCAGAAAACTTGGAATGGAACCACCATTTGACTCAGCTATCCCACTCCTCAGTTTAGAACCCAAAGGACTTAAAATCAGCATACTACAGTGACTCAGCCACATCAATGTTTATAGCAGCTCGACTCACAACAATTCCCCCAAACAAAGGCCAAATGTGTTCTCTGATATGGGGATGCTAACTCACAATGGTGGAGGGTGCTAGGGAAGAATACAGTTACTTTCAATTAAGTAGAGGAGAGTGAAGGGAGGGGAGGGGGTTTAGGGGTACGAAAGATCATAGAATGAATCACATATTATTACTTAAATATGACTGCGAAACTGATGGTATTCTACAGAATAAGAAGTTATACTTCATTTATTTATGATGTATCATAGTGCATTCTATTGTCATGCATAACTAATTAGAAAAAATAAAAAAAGAAATTACAGATCTCTCTTTAAAAAATATATATGGAGTTAATCACAGTATATGCGGTTAAGTACAGTCTTAAACATTGCATTTATAATTGTCCACAGCATTTCTTCATCTACATCCTGCAGTGGCATTTGAAAACCATAAATATTATATTTTTAAAATGTTAGAGATATCCATCACTCTGTAGCCTAAAGGCTAAAAGCAAAAAAATGGTTGGGAATAAGCATTAAAATGTTTCATTTCATCTGAAGTTCTAAGTAGCGATCTAGAAAACTCCTCCTCATTTATTTAATCTACCATAGTTCCAACTTGTCATTTATTTTAAGAAATAGAAGACAAAATGTATTTTATCTAAAAACGTACTGATCTTGTGTTATGCTATCCCCCACAAATATAAAGCAATTACTATACAATTGAAAAAATTAAAACTGCCAGTTCATCATAGGATGCCAACAATTTTGAGAAATATTTTAATTTGTGAAAAGTTAGAATGTGTAATAAAAAATATATCTTAGAATCAATGTAATGAGAAAATGGACAGAGAACATGTTAGATGTAATAAATATATTATGGAAATACAGAGCAGAAGATTTTCTTTTAAAATGTACACTTATTGTCCCCAAATAATATTAATTACGTATAAAAATATGTAATTTTAAAAGTATGCACTGTATTTAGATCTTTAATGATTTAAATCAACTCTTAAATAAACTTAATGATCAAAAGAGTACAATATTACACATATCTAGAAACTTGTAACCCTTACTTTCTCCAGAGAGAGAATCAAAACACGGAATACAGTCTAGGAAAGAGAATTTTTACCACTGTCCCTTAATACCTTTTGAACTAAGTAGTGTATACTGGTACTAATTTTGCCAATTAAAAAAAATAAAATAATTAAAAGATCCTCTCTTTTAAAAAATGATGTAACATAATACAAAATGTAAACAGTTTGATTTTTCTAATCCACTGGACAAGGACAAAGAAATTATAAACAAAACATATGAGCTTAGACTCCTTGCAAGTCTTCCCCTATGTGTAGATGAAGAGAAGTACATTTCCTTTGATGACTTCCTGGGTTTCGCAAGAAAAAGACTCACTCTTTGCATGTGGAATATTTGTGTCCCTCTCTTGCTGCAGACATCATTATTTGGCTTCTTCAGGAGAGGTGAAGTTCACCAATTGAAAGAAATAAGATACATACATTTGTATTTTAACAAGCTCCGATTTTTTAGATGCATTTAGTAATATATAAGTAAGGGTTTCCTGAGACTCTTAAATGTCTAAATGCATAAAGAAGAGGTTTTTAAGAGTAAAATGCTATTTGTGAACCAAATCTGCGACCCCAAAGATACCACAAGGCCCTGGAAGGCTAAGACTTTCACTCACCCGGCAGCTACCTATTGCAGTGTGGTTAAGATCCAGAGTAAATGGCAGTTTAGATGAATTTTCAACTTTGATTGTTCACCAAACTGCCTCTAGCTGACTGGCACTCTCTACTTCAGAAAGGTTTCAAATTTGAACCATAGGTGGGTGCAGTGGATAAAGATGAGTGAGCTGACAGATTTGTGTGGGAAAGCACATACTATCTGTCAGATTTGTCTTTATAAAATTGGAAAAAGGCACTTTATAAAACAAGAAAATCTGACTCAAAAAGTATATAGATTCAACAAAGGACTCAAATCAATTCTTTAAAATGTTCCTATCACCTTAAAAGTTACTTTTTTTTTTTTTGCTGGTGATTCACACATCCTTGCTAACACTCTGCTGTGATGCTGTGGCCAGAAACACATTTTCATAGTATCTGCAGCATCTTTCTGAGTGGAACGTGCCCTACAGAAATCTAGTTCCTGTGTTGCCTGCAGTAATGCAAGAACTAGAATAAATACTTCATAGGTTCTAACTACCTGTTCAAAACCTGAGCAAGGGAATCCAAAATAGCACCCCACGAGAATCTGGTTGAGTTTGCACTGACATATATTTGTCACAGTCTTTGTGTCATTAATTGGGACTAAAAAGGTTATGGAAAGGGAATTTTTGCCAGAAAGGTTAGAGGGATGAATCAATAGTTTTGTTTTGATCCAGGTTAACACAGGTTTGAAATGACTATTGGGTAGGCCCAATGGCCTACCTCCTGTAAACTCTGTAAGCTTGGAGCTCACTGGAGAGGCCCAGCTTAGACATGGGCATGAGTCAATAGTGCAGAGATGGCATTTTACAGTATAAGGTATGAGTAAAGAAGAGGACTGAGGACAGAGCTCTAGTGAACTACAAGTCTGATGGAGGATGGGGAACCAATAAATGAGACTCAGAAAGAAGAGCCAAGAAACTAAAATTAATTAAGGTGCTAATTAAAATTTCATACTCTGCATGGTTCACAGAGCCCTAGGAAATGAAATGGCTCAGGAAGGACACTGTAAACCATGTTTGTGCTGCTGAGATGGCAGGCAGAGTGCTATGAGGTATAATAGAGTAATATAGATAAGAAATAGAGAGCCAAACAGCCCCACCTCTGCTACTTATCAATGGCAAGACCTTGTTCAAGTTATCCAATCTTCTGGTTTCCTCATTTATAGGATGGGTATTATGATAGTACTTATCTTATACAAGGGTTGTGAAAATTAAATGAGTTAATACGTATCAAGTACTTAAAATTTGTATCTAATACACAGTATGAGTTATCATGAGATTATCATTATTATTATCTTTGGCAAGATTCTGATCTTAATAGAAGCCATTTCAATAGGGTGATAGGAATAAAAACCTATTTCAACTGGTTAAGAGAATATGAGATGAAGAAAAAGAATATAACAAGAAGAAATACTCTAAGAAGTAGAGAGGAAAGGGAAGTCACTGCAGGATGACATGGGCTAAAAACAATGGATTTCTCTATTTATAAATGAGAATACACGTTTACATGCCAAATGGAAATTACACACAAAGAAGGGGAAAAATTCCAAAAACAGGATGGAAAAGAGGTAATTGCAGAGTCAATTATGCAATGGATCTGATCCAGTGCCTGAATAATGGATATAGCCTTAGAAGAATCAGGAACAGGTCTGCCACCATATGAGGAAGGTTGGCCAAGGGTGTGGTAAGGGAGGAGTATAGAGCAATAGATTTTGGCAGTGGGAAGATGTAAAGTTTGTCTGAATGTATTTATTTTCTTTGTAAGTATTTGAAGAGATAATCAGCTGGGGAGAGGATACTGAAAATCTCAGAAAAAAAAAAGAAGGAAGAAGAGTAAAAGCATGGTCTTTTACCTATTAGGTGAACTTATCAGAGATGAATAAGATCATCTGACAGTGTTGAGTATCTATTTAAAATTTGCAGCAATAAATTTGAAGTGAGTCCAGTCAGGATTATTCCCAAATATCTTTTCAAAATTAACACTATGAAGTAGAGTAGAATTAACACTATGAAGTGAGTAGAAATTGCATAACTTATTTAATCTGTACTCTCTTCATATTAGACAATTACAGTTTAATAGAATTTATTTAAAGTTTACTATTGAAGTTATCTATTCTCTTTATAGAGAGTTATATAATACATATAAACATTTGTTATTTAATTTTTGGACACCCATTTTCATACTGGAATATGGAACTCCCCAAAGAGGATCACCGGGCTTTGAAATAAATTAATGTTAAAGTCATTCATTCAAACAATGTATTTCAGAGCACTGGGATTGGAAGTTGTAAATGTTATTTTTATGTGTCAACTAGACAGGCTAAGGGATGCCCAGATAGCTGCCTTCTAGGTGTGTCTGTGAGTATGTTTGCAGAAGTGATGAGCATCTGAAGAATAGAAAGTGTATAGATGCTCTACTATGACTAATGTGTCCAGGAATCATCTATTGAAGATCAGAACACAACAAAAAGGCAGAGGAAGAGGAATTCTCTTTCTTCTTGAACTTGAGCTGGGATGTCCATCTTCTTCTGCCCTTAGACATGGGAGTTCCTGGTTCTCAGGCCTTCAGCCTTAGAGACTTAAAACAGCTGCATCCATTTTATAACACATGTATGCTTGTAAATCTCCTATCAGTTTTGTTCCTATGCAGAGAACCCCAATAGAGATATCTGTTAGACATTAGGTTCTAAAACGCAATACTTGTTTCAATATGAGAAATATTCTGAAGCTATGTTCTAATATTTTACCTCTTTAAAATGAGTCAACAGTATTTGCAATCCTTGCTCCTTCAATTGTGCATTTATGAAGCATATGCTGAGGGTAAAGTACTATCCTATTCTTTATAGGAAAGCAAAGGAATAGTTCCTAAGCCATAGAACATGAATTCCATTTCATTTTCCACAAATACATGATCCCACTCAGCTGGGTTCTGGGATGACTAAATCACTTATTCAAATTATTTGATAAAATGTAGAGGATAGCACTTTTCAAAGGCATTTATCTTAATCTTTTTCTTCTCTTCTTACATTATCTGATGACTTTCATCTTTCACATGCCTTTTTCTTCGTTTTTCTAGAACTTAAAAGCGCTTTCATCTGGACATCAAAGATACCACTTCACCCCAAGCAGGTTGCAGCCAAAACATAGGATCTTTCTTTGAATGTCCTTCAACAGTATCAGCAATCAAGAGTCAGAGTGCACTGAACTTTTAAACATAAACAACAAAACATCTTAAAAGGTCAATATGCTTTTTAACACTGAAATTAAGCACACTAAAAGTTAGGACATGTGTGTTGTGTGTAGAAGGGGAAGAATACTGTCATTGATTATTAGGAAATAAGTTTTTGTTCAACTCTTGACTCTTGATCTCCGTGTCTAATCACTTCTTCAGGTGATGATGATTGTCTCTTTGGGGTACATAGGAAAGCAAGTATATATCTGTTAACTTCCAAGTGAACAAAAAATTGTCTGGTTTGAATCTGGGTGGAAGAATTTTAAACTATGAGCTATTTTACAGACTGACTACATGATCACAATATGACTTTCTGCTGTTAGCTAATTAACTTCACTCCCAGCTGAGCCTCCAAGTCTTTTCCCATAACAATACCTCTGCCTGCAATTTGGTAGTCCCATCTTTACCTGACTGTCTTCTTGTCTTTGAGATGTTAGCTTAAATGTTGTCACTTTAGCAAAACTTTCTCTGGCCAATTTAAGTATTCTCCAACCCCATGCAAAGACACTCTATGAAATCAGACTGTCTTATCTTGTTCCTACCATTCACTGGTACCTGAATTTTTATTGTTTTTTAATATAAACCCCATTAGTAAAAGACTGCACCTTATTGATTGGTGTGTCTCCAGGGTTTGAAGTAGCACTTAGCCATAGTAGATGCTCAATCAATGCTCTATGAATGAATAAATAAGTGAAACCATAAACCCAAACTATGGGTGTCTTAAAATTACTGTTAACCATGTATCAGGTCTTAAAAATCTTACTCAATTCAGTCACTTTATAGTGATCCAATTCTCATATGTCAACTAATTATCCAGCCAAATATTCTTTAATTTTTCTTCAGATTACTCCAAAACTGCAAGCAGCATATGAAGATTTCTTCTACAAACAAATATAGTAGTTCCCACTTCTCCATGGGGAATATATTCCTAAGCTCTATCATGGATGTGTAAAACCGCAGACACTAACAAACCCTATATATACCATGTTTTTTTCCTATAATGCTTAGTAAGCATAAAGTTTGATTTGTAAGTTAGGTACAGTAAGAGATTAACAATTACTAATAATAAAACAGAACAATTATAACAGAATACCATAATAAAAATTGTGTGACTGTTGTCACTCTTTTTCTCTTAAAATATTTATTGTACTACATGAAAATATTTATGGTACTGCATTCACGCATCTTCTTGAGATGATGTGAGATGATACAATGCCTGCATGATGAGATGAATGAAATATGATTCAGTGTTTTCCGGAGAAACATGTTACTCTCCTTTGGAACATGTTTTCTATCCACCAATGCAGTGCTTTTTCATCTTAATTAAACACCCATCGTACACTATTGACCATAACGTTCTCAGTTTGAGGTGCAAGAGTAAAAGTAATGGAATTTTATTTTCCTTAATCACAATTTTAGTTGAGAGATTTGTTCTTGGCAAACTTGGCACGGATTTTTTCTTTCCCATTAAATTGCAAGCCTTCTCCTTTTCACTGAAAGGAAGCACTTTACAGATTCTCTTTGGTATATCTGAATTTCCAGCATCTGCCACTCATATTTTGTGGCCACTATTAAGTAAAAGAAGGGCTACTTGAATACAGTCACTGTAGCAATACTGCAACAGTTGATCACATAACCTACATGACCCCTAAGTGACCAATGGGTTGGTAGCATATACAGTGTGGATACCCTGGACAAAGAGATGATTTATATCCCAGGCAGAATGAAACAAAATGAGATGAAATTTCCCCACAAAACTCAGAATGGTGTGGAATTTTTAAATTATGAATTGTTTATTTATAGAGTTTTCCATTGAATATTTTTAAGACTGCAGTTGACAACAGATAACTGAAATCATAAAAAGTTGCAGAGAAGTGGAGAATACTGTACCTATAAAAATTTAACACAAAGCTATAGAAAAACATAACATGCTAAATGTTTTTTTGTGACTCTATCAAAAATAATTTTGAATAAAGAACAAGAGTTGGTTGTTGCAATAAACTGAGCACTTTGGTTTAATTTGTACCATGTGCTTGAGGTATGTAGGGGGGTACAGAAAGAAAGAGAAGATATACTCAGATGAAAGTAATAAAGCTCTCACCTCCAGGCTCACACAGCTGAATAAGCAGGTCTGCACATTTGAAGTTTATGCTTGTCTTTAACATTAAAAAATCTAGAGATAAACTGAGGATATCACCTAGGAACAATGTTAGTGTTCCTTCCATTTATTAATATCAATAATAGTGAAGTTACAAAAATTATATTTGAGTTATTTGTATTTAACTTGGCTTACATCACAGGAGTGAAATAAGTCATATATATGAGACATAGTAAAGACAAAGACCAGAAAACTATGCATGTACTTCTTCAAGCTTTTCATTTTCATGTGCCTAATTATCTTTTTGTTTCAGGAAAATCTCTGTTTCAATTAAAAACACAGTTCACAAATGTTCCTAAATATGGTTTTTAAATTGAATTTGTTTAGCCTCATAAACACCCCAATACGTGTATTCTTATTTCCATAGCAGACTAGATTTTGTATGACATTATTTTATTGCATTTAAATGTACTAAAGCAGGAAAATGCTGGAATTATGCTTTACTATGTTTGCACATTACATTTTCAGATAATAAAGAACCTGTTCACGATTTTAGATGCTTAGTGAAGCATCTAAGAAGGCTATTTTTTTTTCTAGCCACAGCAAATTCTTTCTAGTAAATTCCACGTGGCAAATTCATTTGGTTCTTGAAAATATCTTTGATGAGAAAAACACTTAATGAAGTCAATTTCCCCTATGTCAGAAATCAGTGGAAACCACCAGTTTTAAAATAACCACTTTTGGTTATTTCTGATGTTTTGAATGATCTCCTTGAAAACCTCATTTTACCAAAGGAAATGAAAACAGGAGGATGAGCTACATTTTAAAAAGTGATTTTTCAAGACATAGTAGAGCAAGGAAGAACTTTACTCTTTTGGGTGATTTCATAAACACAGCAGGGAAAGTTCTCATCCAGCCTTCAGTAAATATGAATGCCATTTGGATGACAGATGAAATGTCCCTTGAAGGGTTGGTGACAGAGAAACTGACAATAGATCTGCAGAAGGATTTTATCCTTGATATCTAACCTTCAAATGAAAAGAAAGAGGATTGCTACTCATTAACTTCTTCACTCTACCAATATTTTTTGAATATCTATGGAATGACAAGTAGGAAGTGCTCCTCCATGGAACATGCGGGGTGATGTTTTCAATTTTTGACACAGGACACTGAAGCCGAGCAGACCTGCTGCAGTGTGAGAGTAGGTTCAGAACGGAGGTCACTGGTGCCTCAGTCCCTTAGTTCCTGGATCATGAGGGAATCTGGGGAGCTTAGAGCAGTGCTCGCGGCATTGTAGGTGGTAGTGTGGTCCTTGGGAAGCTTGAAACATCATCTATTTACAAACAAGTAAGGAAACACTGAAACATTGTAACAATCAGTAGGGTCAGTAAGGAGCATGGAGGACATATACTGACCCCAGACAGGGAAACTATGAGTGGAGGCATCAGTACGCAGGTGAAAGAAAAAGAGAAGGGAGCTCTTGAAATATACAAGGAGAGTAAGTGGTCAGCTGACAGCTTCAACCTCTAGTATACACAACCTTCAATTCTTTACCTTTAAAGCCAAGTGGAACATCCAAAAACCCAGATTGAGCCTTGAAGCAATAGATGCAGGAGACTTAAGAGCAAAGTATGTTCTGGGAGGGAAACCAGAGCCACAAGGTACTAATGAAACCTAAAGTAAGAGGCAGGGAGAGAATAGGGAGGCTGGATAGTGCCCAGAGAGTGGGCACACATGTGTACGGGGCTATAGAGCCTTGCACACCATCCAGGTGCTGACAGAAAGCCAGGGGAAGATTCTAAACAGTGAAACCATGTGGTTAGGAATGCATTTTAGACTGCTCAGTCTGGCCCCATGCAGAGGTTGTTTTGAGAAGGAAAAAACTGGAGGCTGAAAGGCCAAACCAGAAATGCATTCAGCAGTGAGGACACTGCACTGTGTACAGAAGCATGGTGAGGTCCTTGATCAAGAGCACAGCTGGGATGGTGTCTCCAGCCATGAGAGGGGATGAAAGGTTTGGGAAATAATCTACTATTTCTTCAAACTGTTCCTCTGAGGACAAAATATAGAATTATTATATGACCCAGCAATGTCACTTCCAGGTATATGACCAAGAGAAATGAAAACACACATAGACACAAAACTTACATATAAACATTTATAGAAGCATTATGTATGTACTTCTTTAAGTTTTTAATTTTCGTGTGCCCAACTGTCTTTTTGTTTCAGAAAAATCTCTGCTTCAATTAAAAACACAGTTCATAAATATTCCTTAATATGATTTTTAAATTGAATTTGTTTAGCCTCATAAACATCTCAATACATGCATTCATACAGCCAAAAAGCAGAAACAATCCAGTGTCATACAATAGAATGTTATCATCAATAAAAAGAAATAAAGAACTAATGCATGCCACAACATGGGTAGAACCTTGAGAACATTATACTAAGTAAATGAAGCCAGTCACAAAGGATCACATATAATTCCCCTTATATGAAATGTACAGAATAGGCAAATCTATAGATTCATAAAGAAGATTAATGGTTGCTTAGGACTGGGAAAGGGAGGAAAGGTGGGGAGATTGGGGAGTGATGAATAAGAGGCACAAGATTTCTATTTGGATTAATGAAAGTATTATAAAAACAATTATGTGATAGATGCATATCTCTTTGAATATACTAAAAACCATCAAATTGTACCTTTTATATAGGTAGATTGTATGTGTTAATTTAAGTTCAACAAAACTATTTAAAGAAAGGTAGATATGGCCCTTCCAACAAAACAACAGTAGCCCTAGAGTGGTACCTGAGCAACACCAGGTGGAGAACCCAGTGGAATAAGAAACTTCTCGAAAGAGATAGGGAAGAAATGGTTGGAAAGTTTTGGGAATGAAGAGGGCTAAAGGAATAAAAGATGCCTAAACATATGAGGGCCTAAGTTTATTTCAATAGGAAAATGAAGTCATACCCAAATTTATGAAACCGAAAGGTGACCAAAGCTTCCAGTTCAAGAGATCTAAGACAACTCCTTACATCTCAGGACCATCTTACAGGAGAGGCTTAGCACTAGAGAAAAAGACCAAGTTATCAGTCTTGGATTTTTCAGCTCATAAATTTCAGCACTTCTTAGCTGACGTAAGTTTCATCATTTTGGTCAAGTGTGCCAAATCCATGTAACTCAATAAACCATCTGACTGAAGGGTGTACTCCTGGATGGTTCTTCACTATGCTGTTCAACTTAAGCCCTATCAGGAGCAGTTACTCAATCTGTAAAACAAAGGGCACATTCCAGAGATTCTGTGATCATCTGTGAGTGTGATGGTTCATTTTCTGTATCAATCTGAGTGGGCTTGACATGCCCCCAATAGCTAATAAAACATTACTTCTGGGTATGTCCATGGGTGTATATCCAAGAGAGATGAGCACTACTTATGTATAACTCAGCATAAGGTGCTGAAAGAAGAAAGAGAGAAAGGTCAAGGTTAAGCATGTGAGGAATGGCTATTGATAAGTCCAGGCTGAGTTCATGAAAATGTGATTTAAATGAACAGGGTTTGGTTTTAATTGATCTGGTCTGTTTGTATATCAAGATTTTGTGTTAGAACACTCCTCTTAATCCCTGGATAACAGGATTCTTAGAGTTGCTAGTATAATCTAACATTAGATTCATCAGTAGCCAAGGTTGGCATCATGAAATGGAAC
Organism: Ictidomys tridecemlineatus; assembly: GCF_052094955.1. Classification (NCBI taxonomy): domain Eukaryota; kingdom Metazoa; phylum Chordata; class Mammalia; order Rodentia; family Sciuridae; genus Ictidomys; species Ictidomys tridecemlineatus. The sequence goes on from NC_135477.1 coordinate 103,085,244, forward strand.
TTACGATGAGGACCTCCAACAGGCCAAGACCTTTAAAGACAAAGGGAAATGTAAAACATAAACTTTATCATTTCCATGTTTGGGTCTCATTTTTGTTCTATAATACTAGGTTTAAAGGTTTGGTGTATTCCCAATCACCTTGCTTTTTTTTTCTTTTTTTTTTTTAAATATTAGTTATCACTCGTAACAAAATATAGTATTATCTATTTCACTTACTCCTTTTATGTTTATTTCACACTAAAATGTAAATTTCTCTGTTTTATTTATCAATATATCCCAAGCACCTAGATAAAGCTGGTAATCAGAGTAGATATTAAATAAAGATTGGTTAAATGAATGAGTGAATGAATGAATATGTCTCATTGACTGACTAAATCGATTTTTAAGTGGGTATTCCAGTATTATATAAGTATAGTGTCCCTTGAATTGTCCTTGGGGACTCTATGCTCATTCTAATTACTCAAAAATATTTAGGACTTCTTTTGATGAGCTACACGATCAATTAGTCTTATTACTTTCATAGTTTTACTTTTCACTATGGCCATCACTTTTCAGTGTTGCCAACTATTTTCTTTATAGGACTTTATTCCAAATGACTTTTGGTACTTTCCTCAAGTCAAATCCATCCTGAAAGGACAAAGACTTGTGATGAGACTATAGAGAATTAACAATGATGACAAAAATCTCTCACTGCACAATTACTAGAATTGAGGAAAGGGAGCGCAAGAAAATTTTATAACGTCATTATGATCAGTTTACACTGCTTATAATATTTGCAGCAGGACACATAACTCTCGTTTCTCATGCATTTAGATAATCACATTTGACAATGTGTTCTTTCATACCTGTATGTTTTACTGTCTTTTGAGGTTTAATCAAGTTTTTTAAATTAAGCACACTGAGCTGGGTAGGACATGAAGCACAACTGGGAAAAAAAAAGCCATGAAAAAATTAGAAAAGTGACACTTTTTTGTAAGATATTTCATGGAGCTACCTTTTGCAAACAATTTTTTTTTCCAATGCCAAAGTATTATGTGCTAAACAGAGAACACTCAAGAAACAAATAAGAACAGACAGCATTTTGAAGGAATTCCCTTGTGTGCAGGAAATTGAGGCCTGATTCTACACTTTCATCACACCTCACACTGCTCACCAGGCTCACCTGCCTTCTTGCAGATCCCTGGCTGCTCTACCTTGTGCTCTTACTGCTTCAGCACCTTGGAAATGGATCTTTCCTCTGCCAGGTATGCTGCCCCATCATTCTTCCTTTCATCTGGTCATACCAAGGGGATTCCACCTCTAGAATTTCTTCCTCAGGGGAGGCTCCTCTCACTTCCTGGTGTATTCGGTCCCTTGAGGTTTAGCATTGTAGCATTTATCACAACAGGTGGTCATATACTAGGTGACTATTTGATTCATACTTGTCTCCACATTAATCCAAGTAACACAGGATACTTGTGGGTCAGTGGCTATTTCACTCATACTAGTTCCCTCCAGTACATGTTGCTATGCCCTGCGCAAGTAGGTGTTTGGTAAATATATTCATTCATTGTGCCCTCACTTTTCAAGTGTTGGACACTGGTAGAAACCAGGTGAGGAGCTGAGAAAATGACAGCTAAATATTTCTGGATTCTGACCAAGCTCCTTCTTTTGCATGAGGCACTTAAATGAAAATCATCATACCTATTTACCTGGTCCCTCTACTTATCTAGTTACCTGGTTGCTGTGTAACAAATCACCTCTAAGAAGTTCTGGTTTAAGATTTGATCATATATACTAAGTTTCTTATGAGAGATAATGCAAAAAGGCCCATTAAAATAATATTTATAACTTTTAGAAAACACTTGTTAGAAAACAAAAACAAAAGCAAAACTTTTTATCTGCAATTAAGGTCTATGTAGTAAGTTTCTCCTATCGAAAGAAAAAACATTTGTTCTTCATTTGAATGTGTGCTCTTCCTACTTGAATAAGAGCTAGATACACCTGTTTTTTTTTTTTTTTGTTTCTTTGTTTGTTACTTTTTCTTGGCTACCAAAAAAGACCAAAGATGAGCTCCTTATTTGAACAATTAATGTATACTTGGCTCTTCTGTTTCTCTGATCTTCAGAATCATGTTGTATTCTCTTTAATTACTTTAGGTCTACATGTTTAATACTGTAAGAAGCTTCAGATCTATTCTGTAAATAGGTGAGATTGGAAATGATAAGTAAATCTTTAATCTTTCCAATGTTAAGTGTTTTAATAATTATAGTAAGTTTGTGCTTTTTAAAACTCTATTTTTCAAAATATCTTGAGTTGTTAAATATATTTCACTAAAAGTATTTATGTATTTTAGCTGGCCTCAATTCTGACATATGTATGGTCTCCTATATTACCACTGAGGTTACATATAAAAGAGTGGCAAGCAGTGGATAAGTATTGCTTTGTAATAAATCACTCAAACTTAGTGGTTTAAACAACAATCCCCTCCTTTGCTGAAGATTCAGTTTACTGGTAATTTGAGATGGGTGTGGCTGGGCAGTACTCTTTTGGACTCACACATGCAGCTGTAATGTGCTAGTTTTTCAGGTGGAATCAGAAGGTCTAAAGATATTTCCATTCACATGAGTTGATGCTGGCTATTGGCCAAGTCACAAGTCTCTAGCAGGTGATCCAGGGTTTCTTGAAGCAAAAGCTGGGTTCTAAAAGCAACAAGGGAAACAGACCCAATGTGGAAGTGTTTTCAAGGCTTTGTTGCAACGCTTTGCTAATATACTATTAGCCAAAGCAAACCCAAGTCAAGCTCCAAGTAAAGTAAGACACTGATATGGGTAAGCCTGATAAACTAGAAGCTATTATTATGACAATTTACTATGAAGTGTAACAAATTAATCAAAATAAACTTCCTTCTCAGTTTTCAAAATATTATTGCAGTTAGTACCTTTGACCAAATAGCAGACAAGCTCTGAACAGTAGTTGGGGTTCATTACAACCTCTGTGTTACACTGCTTTTGTAGTATTTTGATTTAGTTTTGCCTGATGGCAAACAAAACAAAACAAAACAACATTTCCTTCTTTTTCAGAATTAGGAAAAAAGGTCAGACTCTGACACTGAAGTATGTGAAAATCAATATTTCATTACATCAGGTACAGAGTTACAGTTCCAATGCCAGTGCAGAGAAATAAAACTGAAGAAAAATATATGTTCTCTGAACAAATATGGAGACAGTTTCTATAAATATAAAAAAATAGTGAATAAAAATAACTCATTCTTAACTTCACACAGGAACCAGAGATACCAAAAATATTTCATATATATATGTATATATATATGAAGTTATTAATGATAAAGTTATGACTTATTTATAATCTGAATTTCAAAAGCCCTGGGAAATAAACAAGTTTGAAAAGCAAATGATGTGTCATTGAATTCATTGATAATTATAGTATTCTAGTTCAAAAATTTGAAGAAAAAAAACAAAAAACAGTTTGTCATACTGTATCAAACTAGTTCTTTCAGTATTCTGTATTTTAGAAAATCACATATGTATTGAGAGAAAGGCTCTAGTACCCACTTGAAGTTTGCCATAGAGTGGATTTCAGTGTAATTGGACCAGGTTTCAAAAATCTGTCCCTAAACTCCTTTAATATCTTTACCTGCTGCAAAGAATGAGTCTTCAGGTAGCTTTAAACACTTGGTTTTTTGCATACACCTTGCCAATCATTGTTTCTAAGCCTCAACATCCCTCTCTTTCAACTCATGTATTCTTTGTCTTTTGGAAGATTCAGTGAAATGAAACACTCCCCCCTCATCCCCGTATCCTTCCCTAATGTCCCCAAGCAGTTATAACTCTCTTCTGGAAACCATGTGTTCCCCTGTGATTCTTGGTAGCCCTCAGGCTGGTTTCTTGGGAAGAAGGTCCTATCCACTTGGGGAAAAGCCCAGGTGTCTCAGGTTCATCCAGGTCTAGCTATTAGACAAAGGAGGACAAATTGGAATAAGGAGAAAGAAGAGAGGAAAAAATAAAAAATGGCAAATTCTTGAGAGGGAAGAAAATGTGAGGGAGAAAGAATGTCAAGGAGGAGGGAACTGGAGAAGGAAAGACGTTTAGGAGGAATCAAGTCAAGAAGAGGGAAAAGTAAGAAAAAGGGGAAGTTCTAACTGATAGCTAACAGCATGTCTGACTCTAGGTTTTTAAAAAGTTGACAGACATTATCTTTTCTGATGTTGATAATACTCTTACTGGATAAATATTGTTGTTATCCCTACTTTACAGAAAACTGAGGCACAGAGATAGAATACCTCATCCTGATCTCAGAAAGAGGCAAGAGCATTAACTAGTATCTAGACCCCCTCAAACCAGAGCAATATCCACTAAGCCTTCCTGTCTCACAAAGTTCTGCCCTCCAATCAACAAAGAATAACTCCCTTCTCTTGCCTGGAACTGTCTCCTAATCCATTTCATCAAGACCACAATGGAGAAAAAAAATACACTTAGCAAAAATTATTTGTGAAGGATATCCCATCTATTAATCCAGATAGACTATATTTTAAATTTTGATAATGAAAGCAATTACTAAGCTTTTTCATTCTTGGCTTATAACAGAAATTCTTTCCCCAAATTATTTTGGTGAGACAGCCCAGCTTACTTGAAGTGATATTATAAGCAACGCCTCATCATGGAATCTAATGTTGCATTTGTGGCTTGTTGTCAGGTCCTTGATCCTGCTAGGGGAGGCAAGAAGCACTGCTCTGGGGAGGAGTAACCCATGGATGAAGAGACAGTCTCTGAAATCATTCAAGTCCTGCCTCCGACTGGTGCTCAGTGGGGCATATAAAGTTTATTGGAGTCACTAAACCTCTGTTTTGACATCAATAACATGACAGTACCTGGCTCATATTGTGAAATCACATGAGAAAACGTTTGTGAAACAATACCATGCCTACCACATAATAGGCACCCCATAAATGTCCTCATTAGACAATATCCCCTAATAACGTTCTATGCAATTTCTTTCACATCTACATTCTAGGAAAGACTTTGCTTTTTCTAAAATTTTAACATACTGTTCCTTTTAGGGATGCTTAGCTTCTCTTTTAGCTCTGGACACTACTAAAATCTTGGGATAAACTTTCACCTTGACCTTAGCAGATTTGTGGGACTCTGTTGCTTGACGATCTCTATATTAACATTACCTTCCATTCTATCTATATTTTACCTCATCCTGACTACTTGTTTGTATTGGTATACATACTATTGTAAGTGGCTTCAAAGATTTGTGGGATAAAGTAAAAATAATAGATGAATAAATGATTTTGCTTGTTTCTATATCTGCTTAACCATCAAGAAAGACTACTCCTCTCTGGTGGGGAAAATGGTGTCTCCCCATAAAGTCAAGCTTGATGATTTGCATGCAACATGTTCTTTGAAAATATTTACTGAATTGGTTCATGAATATTGACTTTCAGATGTAATAGTTATTGAAAGTCCTATAGTGAATATTAAAATTCCAGTTCTATATAACAATCATGAATGTTTAAATGTTTTCAACTTACTTCAAGTTTATATTTCAATAGAGTGTGTTAAGGTTTAAGTATTAGGTGTACCCCAAGAGCTCATTTGTGAGACAATGCAAGAAATAATTGAGTTATGAGAGCCTTAACATAGTCAGTGTGTTAATCCCCTGATAGGAATTAACTGGTTACTGTAGGCAGGTAGCATGTGGCTGGAGAAGGTTGGTCACGGGGGGCATGTCTTTGGGGTATATATATTGTGAGCTGAGCTTAGTCTCTCTGCTTCCTGGTGCCATGTCCTGAGCTGCTGTTCTCTACCATACTCTTCTGTCATGATGTTCTGCCACACTTTGAGTCCAGAGCAATGCAGCTAGCCATCTAGGGACTGAGACCTCTGAAATCATGAGCCTCCAACTAAACTTTTCCTCCTCTGAGATCATTGTTGGGTCTTTTGGTCACAGTAGCAAAAAAGCTGACTAAAACAGGGTGCAACCGTTTTCAACATTTTCTTTAATAATAATTTCAACTAACATCTCTTTCTCACAGGAGAGGAGGTTGAGTTGTATCTGGTAGCAAAGTCACCATGATCAGACAACAAGATATATTCACAGATATAAAAAATCTCCATTAAAATGATACATGTTTGCTGGGTATGGTGGTGCATGCCTGTAATCCCAGCGACTCAGGAGGCTGAGGCAGGACGATCACAAGTTCAAAGCCAGCCTCAGCAAAGGTGAGGTGCCAGGCAACTCAGTGATACCCTGTGTATAAATAAAACACAAAACAGGGATTGGGATATGGCTCAGTGGTTGAGTGCCCCTGAGTTCAATCCCCAGTACCAAAAAAAAAAAAAAGTAAGAAAAAAAAGAAAAGATACATATTTTTTGAACTGAATAGGAATGTAGAAGGCATAGAACTCAGCTTTGTTACTTTTTAGATGAGAAAACAAGATCTTAAGAGTTTATAGGGTATAAATATAGCAGCAGTGGAACTGAACAAGAACACAGCTTTCTAAATGCCCATCTGGAACATTCTTATCATACTCCCTATAACTTTCAAAATAACATTTTTCATGACTGTGACAAAACACCTGGGACAAATAACTTATAAAGTGAAAAGGCTGCTTAGCTCATGGTTCAAAGATTTCAGTCCATGCTCCCTCTTTGGACCTGCTGTTTTGGGCCTGTGGTGACACAGTACACCATGGCAGGAGGGTGTGATGCAAGTGGAGATCTGTTCACTTCAAGATGGCCAGGAAGCAAAGAACAAGGAAAAGAAGGAGCTACTGTCCCATATCTCCTCAGAGAGCACATTGCCCCCAGTGACCTAACTTCCTTTCACTAGCCCCCCGCTCTCTTTTTACATTTTATACCTTTATTTTATTTTTTAAAATTTTTATGTGGTGCTAAGGATCAAACCCAGTGCCTCACACATGCTAGGCCACCTTCCAATAGTGTCACTAGATTGTGCCCAAGAATACGAGCCTTTGGGGACATTCAAGATCCAAACTATAGCAGTGACAGAACACTAAATTAGTCACATATACAAAGAAAGGATTATCCATTCATTCAGTTTAAGATTCCTTTCTAAAATGCCTTGCTATCCAAACAACAAACTGTTTGAATAGAAATTTCATACAACTAGTGCTTTAGGTCTAGCAGGTTCTCAAAGGGTTTAGGAGAGGGTTTGGTCTGCTAACCAAAGAAGCAGACTCATCACCTATCAGTTCACAAAACAAAGGTCACCTCCTCACTGAGACCTTCTCTGATGGCCCATCTGAGAAGCTGTCCCTCCTGCTGCCTTCACCCCACTAGCTACTCTCATCACACAACACTTCAAATTCCTTATCACAGTGTATTATTATTCCTTATGCTCATATTTTTGAATTTTTGAGGTCCCTAGAGTGTACAAAGCAGACTCCACCTATAGCTGGATAGATAATTTTCAACTAGTTGTAATGGATCTGGACAATCCCATTAACAGCTGTTTTCAATTAGATTTTTCTAATTTGTTAGATTTGTCAGGGTCTTCTTTTAAATCTATTTTTTAATGTATTTTACATATACCCATATGTATGAATTACTTACAGGGTTGTCAGTCTGATCTTAGAGATTACATTTTCAAAATATTTAGAACGTATATAAATATTTAGACTTCTTCCTTTCAAATAGTCATTAGCTTAACCTCAACTAAGATATATAATTATGATTTACGACATCAGTAGAAAGTTATACTTTCATATTAAAGCTCAAAATACAAGTGCCAAGAAAAAAGATTAATAGATGAATACTAATTGCCAAAAACATTTGCTGCTCAAAATAGAGGATAGATCCAAATTCTATTATTCTTAATGTCTTTGTAATCTAGAAGGCTTTGTGATAATACACCCAACAGGAGGAAACAAGGTTGGAGATTTACAGATATTTGCATGGTTTTCATTCTGGCAAATGCAAATTTCTTAAGGAAATTAAAAGACCTAAAAATTGCAGCATGTGAAATGAAAATGAGTGCAGGTGAGAGCAAAATTTGCCTGTTGCAGTGTCTTTGCCTCTCACTTTGGAACAAGGGAGCTTCTTTTTATATTTTTATCCTTTTTTAAAAAACTATTTTAGCCAAAGCAATCTCAAAATCAACCTTATTTTTTAAACAAATTAATTAAGAACAGATCACTTGAGGCCAGCACTACATAAGAAGAATTTTTGCTGCTCATAAAAGGTTAGTTTCTATACCAAAGGTTTCTATTTTTAGCAACTCATCCAGGAATACAAGTCTAAATCTGTACAACTGCAGATTCACAGCAGCTGTTTCCTCATGCACAGTATTAAGTGGCATTAGCCCCACTCCCCACTATACAGAGCTCCTAAAAAGTGAAATTGGCACTAATCTTTGTTTTATTATCTAGCACACAGCCTGACACATGCAGCTTAATAAACAGCTGAATAACAAATGAATATGGGAAAGGGGATCAACTTTCATAAGTTTTATTTTACAAAAGATGATCCAGAAAAGGATGAACTTAAAAATCATTAAATTTAAATATTTAGTGTTTAGAGAGACTTTTATATTTGTCCTGCCAAACTTTTTTTCAATGTTGGAATCCTTTCAGCAAAGGTTAAATCCACTTTAAATTTAGCCTGACCCTCTGTCTTCTCATCTTCATGCTCCCACTTGCAGCCAGGATTTGGAATTGCAGAAAGGTGTACTATTTCCAAACAGGCCAGGCAGGCTTTTACCTTCATGAGAGCAATCATTCACTTCCTTCTTTAAAAAGTCCCATTTGCAAAAATCTGTTTTCTGCCATCTGTTTTGAACTCCAGTCTGTTTTCCATAGTGCAAGCTGTCATTCATATCAATCTGGAACTTTGCAACACTATATTGAAGGTGTTCTAGGGCAATTAGTAACAGGAAAAATTGTACCAAATGCTTTTCTTATTACTTCTCTATATTTCAGAGAAACCTTGAGAGGACAGAGGAATTTTTCATCAAACATGACATGATTTTATATAGGAATTTTAAAGCCATACTACTATTATGAAGATTTGACATTTCAAAAGGCAAAAACACTTTTTTTTTCAATTTTGGAAAAAACAATCATGACAATTAGTTTTTGAACTATCATTCTGCTTTATGAATGATTTAATGAGAGCACACAAGAGGCCTATGCATTTCTTCCATGATCTACAGTTTCAGAATGAAGTTATTTTCCAACAGAAGAGGCACAAGACAAATGCAAGAGACTTGATATTTCTTCTCCTGGTCAGGAACATCATCACTCCTCTTCATTTAGGGTAATCATTTACCCATTTCAGTTCTCTCCTAAAAATTCCTACAGATTTAGAATTTATCATTGGAAATGTTAACTTTTACTTTTAATTATGAACTTTTAAAAGCATTTGACTAAGTAAATAAAAAAACTGCAAAGTTATTGCAATGAGAATATACTGGTTACTCAAGACAACAGTCTGTTTTAAAAACACTTTAGAAACCCACTAATCACTTAAGTCACTCTGCAAATTAAATGAAGAATGCCCCACCTTCAGACCCTAGCTTTTATGCATGGGGTTGGGGTGTCTCAAAATCTGGCTACATTTACATCACTGCTGTGCTTATGCAACAACTTGAGTGTTTTGCCTTTAAAAAAAAAAAAATCCTTCCTTGTGTTGTACTCCTTTCTGCCATCTGATATCAAGTCTCAAGAGCATCTTCTCCTCCCAGTGTCTGGTAATTATTACTCTGCCCTTCCTCATTATCTTCTTGGTTTCTCCTTATTTTCTTTTCTCCTTCCTCTCTCTCCTTCATTCTTCTTTTCTTCTTTCTTTCTCTTTTTATGTGCCACTGTTAGTTTTTGTATAAAAATGAAAACTTTTATCTTTATTTAGACTACAATTTTTGTTAAGGCAGTTCCAAACTTTGTTAGGCAGTAAACTGCCTGCTAAAGTGTTTTTCTTTAGAAAAATTATTGGTAAAGAATTTTTAAAATACATTAAACTATTAACTTACTACTAATTTCCATTTTCAGGAATAATAAATAAAATCAAGTATTGCACATTTTAAAAATGTTTTCTAGAAGAATATCAAGAAATTGGCAGAAATAAAACTTGATTTTTTTCCAAATTTTCTAAAATAGTCTTCCTTTATCATTTCAAATTGACTCGTCATTAAATTTTACCTTTTTTTTTTTTTTTAGTACTGGTGAATGAACTCTGGGGCACTCAACCACTGAGCCTCATCCCCAGCCCTATTTTGTATTTTATTTAGAGACAGGGTCTCACTGAGCTGATTAGTGACTTGCTTTTGCTGAGGTGGCTTTGAATTCACAATCCTCTTACCTCAGCCTCCTAGCCATTGGAGTTAGTATATAATGAATTGTCTACAGGCTCTAAGGCAGGTTTCATGAAGGCTGTATACAAAGCTATCTTTACTTTTTAGGACCTTTAATAACACAGACTTTAGCTTGGTCATTGTTTCTAGAAAGAAATCACATGATTCTCTTAATTTGCAAGTCTCTAGTGAACGAATCAGGGCTTATCATGTATCTCTATTGTTATGACTGATTTGAACTGACTGCCAAGAAATAAAGTTAACAGGAAACATAATAACTTTTTACAATAGAACTTGAGCATATAATTAGGAATTGAACATGGGATTTCCACAGAAGGCACAGCTCTCAGGCGTACTTGGAAACTCCATTCCAGTTTGGGCCCTATGTCACATTTTCCTACAGAGACATTGAGATCAAAATCTTGAATTCTCAGAAAACTGAAAGTTATAATTGTCTTTCCCACTATGGGTAAAGTAATAAAATAAATATAATGTAATCTGAAAGTTATAATTGTCTTTCCCACTATGGGTAAAGTAATAAAATAAATATAATGTAATCAGAGACTGGATTCAGATTAATTTAATTTAGTTTAATTTAAAGGTTATTTTTTTGATGAAAAACCTAAGAAACCCCTAAGAAACCCCTGCTTTTCAAGTAAAAATTTTCAAGTTTTTCAAATAAAAATTCAGAGTTTATTTGCATGGAACCAAAGATCTCATTGGTCTCTATCCAATGATTACTCAGGACCTTTTGCTTTGGACCACTGTGGACAGCATGAAGTCTTGATTACCCAGTAACACAAAATAATATTTTTAAAAAATCAAGAACAATAATGACATGATAAGAGATACAGCTGAGGTCATGGAGGGACTCAAGCCAATGAAGGAAAAGCTATTGCTTTACATATGATGATGGATGTGGGAAAGAAACACTATCAGCATCACTATCAGCATCACTATCAGCATAACTATCAGCATCACTGTACAAAGAAAATGTTATTTTCCCTAATGATAAGAAATTGAAAATTCTAAAAGGAAAGACAGGGGCCAAATTCCAAAATGTTACCAAAATATGGGTTACTAAGAAGCTGCTTCTTTTACCCTGCCAAGGATGATTATCATGTGTCACAGGAGCCCCTTCCTCCACAGGGTACCCCCACTGTGACCCTATGCCTCATCCCTGGTAGAAGGACCCAGGGGAATGGAATGCAGCTCAGTTTCTTTTTACTGATTCCTCAAGGAAAACAGATTCAACAATAAGCTCGTGGGTTTTAATAAAACTTGTCTCTATTCAACAGGCCCCAAATTGGCTCAAATCTCTACAAACAATACTTCTTGCCATAAAGATGTGGAATTAACTGTTCAATACACAGAAATAAAATTACTAGGAAACAGAAACTCAACTTATCAGATTATAAAATAAGTGTTTTTATATTCCTAATGATTTTTATTTAAAGCTTTCTAAAATGTAGCATCCCTTTCCTATATTAATTTTAAGTACATAAGTTAAATGATGATAACTACAGATTTTATTGATGGATGTGATGTTATTAGCATCTTTATTATATTAGTTAATGCTATAATTATGTCTCTTCTTTCTAATTTCTAGTTTTCTCTTGATATTAGATTATAGCTTCTGCTTAACATTAAACTATAACTTCTGACAGCCATTAGCAAAACAATTTTCCTTATAAACTGGTGATTTTAATCATTTTGGAAAAAAATAATTAGATTTTATGTCATGGAATCCTAAATGAGTATTAAATATGTATGAGGCTTAGGAGTAAAAAACTTTGATGTTAGTTGATAGGTTTTCTCATTCTTGGTCTTACTCAGTTACTTTTAGATTAAAACAGACATAAAATTAATAGCAACAAAAAACCCAACTTATAAACAAATTAAATACCTATTTATTATAGGTATTGGTGACGGTGTCATTGTCTAATACCACAAAGGTTCTAATTCTTAGCATTTCTCTTAACAAAGTAAAAAGAACATGCAAGTTCAACTAATTTTCTATTTCATGTCTGAAGACTGTAAACCTAAAAATGACACAATGGAAAGAATTTGTACATTTCCATACAATACTATTGTGCTAAGCTTCATATCAAAGGTAGCTTCTGAAGGGACCATTCTTTTACAACTTGGACAAAAATGGACTTAAGAGTTAAAAACAACCTATTACAGCCCACTACTGATACCACCTTAGACTCTCTAAACTGCTGTCTCTCCATTTCAACCCACTGGTTTCCTCATCTGCCTGCTCCTCAGACTTGGCCATTGAGACTAGAAGGTCTAACTATTTTCCACTTGTTTATAAACTTTTAAGCGAAATCTATCTTTCCATAGATGAGCAATGGTCTCTTACCTTAGCATTTCTTCTCTGCTTCATCCTTTGTCTGGATGCTTCCCTCTAACCAGAGAGGACAACACCACCAGTACAGTCCTGACCACTGTCCCTTACACACACATACACACACACACACTCACACACACACACACACACACACACACACACACACACACACCTAGCAACATCCTATGGCTCCCTCTGGAGACAGCCAACAGTTGTAAGTGCCAACACTTGTTGAAGGCTTTACTAAATATTCCAGGTTATAGCCAAAGATGATACTTTGCCATTCATCTTTCCTTTAAGGCAGTTAAACAGTATGAGTAAAAAACGCTTTGAATTATAAGTGCAATGAGAATCAATTTTTAAAATTTTAAATCATTTAATACAGTCAAAACAGTAACTAAGGAAAAACTGAACAAAAGCCTAAAAATCATGTCACTTGCTCTCTACCACCCTAGTAAGCATTAATGGCAATTCAGGAATGAGAAGTAAAATTATTTGGATTCATCCCTACTTTAAATCTGATCAAATGCCAGGATCATTCCAGATTCTATTCCACTTTTTTTGCATCTTTGAATTAGGCATGCAATGGAAATGAGCTTGGGCAAGAAGCCTCAGGCACATCACAGTGAAAATCAATAGCCAGAGAAATGCTTTCTATGTGTAGGGAAGAATACACTTATAAATACCGAGGCCTAACACCCAGCTATTCTTCTTGCAGGTTCATCTCAAGATATACGGGTAATACCTAGTGTAATTCTACCACTTAGACACTAGGAAATGTTACCAGATATGAGAAAAAATAACTTTAGAAAATGGGGAAGTGTAGACCCAGAAAGAAAGTCTAAACCTAATTGGTTTCCTTAATGTGGGTTATGGTTAAACTCTATCCATTTGCTTTGTTCTTTTAGCAAATATTCCTGCAGGGCAGAGTAGCAGAGAAAAATAATTTTGGCTCTATTCTTTATTTATATTTCTGTGTGTGTGTGTGTGTGTGTGTGTGTGTGTGTGTGTGTGTGTGAGAGAGAGAGAGAGAGAGAGAGAGAGAGAGAGATAGAGAGAAAGAGAGAGAGAGAGAGAGAGAGAGAAAATTCACTTAACTAATCAGAAATAGGAAGAAACATCAACATGTGCTTTGTGGCTATTTGGCTCAGCCCCTTATATAACTGCTAAGGATATCAAAGACTGGAATTGTTCCCAGAGAGCCTATCCTCTCCTTTCCTTTCCCGATTGAATAGATACTTTCCTTTTCCTGACCAATGATCTTATAGAGGGGAGATGGGAGAGAGTAGAGATATGAGAATGTGGTCTTGTAAATCCAACATTCCCACTGTGAGGGAAAGAAAATAATAGATACTTTCCTTAACCAACAATATACCAGAACAGTAACCATTCAATACACATTAGAAGTTCAATGAACCCAGATGAATCCTGTCCAGTTCAACCAAAAGGCTCATGAGGCCTAAAACACAATAAACTGTGCCCGGACAGCAGCCTCAGGCACTGTGGTCCTGACATTTCTCCATCTGACTCTCAGATCTGTGTGTAGTACAAAGAGAGAATGAAATAAGACAAAATCCTCCTAAACATAAAGGTTTCATTGGAGTTTGGAAAGCTCAGTGTGAAGGCAACAGAAACACAAAATTCTAAAGCACTGAAAAAAATATGTCTTTAAGTCTGCTTCATGGTGATCTCTTTGGGGAGTGATCAAGGGGTAGTGAGCCAGAATGCTTTCCCATAAGAGGAAATGTAGCTCTCCTTTGCCAGGAATGTTTGCAGGATTCTGAAGCCTCATTAGGAGCAGTCTTTATTTTTAAGGTGTGTGTGTGTGTGTGTGTGTGTGTGTGTGTGTGTGTGTGTGTTCTTTTCAAAGAGAATGAGTAACTAGAGGCTTTTGAATAACCTGTGCCTGTCTTTCTAAAATTAAAGGTTGGCATTGTACTTGTTAAAAAAAAAATCAAAAAGTATATATTTGCCTCCGTACTCTAAAATCCATGCCCCAAAAAATGTATAATAATTTTTAATAATGAAAGAATATTCCTTTTTGACAAAATACATTCGTAAATTTATCCATTTATCCATTTATAATCTGATATCCTAACAATGATGCTAGGAACCTATGAGTTGCTGGCCGCAGTGATGATGTTGCTTTCTCTATTGGTGAGGTGTTTGTGCTCATCCTGCCACACTGTGTGGCTCATCCAGGAAGATATCTGACATACTGTTTTCCTCAGTGGTGAGCTAGGTTAATGCTCAGGGCTTAGCTACTTCTTATAAAAGGCCTGCAAGCTTAGGCAATACAAGCAGAAGAGCAGCATGCTTGTGTAGTCATATAAACTTATATACTGAATAAACCTGAGACTAAGGAACCTCTCTGAACCTACTGGACAGTAAGTCCCTTGGTATGGGTTTCTTCATTTGTGATATAATGAAATAGATGAATGATAAGGCCCATTTTAGCTATAAAATTCTAACCTCCAACATAATGAACAAGAAAGCTGACACCACATTTACAAGAATATTTTAGCTTGAACAAGTTAACTCCTTCAAAGTAAGATTATACAGATCCTAACTTTAAAACCAAAGGGGTGGGGAGGGAGGGAGAAGGGGCATTTCTGTATAATGACAAACATTTAATCTTACAACCAAAATTTACAGGAGGTTGCCTGAAGATCTTATAAGTACTGAATTTTTTTAAAATGAGTAAAAAGAAAGAAAGCTAATGAAAATTGGAGCAACTGAAATATTATGAAAGTTAATTTCATGTTGTACTTTTCATAATACTGTTAAATACCAGAATAGTTTTTCTTTGTTTGTTTAAAGAAAGTATGATAATGGTAGATAAATTTAAGAATGAACCTTCTTTTCATGAAATTGTAAAGAAGGAAAAGGAAATTCATGCTAGTTTTGCTATTCATGCTAGTTTTAGGCATCCACTGAAAAGAGAGGACTACTGTATATTAAGCTTGGCAGGTGATTGCACAAATACGTAACTATGCAACTGAGTTATGATACATCTTGATTTTTTTGTATACACCTGGAATTCAAGTCAGAGCACCTGATTATTCTAAGGATTGTTCACTCATCTAGTATAAAAAGTTTCAAAAATGGTAAACATATTTCATTGGTATTTTTCATCATAAGTCAGAGCACCTGATTATTCTAAGGATTGTTCACTCATCTAGTATAAAAAGTTTCAAAAATGGTAAACATATTTCATTGGTATTTTTCATCATTACACATTATTCTGTTATTACAAATAGTATCTTCAGATTTGGGGCATAAAATATTTTTATAATCAGGGTGTGGGAGAAGAAGAGGGAGCTGGGAAGGGTTGGGAATGGACAGTGGCCAAATTATATTGTTATATTGTATGCATATCCTGATATGTAATAACAAACTCCACTATTATGTACAACTATAATGTACCAATATAAAAAGTGGGAAAAAATGTTTTCACGGATTTTACTTTTCTACAGACTTTTATGTAATGCAATCTTGTAAAAATTACACAAACCTATATGCATAAATTAAAATTAGAGCCTGAGTGAGATGGAAAAATGGAATTTTAGGTTACGAGATGTTTTATAAAAAATAATAAATATGGTATGTTTGATTTGAGTAATTGGGATTTAAACAATTGGGACATCATTATTAAGGAATCAGAAAAAAAAATTACCAAAATATATCAAGCTTATTCCCAGGATTTTCCAAAGTCATTTAATTTAGTTTTTTAAAAAATGTGCAATTTTTGATGAATGATTAAATTCAAAAGCAAATTTTGTCAATACAACATTTTTTTTTCTTTATGGTACAGAATTTTTGAGTTTCTGGTACATGGTTGTCCATATCTTTGAAAAGATTATTTTTAAAAAATATATTTGATATAGCTTATAGGCAACATCCCAGTGCACAATTAGTAGAAGTAAAATGACACCATGTCTAGGAAGGAATTCAAATGAAAGCACCTGATTATTCCAAGGATTGTTCACTCATCTAGTATAAAAAGTTCAAACCACAATACCAGGTTTCCAAATATGCTTTCAGAGAGATCAACTACTGACTTCAAATCCCAATTACTCAAAGCTTAAGTAACACATGACATTTGCAATATTTGATTCAAGAAGCTGTGTTAATGGTAAGTTTTTCTAAGTTCCACTGGTGAATTCTGTAGTACCTTAAAATGTAACAGTCATTTTTCTGGAAGATATACCATATGATATAGAGATAAAGAAAGTACCATGAATAAAATGAAAAATATGAAGAAGAAAGCATCAAGTTTTACCTGAAAAGATTAGAGATCTTATCTGAAGAGGTGCCCTTGAAGATAAACCTCAATAGATAAGAAATTCACAAAGCAACTATGTAGGAAAAAGAAATCCATATGGAAATAAATAACATTTATAGACTTTGCCATGTGTAGGAACTAAAAGCTTTGTTTACTCAATCTTGATTAAACACCAACTAGAAAGTGACAAACCCAGGATTAAACACAGCCAGTCTGGTTTTATAGTGGGTGCTTTTAAACTACTCTGCTATTCTCATATAAAATAAATATGGAGAGCCATAAGAGAACTTAGGAATTGAAATCAGTTTCTTAGCACAGATGCTGTGGTCCTATGGGAATACATTAACTTTAAGATACTTACTGAAATGCTCAGAGAGAAGTTGAAAACGTAGATCTGGAGCTAAGTACTCTGCTGCAGGCAGTTAGTTAGCACTGGATGCCACTCATGGTTTTCTACTAGTGAATAAAGGAGGTGCCAAGAAGATGGTGAAGAGTGAGAAGGAAAGTGTAGAGGGAGATAAACCCAAGTTCACAATATAATGTTATATTTGGATATATGTAAATTACCTCTATTTATCTATATGGATGTATCTCTATCTCATTACAAACACAAATTCATTTCCTTTGGAAGAAAGTTGCATTTTCATTTATCAGAAGATAATAAAAGCAATATTTTTGAAAAACATGAATCAATCACTGGACAGCATTTTTCAACACTTCTTTGTTGGCCTTAAATTATAGGAGAGAAATCCACAGGGGGAAAGAGACTGTTAAGTGAGAATAGATCTCTTTCAGATTATTTATGAGCTCTGAGACAAACAGTCAAGCTACTGCAGATGTGCTAAGTCTGTAAACTATGTCAGCAAGATTATATCAAACTATTTTTAAAAAAGGATTATTCCAAAAAGACTCATTTGTATTGCTATAAGATATTTCAGCCAAAATACTAATGGAATGCCAGGATCCAATGTGAAATTGTGGAAACCACACACATCATTTTGTTAGCAAGAAAAATTTTGGATTACTTTCCTTTCTCCTGGTTTCAATAATAACCTACTTCGTTCTGCAACAATGAGATTCCATGTCACTAACACCATTAATCTGTCAGGTCTGAACAATGCTTCACTTTGTGCTTTTCCCTGAAGATTTACATATAAACCTGACAGCATCACTTGGCACCATTTTCTGGCTCTGCTCAGCAAAGGCACAATATTGGCAGGAACTAGGATTAAATACTACATCCCATCTAAAAGATAGCCTAAATTGGAAAGAAATGTTAGAAATAAGACTCTTATTCTTTGAACAAATCCATGTGACCCAGACCTTCAGAATTTCAATTTTATTTACTGGTTAACAATAATAATAACAATAATAATGATAATAATAACAACTAAATGTTTAAGTTTTTTAAAAGTACATAAAATATGAATCTACCTAAAAATATCTGCATTTAATTACTATTTTACTCCCAAATATTGTAATTTTGTATTTATTTTAAAGCAGTTATATGTGAAGTTGAACCAGAAAAGCCCAGGTTATGCCCAGGCCTGGCACCTACTTCTTAATTATCTTGACCCCTAAATGACATTGTTTCCACTCATTAGTCATTAGTGATAAGTAGCCACAGGGCCCCACACAGATTCAACAGGGGCTGAGGAATTTAATTCCTTGCTGGTTATCAACTTCCCAGAGATAACTCTGCATAATAAATAGGACAGCTGACATTCCAGTGAAAAGTTATCATCTGTGCCTCAGCATGGAACCCAGGGAAATAAACACAATAATCATTCTAGGAATCATTTTACTTTGTGATGTTGGAGATAGATACCATTCAACACCATTGGGACTCTGCCTCTTTGTTTTAAGGATGCATAATCTGTGATATTTTGTAAGTCATAGAAACAAAGTTGGTTTTGAGTGGACACGTTTTTCCTGTTACTGAAAAATTATGGTTATGTAACTATACCAATCTATAGCAAAGGCCTGTCATGAGAATGAAGTTGCAGATGTGAACTGCTTTGAGGAATTATGATACACAAATCAAAGTACATAGTTCAACTGAGGACTCCTCAGAGGATCTCACTATCTGCTACAAAGACCTCCAGCAGCCAAATTCTCTTACTCTGGGATGCAGCACTTGGTCCTGAAGACTTCACTCAATAGGAAAGAAAACAATGATCCACATTACACAGGCCTTTGAGTCTGTGTTTCCAATGCTGAGATTTAGATGCTTTCTTGCTTGTTCATGACTGATCTGTACTGAAAAATACTTAAAATTTTGTATATTCTGAAATTAATCTGGTACTTCTTGTGTCCTTGGCCATCTCAGATCTCAACCCAGTGACTCTGACCTTTCCAGTTGGCAGAGAATTTCACATCTGATGAGCTGCCACCCACTGGGACTTGTGATGACCATGTAATACCTCCTACCAGTGTAACTAGGCTCCTGATAAGCTTTCCATAACGCCACTGTTAGCATTTTGCTCACCAACTTCAGTCCCTATGGGCACTGATATTAAATCTATGGCCAGTATTGATAGCTGTGTTCCCGAATTGTCTTTATGAAAGCATTCTCCTGACATATTTGAAATGATAAATGGCCACCACTTGTTCTCAGTGCCAATAACAGTGAGTTCCAGTCCTATACAGAGGTGAAAATTGCTCAGACTGCTACAGACTTGGCTTTTCACACTTTATCTACCAAAGGGAAAATCGACTTAATATGTTTGCTTTTCTCTATGCCAATTTCTCATTTTTCTTCTTCTCTAAAAGCTTTGAATACTCCAAATAGGTGAGCCTAAGCATTTAGCTCTTCATATCAAAATATTCCTCTAAATTTTTTTTCTCTCCAATAGAAAATAAACAAAAATGCAGGTAAGTGTGTTTTGCATAAAACACTTAAGAACTAGAACCTTATAATGTTGTACTGTCACATAGCTAGATTCTTACTTTCTTATCAAAGTAGCTCATAATTCATATTCCTTTTAAGACTCCTTCAGGTACTGGCAGCTTCCTACATATTCCACTCTATTAAGCTGTCAAAATGCTAGAAAACCTCTTTGGACTTCTTCATAAGTTTAGATGAATGATCACATTCTTCACATCAAACATTTATTTGGAGCCAGAGTGACTTCTGGCACTACACAAAGCATTGCAGAGATTTATCAAGATGTACATTTTATCTTCTTCAATGGTGCCTGGTTCTTAACATATAAAGCTTATATTTGGGTTCATAACATACAAAACTCATTTTTGTTGAATTAATAGGGACATGCATAGAAGATCCATGGTATCTTTTTTGCTATTATGTGCCATTCCTTTCCATATGTCCTATAGAAAACAGACTCATAATGCTACTTTATCAAAAGAATAGTTATTAAAACACTGCCCTAGAAATAGACTTTATTGACTGACTCGTGTTGGAGCCAATGAGATCACAAATGATTTCAATATATTAAAATTCAACGGTTCCCTGAACAGCAAAAGGATAACTGGCTTGAGTTATTACTTGATGCTTATACTCAGAATGCAAGAAGCAAATTACATTAGTAATGTATATAGCAAGTCCGAAGCAATAGACTAATGTTTACTCACCAAAAATAGAACATAATCATCATAGCCTGAAAAAATCTAAGAGGAAAGAATGGAGACAGGAAGTTTATATCCTAGGACTAAAGGGAGTGACTACAAAAGTCTTGCCTTATGACCATCACCTACATTCTCAGTGTTTGCAAAATAAAGTTTGAAGTGCTTACGTTTGTACACAAGGCATACTACACTCTGAACCTACTTGTTATATCCAGTCTCAATTCCACTTTCTTCTTCTTTGTCTCATGGCTACATAATTGACCTACGGAGCAGCTTACTAGACTAAAAACTTATTCATGGAGGCAGAGTATCCAATCAGAATTTTAGTTCTTAACTCAAATATGAATACACAGACAAGGATCATCAGACATTGAGGGAAAGCCACCAGTATACCCAAATAAATCACAAAAGAAATCCAGCATAGAGACTATGCAGAGAGTATAGTTTTCAAAATATTTTTTCTTGAGATAAGAAAAAAATCAGGATGCCCCCCCCAAAAAAAGAATGAAGAACAAGAAAGTATAATTGTAAAATAATAATAAAAGAACTGGAATTTAAAATGTTACAGAACTGGAAGATAAATCCAGGGAAATTTACAGAAAGTAAAATAAACTAGTTGAAAAGATGGACTATAGAAAAAAATCCATTAAGAAAATAAAAGAATCATTCAAGAATCCCAATGTCTGATTATTTGGCTCCATGAGGATAGTGTTTTACTCACTGCTACCACCACTCACACAGAATTACAGTGCCTGGCAGAGAAAAAGAGCACAACTATTTGAATGGATAAGTGAGTGGTCCAAAAAAGGAACAGAGACCATGATGGGTTAAAAGAAGAAAACAGATATCTCCCCAAATTAAAAACATGTATCATTGAAATAACCTACCAAGTGTCCAGCACAATTTTCTTAAAAAAAAAAAAAATCAAGTTGAGTGCAGTGGACCACACCTGTGATCCCAGCAGCTAGGGAGCTGAGGCAGGAGGATCAAGAGTTCAAAGCCAGCCTCAGCAAAAGTGAGGCACTAAGCAACTCAGTGAGACCCTGTCTCTAAATAAAATACAAAATAGGGCTGGGGATGTGGCTCAGTGGTTGAGTGCCCCTGAGTTCAATCTCCAGTACCTTCCCACCAAAATCAATACTCATTATCATGAAATTTCAAAATCAGGGATAAAGAAAAGATCCCAAATCCAAGAGTAAACACTAGCTGTATTCAAATAAATAGAAATTAGAAAGCTTTAAATGTCTCAAAAGAATATTTGAAGTTATAAATTAGAGGAACAAGACTTTAAATTTTAAAAGAAAATATTTCTTAGCTTAAAACTATTAATCAAATCATAGGCTATATTAGAGACATTTTATACATGAAAAGTAACAGAACATTTATGTTTCATATGTCTTTTTTCCGAAGACTACTGGAGGATATAGTCTACCAAAGTACAAGTAAAACCAAGAAAGAGGTAGACTTTCACTAGGAAGCATAGGATCCAACATCAGAAAGAATTATCAGGATGGCAGTGAGAATAGGAATTCCTAGGTTGACAATGAAGAGAAGTCCCTGGATGACAATGGTTCACTAAGCCTGAAGAGCAATTAGTCCATATGGAAGCTAGAGAATGGAAGTTTCCAGAAGAAAGGTCTCCAAAAAAGAAGAAAAACTGTAACCAATAGATTCAACAAATTTGACCATGTGAAAAAATATAGAACTATTGCTCTATAAATTGCTGAATGTCGAAAGACCTAGTATAGATTCTAAGAAAACTAAGCAAGTACAAAACAAAAACAAAAGTTCAGGAAAAAAAATCATACATGAAAGGAACTTACCATGGCTCAACTGTTAAATATATTTACATAAACATAAAACTAAAAACACTAAAGATCAAAGTAATGAAAATTTAACCTAGGAATACCAGGAGAATATGTAGAGGGAAAACATGGTAGAGATTCACCAAGGGTCTCTATTCTAAGCCGTCTATCATTATTTGACCTTTTAATTTGCATATATATTAATAAATACATGTATAATCTCAATAAATTGTTAATTACTGATCTCAATTATCCTAAAATAAATAGCTTCTACAGATCAGCAAGATTTTACTTATTTATTGTATACATTTTTTGGTTATTAGAAAGTTATTGGTAAAGCTGGGTGTGGTGGCACTGTAATCTCAGAGACTGGAGCAGCTGAGACAAGAGGATCACAAGTTTAAAGCCAGCTTCAGCAACTCAGTGACCCTAAGCCACCTAGCAAGACTCTGTCTTGAAATAAAAAATAAAAAGGACTAGGGATATAGCTCAGTGGTGAAGCACACCTGGGTTAAATCCCCAGTACAAGGAAGGAAGGAAGGAAGGAAGGAAGGAAGGAAGGAAGGAAGGAAGGAAGGAAGGAAGGAAAGAAGGAAGGAAGGAAGGAAGGAAGGAAGGAAGGAAGGAAGGAAGGAAGGAAGGAAGGAAGGAAGGAAGGAATAAAGACAGACAGGGAGTGAGGAGGAAGGGAGGTGTGGGGAGGGAAGGAAAGGAAAAGCCAGCCAGACATTTGTATTTTCTAACTTACATAATGGTATCCATACTTCATATTTTTTCCCATTTGTCTTCCTGTTCCTTACTTCAACATTTATTAGATTATTGGGACAACAATTTCTTAAGTAAGGAGAAAAGGATGAAAAAGATATGCTTAGGTAAATAACTTAAGTATCACTGAGGAAAAAACTACAAGAAACAGTGGCTCTTTAGACACAGCGGGAAAAAATGAAAATCATGTTGTACTATAAAAAAAAATTAAGTTACAAATTGTAAATGAAAATTATCCTGTGAGATTGCAATTCATCCATCAATGTTGAATACAAGCACTTGGCTGTATCTCCAGTTCTTAATGCCTTTTTGAACTGTCATTTTTCATTATTGTCAGACAAATTTTAAATGAAGACAGACAGCTTTGAACACTTACTGCCCTTTAGCAGAGCAAACATGCAGGAAATGGCACAAGAAGCGTTGAACCAACCTCATGTTCTTAGACTGTTTGTCATTCAATATGGCTGAACTAAAAGGATCTCCAAAATAAATCTGCCTCCTGGCAAGAAAAAGAAATAAATAATTAAAACAAAAAAACACCTCAAGTCCTGTATTATAGAAAAATCAAACTTTATAGCATGCTGAAGGATGGCTTTTGTTAAAGACTGCTTGAAATAGCTTCTGGCTAGATCCACATTTTCAGTACAATCGCATGTTTAGTGTAAGGGGAAATGCCTTTCTGCAGCCACATTTCCTCTCCATAAACAAGGTGTTCTCAGGATAGCCTTCAGAGGCCCCACCCTCTCGGCCCTCCTGGGATGGCTGGCCTCCCCCATATCACACCCCCAGCAAATCCAATTCAGCCTCAGTGAAAGAAAAATTAAAAGAGGTTCTTTCCCAAACCAAAACAGAACAAAGACAGGAAAACCTGACATTTATATTACCCTTTTGTTTTCCAGGAGTGCTACCAGGACATCAGGATACGGGCAAAACACAGACTGAGTCAAAAACCTACTTCTAACACCCAAAACAGAGTCAATATTTTTGGTTCTACAATTCCTCTTTGTAAAAGAGTGGTGATTCCTATTCATAGACTTTATCTGGTCCTTGAGAAAATCAAGTAAGCTAACAGATGGTAAATGATCTAAATACATTGTTTTTTCTGATATAATTCACTATTTTAACAAATACTTGTTGAGTATGCCCAGCACTGTTCTAAGTCTGAGGCATACACAACCATAAGCCATATAAATTACTTATTTCCAGTAAACTTTCATTTAAAAAAATATATAAACATTCACGTATCTCTCTCTCTCTCTCTCTCTCTCTCTCTCTCTCTCTCTCTCTCTCTCTCTCTCTCTCATGTATATATATACGTATACACATATACACATATTATTTAAAATTCTGCTGGCAGATTTCTTTTTTTAATTGATTTTATTTTTAAATACATGACAGAATGCATTACAATTCTTATTACGCATATAGAGCACAATTTTTCATATATTTGTATATAAAGTATGTTCACGCCAATTGATGTCTTTATACATGTATTTCTTCCTTGCTCATGGGTGGTCATTTTTTGCCCTACTCAGGTTGTCAATGGATTGGAAAATCCCAATTACATTATGGAGGGGAGTCTGCTTGAATCAAAATCTGCTGATTTAAATATTCATCTCATCCAAACAGCACATTTACAGAAACATGCAGAATAGTATTTGACCAAGTACCTGGCTGGGCACTTGCCTCAGTAGAGTGACAGTTACCTAGAACTAAATACATATACACATCTAGACACACAAAGAAGTACATGTAAAACCAGGAAATCTATATAAGATCAGCGTTTCATACCTTGTCAAATTCCTGCTAGTATAATGTTGCAATATGCGACCACTACAGAAAATTGAATAAAGGATGCATGGAATCTCTACACATAAGGTCAAATTCATGTGAAGCTACAGTTGTCTCAAAACAAGTTTTATTAAAACAAAAATTTTTACAGTCACATGGTAGTATTTTTTATAATAATTCCAGACAGGAAATAACTCCAGTGTTTGTCAACAGGTGATGAAAGAAGCAACAATGACATCCTGTGCAGAAACAGAAATCACAAATTATTTCTACGTGCAACACCACAATTAATCTCCCAGATTAATTAATGATTAATTAAATTAATTAATTAACCTGAAAGAAGCATTTATGTAAAGCTCTACATCAATGAAACTAATCTATAATGACAAAAATTAGAGCAGTGGATAATTGAGTGACAGAGTGTAATGGGAGAGGTGGGGGCTTTATAGAATGATCCAGGTACTTCATATCTTGATTTGGTGCTGGTCACAGTACAAACATTTATGAACATTAATCAAAGTGTATCCTAAATCTTTGTGTTTATTATATGTAAATTATACCTCAATGAGTTACATATTTTCTTTAAAAACCATCCGCTTGGCTGTAGCATAGAGAAGGATATAGAGAATGGAGGAGGAAGCAGCATTTGGGGAGGTCCTAGAACAGGTGTCTCTGATCCCAATCAGATGGCTTTAAAGGGCAGAGCACATCAGTCAAGGAAATTGGGAATGTTGAGTAAAAAAATCCAAGAAATCAGAGAGGTAAAGCGTCTTTTTTCTGTTATAGCATCTATTTATACCATGGAGTATGTGAGAAATAAGAACCCTAAGGTCCATTCTTCATGAGACTGTTAATGATGACTTATAATTTGCATGGGCTAAATTTGTATTTTCACATAAATATTTAATCAGTATTACCTTTAAGGTTTAGGTAAAGAACAACAACAACAACAAAACTTTTCAGGAACACACCTAATTTTTATCATGCCCTTCCTCGACCGTACACTTTGATTACTGTGCATTTCCAGAAAATGAACAAATGGGCCAGGAGATTAAATGACCTGGAAAATATTGATTGGTGGTCTGAATATCCATACTTGGCAGGAGAGAGAAATATTCACAGACTGAAACACATTCCAGAGAAAAGTGAGCTTAGAAATGAAGCTATCAGCCTTTTTATTAATGGCCTTCAACTGCCTCACCCTGACTGTGTTCTTAAAGCAGTCGCATGCATCTCTCACAAACACTCCAGGAGCACACTACAGTCTAAAAGGAAATCTAGTAAGGACATAAACAGCTCCCTACCAACTATGCCTCCTGGGGTTGATTGAATTCCAATGCCCATCCACTGGGAACCTGCAGCTGTCCTGCAGAAGCCAGTTCTAGAAAATTGTGTCATCATCTTAATTTGAAAGAAAGAAAATATTACATGAAAGATCTCGAGATGCTAGATTTAAAGAAAGCACTCAATTATCTTGGGTCAGTTATTTAATGTAAAGGATCACTTCTTCACTATAGAATAATTCTTTCTGCTGGTCTTTTTCTTTTCTTTGTTGTTCTTGTTGTTTTTAATTGTAAAAAGTTATCAAACTATTGTAGCAACTACAAAATAATTCACTAGCAAGACAAAATGGTCAAAAAAATAAGTCATTAGCACTTCAGAAATGAAAGTAACTTCTGAAAACTTTTTTAAATTGTCGAATATATTTTATGAAGAATTTATAAAAGGGGGAAATGATTGGAATTTACTGTTCAGGACAGCTTTTATTTAATAAAGTGAGTTTCAACAACAACCAAATAAAGCAATTTAACAAACTTTTCATGTATGTTTTCTTCTGCCAAACCTCTTACTTGACATTTATATCTGCAGATAGTGAATTGTGAGCTCTTTCCATGCAAACCAGGAGCAATTCCAACAACTGATAATTTCCAATCTGGACCCAGGAAATAGCGGAGCTATTGAAACCAGAAAGCCAGGTCAGTTACTAGTTACCTATTTCTCAATTTCCTTACTACAAAAACAGGGATAAAATATTTCTTTCCCTATCTTCTGAAAAGGATGTTGGAAAGATTAAATAAATGAATAAATGTAGCTAAAACACAAGCCATGTCTTTGATATTACAATAGTACTGTTTGGTAAGTATTTGAGAAGAGACTTGATAGAAGAGATGGATTTAATATTAAATATTTGATAAAAGTCTGAGAACTAACATTTGCTTTGACAATATGGCCCACCAAAAATAAATAAAAATTATTCTATGCAACTAAAATATGAAATATTCACAATTCTAATGGGGTTGAAAATTAACCTTTACATCTGGTTTTATGCAGAATGACAATGATATGAAACCAGAGTCATCCAAACACAAAGAAAAAATCTTACACAATAAAACTATTTTACGAAAGTTCATAAATTTTCATGACCTTTTAAAAACTACTTGATACAGAAGATCAAAGCACATAATAAACAAAAACAAATGTAAATCATTAAGTAAATGTTCTCTATTCTTCCCATTTTACTTCAATAATGAAGAATAAAACTTACCTATAGTGATATGTTAAAACAGGCCAAGGAACTTTATTCAAATATCTGTACAAAGGGCTCACCTTAAAAATAATCCATGCTTAGAAGAAGAAGTAAAAAAAACAGTGTTAAAATTTATTTGGAAGGATCAAAGAATTGCCTGTGCAATACTGAGCAATAAGAGCAAAGCTCGAAGCATCACAATGCCTGAACCAAAATGATACTAGAGCCACAGTAACAAAAACAGCATGGTTACTGACATCAAAACAGACATGTTTTTATGAAGACTAGTGTAATAACAGAGACAAAATCACTTACTTAAAGTCACCTAATACTTGACAAAGGCATTAAAAACATACATTGGAGATAAGATAGCCTTTTTAACAGATGGTGCTAGAGAAAATGGATATCCATACATAGAAGAATAAAACTAGATCCCTATCTCTCACACTGCACAAAAATCAATTCAAAGTGGATCAAAGACCTAGGAATTAGATCATAAACACTGAAACTGTTAGAAGAAAACACAGGATCAACACACAATATTGGCACAGGTGCCAACTTCCCTAATAAGACTCCTAAAGCTCAAGAAATAAAACCAAGAATCAATAAGTGGGGCAGCATCCAATTAAAAATCATCTGCACAATGAAGAAAACAAGAACCTGAAGAGAAAGTCTGTGAAATGGGAGAATATGCTTTCCAGCTACTCTTGTTTTTGTTTTGTTTTTGGTACCAGGAATTGATCCTAGGCGTGCTTTACCACAAGCCAAATCCCCAGCCTTTTTTATTTTTTATTTTGAGATAGGGTCTCACTAAGTTGCCTAGGGCCTCACTAAGTTGCAGCTTTGAACTTGCAATCCTCCTGACTCACCTCCCAAGTTGCTGGGGTTACAGGTATATACCACCATGCTGGGCTGCCAGCTATTCTTCTGACACTGAGATTTCATTTTACTCTAGTCAGAATGGCAATCATAAAGAATACAAATAACAGTAATTGCAGGTGAAGATGTTGCAGGGGAAGACACACTTATACATTGTGGTTAGGACTACAAATCAGTAAACCACTTTGGAAAGCAATATGCAGATTCCTCAAAAGACTAGGAATGGAACTCCCATATAATCTAGCTATCCCACTCCCTAGTATTTGCCCAAAAGATTAAAACTTTTAAAATAAGCATACTATGGTGATACATGCATACCAATGTTTATTGTAGCACAGTTCACAATATCTAAGTTAGGGAACCAGCTTAGGTACACATCAACAGACAAATGGATAAAGAAAATGTGGTATATATACAAGATGGGGTTTTACTCAGTCATAAAGAAGAATAAAATTATGTTATTTGCTGATAAATGGATGGAAGTAGAGAACATCATGCTAAATGAAATGAGCCAGCCTCAGCCAAGTGTTTTCTCTCATACGCAGAAGCTAGATGAGGTGGAGAAGGGAGATAAAAGGAATAAAAAAGGGGGGATCTCATGAAAATAAAAGCAAAAGCAATAGATTCAAGAAAGGGATTGAGAGGAAGAGATGATGGGAGGGTATGGAGAACCACTATGGGGAAAAATCTACCAAATTATGCTCTGATTATTTACAAATATACCAAAATATATCTGCTTATGTATATAATAATACACTAATTAAAACAATAACAATAATAGAAGGGAGATCTGTAGAGTAGAACAAGCAGATCTGGGGAAGGCAGTAGGGAAAGGTATTAGGGAAGGAGACTGAGTAAATTATGTCATGTGCATGTATAAATACGGCATAATAAATCCCACTATTATGTATAATTATAATGCACTACTAACAAAATAGTTGTGATTAGACTGAGATTTAAATGGAAATGGGCTTCTTCCACATGCTTTCAAATAGAAAGTTTTAATAATGCTTATTAAAATATAACAGTGTATTCCAATCAATATTTATACTATCTTCTATTGCACTTAAATCTGAAAAGGAGGTTATGATCTGAGAAACCATCTGCCACAGTATTCATGATTTCACCCAAAGAAGCAATTTATTTTAGTTTCTACCACTACACCTTCTTATCCAACTCATGGCTTCACGTATGAGTCCCAAAGAGTTGCATTTCTGTGTTTCACTTTTTCAAACATTTCTGGGAAGGTTAAAAATAAATATACTGGTTTTCTTGAAAATATGTTCTCTACTTTTCTTTCACAAGTGATCTATACTATGTCACTAATAAATCCATTTTAATCAACAAGAATTTGTTTCCTGAAGTGATTCTCACCTCTTATTACAAATGCACTGTTATTGTTGACTAACCCCATTGGTCTTCCTCTTTCCACATAAAAATATTTCTCTAGGATAAAATTTTTTAAAAATCTAAGTTTTGGGAATCAAATTCCAAGTGTGTATGTATGTATATATGTATGTATGTATATATGTACATATAAATACATTGAGAAACATATGGCCATAAACCCTAACTTTATAATATATAACTTTATATATACATACATACACATATAGGTCTTCATTCTCTAGATTTGGAACCCATTTATAACGTTTTGTTCAACCTTACTTTCCAACTGTCAAGCTAGTCATCATGGGACAAATTAGAATGCTGACTATACATTTGATATTTTTAAAATCATATACACCTCCAATTTTCAATTAAAAGTATAAATTTAAAAAATAGATATGTTTTGAGTTGCTAAATTTATCAAAGTGAGGCAAATAAATATGTAACCATATTCATAATATAGCAATTAACATTTTAATGTACCTTTTCCTTTATAATACTAAGAATATTTAATTTAGCCTGTCATAGGAGAGTGAGGACTTAATGTTCCAAACCTGTTTTTATGTCCTAATGAAGAAAATTTAAAATAAGATATGAAAAGCCAAGTAACATAGTTTTATTATGAGTAAAAGTGTAGTAAGGCTCAAGCAGAGAGCACTCTTGAGAGACAGTAGGTTATCAAGGAGCACAGAATGACAAAGGAAACAGTGCTGCTTCTAAATCTGTTACTGTTTGATGTATGTCAAGAGACCAGGGTCCACCTTCTGCAGTTTTCACCATCTACGTTGATCTCCTCCTTCATGTCTGGTGGAGGAGTTTTTGACTACGAGTTGGTCTTCTCTGGAAACATCATGGCCACCATCCTATTCAGGGGGATTCATCTACAAGTCAATTCTATGTTAATATCGGTGTTGGGGGTTAATGATCAGCAACTTCATCTTAGTGCAACTGCACTACTAATGAAATTTCCTTCTGAAATACATTGAGAAACATATGGCCATAAACCCTAACTTTATAATGACCTCAGCAGACCCTGCTAGGAGTTGATCCCATTCATCTTTCTTTCTGCAAGTACTTCTTAATTATTTCCTTTCGTTTCCATGTGTCTATCCTCAGGGTAAGTACACCTGTTGTTTTTGTACACCTTACTTTATTGTTCATTGACGGCAATTTCACAGAACCCCATTTCCCTGCTAGGTTATTGGTCCACATTTTATTGCTCATTACTATTACCTAACAAGCCTATTTCCATTTCCCCCTGACTGTCAGGAAGTGGACAGTCAAATTTGCTGCTTGTTACATATCTAAATTATCCTCTTTTTGAACCAATTTGGTTTTTTCCCCCAAGGTATGGAGCATTGTCTAGTAATAATTCATTAGTTTTATCGTGCATGTGTTATATATCGTAACTTTTCTCAAATCTCTTTCAGAGAATAGGTAGGATACAAGAAAAGCACACACATACTTAAGATCAAGTGATTAAGTTTTGATTTTAGTCAAAATTACCAGTCCACACAAATACTTATACATGTCTTATAAAAGCATTTAAAGTCACATTTCATCAAATAAAATACATTTTATTTTAGCTTATATATTAGCCATTTTCAGGCCTAAAGGACTTTAATGAAAGAATATCAGAGGATCTAAGAACACAATAATGGTTTGTGTTGATTTTAAAGCCAAGATTTATAAAGGCCTATTATTATTCTAGTGACATTTCCTTTCTATTTTTCTACATCAGCAGGAACCTCCTGAAGGAATAGATTGCTGTTTGCTGAGATGTGGCTGTGAGGGAGGCAATGCTGGATGCTAAGTGAGAAACTGCAAAATGAAGAAATGACATGTGCAGCTCCTAACACTTCACCTGTCCTATAAATGGGTCTACTTTGAGCAGCCACTACTTTTACTCAAAACTACAGAAAGTTACACCTAATGAATGTTAGTAAGCCACGGAATTACACTCCATCCAACTAGATATACTTTGGAAAATTTGTTTTAAAGCAAGACTAAAGTTTAATAAAGATCTAAAGAGATATAAAAGCAAATATACAATCATAGTCATTGATCAATAGATCAGAGACAAATATTTTATGCACTTTACATCTTCCTCAAAGTTTTTTCTACAACATGAGTCTAACCCCAACAGCCTTACTTTTAGCTAAAGAAAATACACTATTTTTGTGAGATTACTTCTTACTAATTAATATATTTTATATTTGTATTGTGTTTTTCTGTTTACACAGGATTTTCATTTCATAGGAAGAACAAACAGGTAAAGAATGACAACATGATCAATGTGCATAATAGTACAAAAAAGTTAGATTTTTATCAAAGAACAAATCTATAGAAGTGATGGTAGGTAGATGGAATTTATGACTTGATTTATTTTTTTATTTCAAGATAATAAAATGAATTTAAACTTTATGTAATTCCAAAACAGGAACTTTGTGAGATAGGTGATGGCTTTATGAGCATTTAATGCACTGGGAAAGTAAGATTAAGAAATGTCACTCAAGACCTTTCATCTAATAAATAGTCAAAGGGAGTTGCAAGCCCAGGCAGCTTGGTTCCCTACAACTTGCCTTTACCCTTCCTCTACTTCCTGGAGAAGTCATCTGCCATGGTGAAAGGGAACTTGGAACAGCATAAAGAAGGGAGGGGGGCTGTGGTGTAGCTAAGTGGTAGTGAGCTTGCCTAGCACACATGAGGCACTGGGTTCAATTCTCAGCATCATATTAAAAAATAAATAAATGAATAAATAAAAAGACATTGTGTCTATCTACAACTAAAAATATTTTTTAAAATATAAAGAAAAAGGAGGAGGAGGAGGAGGAGGAGGAGGAGGAAGGGGCAGGGCTTATTTTATGATCTAGTGCTACCTCCTAGGCATGATTTGAAAAAAAAAAGCAAGTAAGATACATCTTAACAATCCTCCCCTCACTAACTTACCATATTTAGAAGTTTGCTTTTTATGATTTGTTTTTAAATGCCACTATTAGATACAGGTCTTCAGAAATGAGCACATTCACTGTTCAACTCCTGTATCTTTAACTGTCAGAGGGATGATAATGGCTCTTCTGACACCTGTATGAAAGAAGTGAGAGAGCTGTGTCCAGGGTGGTACCTAGACTTAAATTCACTGAGAAGAAAAGGCAACCAAACTAAGCCTGCTTCAAATTTGAGCTGAGGACAAAGGCAGGAAGTGAATAGTATGGAGTAGACTCCCCAAACACAAAGACTAGCACCCACAGAAACAGAGACCTGGACAGCAGAAGATCAAATGAGGCCAGAAGGATGGAAAGGAAAAGGCAAGCCTTGAAGGCTTTAAAACTAGGGGCAGAGGCCTTGGTAATAACAAACTGCTGGAAAGCATTCAGAGAAGAATCAGAATAGAAAGGCAGGTTGGTTAATTTGGCACTGTAGGGTGTGGAATCCAGCCAAGCCTTAAAGGCCTCAGGCCTGAGATGGAAGATGGCTATCAAACAAAGGGTAGAAGGTGGCACCAGGTACAACTTTATTCAAAGAACATCCTAGAAAACACACCTGATAGTCAAATCAACAACAGAGAACAGTGTCTTATTTATGATTGGGTACAGCAACCTTGCAGAATTTCTAGTTTTACCCCAGAGGCAACTTGACTGGAGGTAACAAGATTGATACACAAAATCTGTTTTCTATTTATACCACCCACAGAAGCTCAGATGGGATGTGAAAATTAAAATTCCCCTTCAAAAAGAATGGCGTGATACTTTCAATTTCTAAAAAAGAAAGACACACACACACACACACACACACACACACACACTACTGTGACAGAAGACAAGGAGATACTCGTTCAATAATGAGGGGTGGCATAGGAAATGGAGCTCTCTGGGCTGCATGATCATAGAAACCATGTTTGTTTGTGAGATTTATTTTTCTATAAGGAAAGAGAGAATTAAAGGATGCACATAAAATCAAAGCAAAGGAAGAATCAGAAAGGGTTTCAGGAGCAGACAGTACACTGAGTACCCATTTGACAGCCAGACACTGTAAAAGGTCTAGTTTGAATCCAAATGCCCAGGCAATCTAGCACTGGGATAGCTTAGGATCCGTGAAATAAACATGAGAGAGAGGGGACATAAAATGACTGAGCTGAGAGCTAAGTAATAATTCTTAGACTCAGATTTTAACAGTAGCAGTGTACCTCTTAGTGGGAAAAATAAATATTTTATATATATGGAGGAATGATGTGTGTTAATTCCCAAAGGAGGATTAAAGATCTATCTGTAATGCATTACCACTATTTAAACTTTCTCTAAGACTTATTATATTAAGAGCACATTCTTAAGAAGATGATAAAACTACCCATGATACTGTATTCTGAAAATGTTTAATTATTTCCTTTATATGTTGTCTCTCACCTTTGTGAATTCTCTATACTGGGCCAAATAGGAGAAACCACTGAGCTCAGTATGCCAGCTCATTCCTAAATATTATCATCACAATTAAGAGTAAATGCTATGCCCTCTGCCATATTTTTAGGTGTTTGAGCAGACAAATGTCTTAGAAACCTAACTATATTTTTCGGGGAGCTCCCTAAGTCTGTGATGAATAAATGCAGAGAGATACAGCTCGATGGAAACAAAAGTAAGCTCGTATATATTCCCTATGTTGGAAAACAAGAGACTAATACATTTGGATTAGATTTTTATAACATATTACTTAGCCTACAAGTTTTATTTCTTAAACCTTATTTCAATAATAGTAGTATTATTCATAGTAGTTATCATCCTTTCACGGTTTATACTGTGCTAAGCATGAGGATATTACAATTCCTTTCCCCCAAATAGTACTTTAAACGCAGATAGTCCCAATTTACAGAAAAGGAAACTGAGACCTAGGTATTTTAAGCAATCTTCCCAAGAACACACAGGGCTGGAAAGTGGAAGAAATTGACCGTAGATCTGTCTGACACTTACATGCTAAAACCCTGAGCTCCTAAGCACTGTGCTGCCACGTGGGAGTATACGATGTGTATAACTCATGGTTCAGTCTTCAAGGAACCCATGTAAGTAGTGAAAAGAAAGAGAGAAAAGAATAGTGTAATTCATAATAATATGAGGGAACTCTATAAGACTACACACATTTAGCAACTGCCAGCCTCAGTGTGAACTGGCAGGTATGTTTGTACTGGTCCTTAGAATTGGGAGCAGTTTGGCAGTGGGGGAGGGCTGTGGAGAGCTGGGGGAGAAAGTGCTAGCCAGGAGAGCTTCTCACCAGCTGTTGGGACCCCTTCTCAACACTGGATTCAGTCATTGAATGGAATCACCAGTCAGGAAGATCTTAATTTTAATGCTTTCTTTTCAAAATAGGCCCAAGACCCCTCTTCTCAAGCTTTATTTGGGGTTTCATTAAGCCTTCTTTTTAATCTTTTTAGTGATTAAAAAAATAAGAGTATCAAACCAAAAGAGCTTCAATAAAGATACTCAGATTTATGTTAAATGATCGATTGTTGGCTTCTATTTTGGGCACCCTCGCTAATTGTACATGAGGTCATTGCATGTTTCAAAGCAGTTTCCCCAAGTTCATTAACAAGAATCTTGTGTAATTTAATCCAAAGCTCCACTCCAAATATATTGCTTTTCTTCCTTCCCCTTTATCTTGTCATTGAGGAAATTAAACTGAGCAGGAACAAGTTGTTTTTCACAAAGCCTACTTGTTAAGATTTAATACTTTGTAATATGGGTAAGATTATATCTACCCAAAAAAAATAATTTAACACTTTGGAAGTATCTAACAAAACACAGAAGGTACAAAATCCTTGGTAGAGCAATTGGACCACTCAGTGTTTAACCTGTAGAAATCCCCACACAGGCAGGATGGGTAAAGCACATGTAAGGATGCTCAGTGTAGTACTGTTGTAAGAGCAAAACCTGGAAGCAACATAAATGAACATCAAATGGAAAAAGTAGTTAA
This sequence comes from Ictidomys tridecemlineatus, assembly GCF_052094955.1. Classification (NCBI taxonomy): domain Eukaryota; kingdom Metazoa; phylum Chordata; class Mammalia; order Rodentia; family Sciuridae; genus Ictidomys; species Ictidomys tridecemlineatus. Next base: position 103,120,902 of record NC_135477.1, read on the forward strand.
ACAGGAATCCCATGTAGCAGCTGAAACCAGTAAACTCAATCTATATATACATACTAGGATCTCCAAGACTTATTAGGAAAAAAAAAATTGCAGAAAATGTGTAAGACATTAATTTTGTAGAAAAACACCCACACCCAATCATGTACATCTGGATCTCATTCTTTCTCTATCCATATATGTATGTATATATGTACATACATATACACACATATATATGCATATATAAATGCACAGAGATTGAGATTTAGGATAATATTCAAAGGAGACTTTATCTATTTCCATTTACTTTATAGTTGTAAAAGTAATGAATTTCTATATTACTCACCTAAAGATTTAAAAAATTTTAATTTAAATCTAAAATAACAAAATGCAGCTTTAAACTATCAGAAATCAATCTACTGCAAAGCATTTTTAACCAATAATTAAATGTACTTTATAAACTAGCCTGTATTTTATAGGGGCTTTATTCTCCCCGTTTAAAAAGAAAGATGAAACTTTTACATTCTGATGAAAATTAAATGTTGTATAACTACAAACATGCCTGAGAACTCAGTGAAAACAGGATACACACTTCACTCTTTCTGAGCATCACAAAGTGAGTGTTTAAAAAATATTTAAAAGCAAGGAAATGAACCAACCAATAAATAAATGACAGCCTCTAAATATTATGCTTATATTTCTCAGCACTGGCCAAGACTTAAAATCTGGCAATTGATGTAGAGATATTAGAAAATATTCATGAAAAAATTAAAATCTCTTTTATTCTGGGCAAGATTACTGCATTGATTTGTTAATGGTGCTATGCATTGAATCATCAAAAGTAAATTAAGATTTATATTTTGAGACTAATTTTTCTAGCCCTGGACATTAAGTCATTAAATTTTCTGTTAAGATTTTTGAACACAAGCAGTGTTAGTAAATGTTAATTAATTAACATAAAGTGACATTTTAGGGACAGCTTCATAAATCCTCATTAGTCATTAAATACATTTTTTAAAAAATTCAACCATTGTTTCAAATTAAATGTTTTAATTTGTAAAGCTTTCATTTTAATGCTTGGCTAAGAGTCAAAATTCCACTTCAATTTGGTGTCTCCCACACTAATTTTAATGAAATTCAAAAGTTCCATAATATTTTTCAACAAAAGCCAGTTAATTAGCAAGAAAGCGTAGGTTCAACAACATCCCTACAATAGATTTATTTACAAACCACATATCCAAAGGAAACATCCTCACCATTGTAAAAGACACCCATGAAAAACTCAGTTAGCATTATACTAAATACTGAATACTTTTTCCCTAAAGTCAGGAACCAATAAGGGTGTCTGCTCTTTTCACTTCTAATCAGCATTACATGGAGATTCTTTTCAGGACATTAATAAGAAAATAAATGAACAGGCATCTAGATGAGAAATAAATAAATAAAATTATCTCTTTTTGCAAACAACATAATCTTAAATATAGAAAATTTTAATGAATCCACTACAAAACTATTAAAACTGATAAAAAAAAAAGTTCATCAAGGCTGTAAGGTTCAAGACTAATATACAAAATTTAATTTATTTCTGTATAGTACAAATGAACAAACTGAAAAGAAATTAAAGAAACACTTCCACATATATGCAATAACCTTACAAATAATAAAATTATTGTGAATAAGTTTAACAAAATAAGTACAAAATTTATACTGTGGAAAGTATAAAATATTGTTGAAAGAAATTATCACAACCTAAATAAATGAAGAGTTACCACATTTATGGGTTAAAAGATTTAACATCATCAAGATGATATTACTCCCCAAATTGTTCTATAAATATAACACCATCTTTATCAAAATCCCAGTTAGCTTGTCTGCAAAAATTGACAAGCTGATCCTAAAATTTATATGAAAATTCAAAGAAACCACAATAGTAGAAACAATTTTAAGAATGAAGAAAGAACTTGAAGAACTCATACTTGCTAAATTAAAAACTATTACAAATCTACAGTACACACAATAGTTTGGTATTGTCATAAGGATAGAAGATAGATAAAATGATTTAGACTTAAGAATCCATAAATAAACTTTTATATTTATGGTCAATTAACTTTTGATAAGGATGTCAAAAAAATTCAATGGGGAAAATAGTTTTTCAACATATTGTTCAGCCACACCTGGATATCCACATAAAAAAAAAATGAAGCTGGAGTCTTATCTCACATTACATTTTCAAAAATTAGCTCAAAATGGATCAAATAGAGTTACTTTCCTAAATGAAAGAGCCAAAACTCTACTACTTTTAGAAAAAAACATTGGTCTTCATGAACTTGAATTAATTCGGGTTTCTTCTGGAACCCAAAGCCCAGCAATAAAAGATAATTATACTTTGTCAAATTTAAAATCATTTGTGAAAAGCAATGTTGACTTCAAATTATACTACAGAGCTGTAGTAATAAAAATTGCATGGCACTGGCATCAGAACAGACACATAGACCAATGGTACAGAAGGGAAGACACAGAGACAAATCCACACATCTACTGTCATCTGCTTCTTGACTAAGGTGCCAAAAACATACATTGGAAAAAAAAACTTTTTAACAAATGAAGCTGGGAAAATTGGTAATCCATATATAGAACAATGAAACAAGACCCTTATCTCTCACCTGTAAAAACATCAACTCCAAATGAATCAAAGACCTAGGAATTAGACTAGACACAATGCAACTCCTAGAAGAAACCGCAGCATCAACACCTCAGCTTTAAGGCAGAGGCAACAGCTTTCTCAATAGAATCCCTAAAGCTCAGGAAATAATGCCAAGTGTTAATAAATGGAATGGTATCAAATTATAAAGCTTCTGCATAGCAAAGGAAACAATTAGGAATGTGAAGAGAGAACCTATAGAATGGGAGAAAATTTCTGCCATCTACTCTTTCAACAGAGAATTAATATCTAGAAAACATTAAGAACTAAATAACAAAAACAAAACAAAAAATGTTTACACCAAAAAATTTAAAAACCCAATTAATAAATGAGCAAATGAATTAAATAGACAATTCTCAAAAGAACAATACAAATTATCAATATGTGAAAAACATGTTCAACATCATTAGCAATTAGGGAAATGTAAATCAAAACTACAGGGAGATTTCATCTCATGTGTCAGAATGGCAGTCATGAAGAATACAAATAGTAAGGATTCAGGTTGTAGCCCAAAACTGGATTCAATTCTCAGCACCACATAAACAAACAAATAAACAAATAGTTATTATGTCCATCTACAACTAAAAAAAGAATACAAATAATAATAAACGCTAGAGAGGATATAGAGAAAAAGGACACTTTTACATTGTTGGTAGGATTATAAACTAGTACAACCACTTATGGAAATCAGTATGGAAGTTCCTTAAAAGACTAGGCATGAAACCTCCATATGACCCAGTATACCACTTCTCAGTATTTATGCTGATGAATCAAAAGTCATCTTACTACAGTGAAACATGCATACCCATGTTTATAGCAGCACAATTCACAATAGTCAAACTATGGAACAATCCTAAGTGTCCATCAATGAATGAATAAAGAAAATGTGAGTGTGTGTGTGGATGTGTGTAGATAGACAGACAGATAGATAGATAGATAGATAGATAGATAGATAGATAGATAGATAGATGTGTGTGTGTGTGTGTGTGTGTATACACAATGGAGTTTAATTTAGCCATAAAGAAAAATAAAATTATGTCATTTTCAGGAAAATGGATGGAACTAGAGACTATCATGTTAAGTGAAATAAGCCAAACACATAATGTCAAGGGTAGTGTGTCTTGTCTCATATGTGCAAGCTAAAGATAAAAAAGGAAAAGAAAGGTCAAAATGATATCATGAAAATGAAAGGGAGATCAGTATGAAAAAAGGGACCTGAGGTGGGAGGAAATAAGGGAAGGGGAAAGTGCTAGAGAGTGATATTGGCCAAATTATATTGTTATATTGTGTGCATGTATGAATAAATAACAACACATCCCATCATTATGTATAATTATATTACCCTAATAAAAATGTAAAAAAAGAAAAATTAAACAAACAAAATAAAATCATTTGTCCTTTAAAGGATGCCATCAAAAAAGTGAAAAAAATTCTCATATATTGAGAAAAGGCATTTGAAAATTATGTTTGACTTGTACCTAGAATATGTTAAAATCTTTTACAATGCAATAATAAAAACTAAACAATAAAAGGACAAATGAGCCAATTAAAAGCATGTAAAAGATATAAATAGATGTTTCTTCAAAGAAGATATACAAATGCACAATAACACATGAAAAGAAACACAACCTCTTTGGCCATCGGGGAAATGCAAATAAAAACCACAATGAAATTCCATTCCACAACCATTAAGGTGGCTATAATCAAGAGGACAGATGATAAGAAATGTTAATAAGGATGCAGAAAAATTCAGATCCTCATACACTGTTGATGAGAATGTAAAATAATGTATCCACTTTGCAAAACAGTCTAGGAGTTCCTCAAAAAATTAACCATAGAGCTACTGTAGTAACCAGCATTTCTACTCATAGGTATAAACCGAAAGGGAATAAAAATAATATATAAATATCTATAGGATATAAAAATAAATATAAATATCTGTAGGATCCCCCTGCATATAAGACATACATTTCTAACATCATAAATGAAGATAACACAGAATCATTTGATGAAGCAATATCAAGAAACAGATTAATATTGTATAATTCTGTTTTCCCCATTGTATCAAAATAAATACAGATATTGTAACAGCGATATTTGTATAGGATTTGTCTTATAGCTTATGCTTTTGTATGCATAAACTCATTGTCAACTACCTCTGAGCTGGATATCATTATTTTCATGTATCACATGAAGAAGAAACTTAGGCTTTGAGGGTCTAAATTCCTTGAACAGGAGGATACAAGCAAAGGAAGATGTGAATAACTGGTCCTGGACCCATGTACCCACATACCATAGGGTCAGGAGTACAGAAAACAGAATTGGACATGAAACAGGTACCAACCCTGTTCATTTTGAACACTTCCTGAAAAAGAAAAAAATGTCCTGAGCATATTTTGGTGCTATCTAAATGAAATGTTCTTACTTATCTAGTAATTACTTTCTAAAAGTAATTTAACACTATTTACTATTCCTTCCTTCTTTACTCTGTTTCTTTTCATGACTTTGTCGTCTGTCATCTCCTCTTTTGCATTTCTTCTGCATTGCTTCATTTATGTAAAGGTTTCCTCCTACTTTAGGAAGACACTCAGTGTATGGAGCCCTGTAAGTCTTTACTTCTGCCATAGCTATTGAACTGATTGCTCAACAAGAACACTCCATTGATCCTCATATGTAACATTACCAAATGAAATAGTGTATCTCCCCCAATTGTCTTCCAACATTCCCAGTGTTAACTTACAACATCACCATTCTTCCTATTAATGGTCAAATATTGAGGGAAGAACCTTTTGACTACTTTCTTTTCCCCTTCCCTGGCCAATCAGCAATCAGACACTAGTCATGTTACTCAGGAACCCACCACCTTCTCCATCTAGTCCAGTGTTTCAAAACTACACGTATCTACCTAAGAAATACCTCCTGTGTACCTGGCCCTTCAATCCTTCTCTCTCTGTTACTTTCGTATCTGCCTCCTTGCTACTGCCATCAGAGTCACCATTCTTAAAAATTAGTCCTCTTTCCAAAGCCTTCAAAGAATCCCCACAACCCACAGATTCCTTAGCACAACCTCCAACCCTATTTCAGGGTCTGGTCTCAATTCATACTATTAGGCTTCCCCTAAAAATGGATTATTTGATGCTTCTGAAGCTCACCAATGTCTATACCTTAACCCATGAAAGGCCATGTTAGGGATGGAATGTTCTAATTCCTCTCCTAATTGTTTTTCAAAGTTCTGCTTAAACATAATGTCATCAAGGAAGCTCTTTTTAGTACCACCTCTACTCCAATGCTCTTTCTTAACAATTCTATCATGTTTTATTTTTCTTATTCACTTTACTCATATTTATCCTATAGTCAACATATATAGGTATCTCCCCCACTAGATTACAATTTTATTTTTTCAAATTTCACCCAGCTCTTATCATATAAATGTGGCATAAATATTTACTGAAATTTGCTATCACCTATTGAAGAGCATTAAAAAATGAAAAGCATTATACTGACAGGTTGCATGTGACATTATACAGCATCAGATTGGCTTCTGGAAGAAAAGAAAAAAGAAGTATACTTTCTATCTTTATTGCTAGATAATGTTCCTAATGTAAAAGTTGTAAGGGAGTAAATATATCTTAGTAGAAATTCTGAAGGTTAAATTACAGCAGTAGAACAAACTACAAAATTGTTTCATCTCTTTCATTTGTTATTACAGCACCAAAAAAGTAATCTTACTTATTTTACTTTTTAGATCCTTGTAAAATCAAAATGATTCTATAAGAAACACACAGCTTCAAGAGGGAAATGGAGACTCTTATGATGCTGTTTCTGTACAAGTGCCCAATTTTGACCCTCAGATGTAATCAATAATATGACCCAGAAGCCCAAATACTTCAACTCAATTTCCCTAAATTATCTGCAACTTCTGACTTGCATGGTGATGGCTATTTTCTAGACCTGCCATAGATCCTATAAATGTGAACTCAAATGCTCCTATTTTTGCCACTTTAGTGCTGCAAGATAACTAAGCAGTTTTTAATAGAATAGGTCAGAAAGAAAGTTTGCCAAGCTAACTTCTCCCTTTGTTAAAAAAGCACAAGAAAGCATCATAGCAATAGATCAAAATGAAAGCACAGAAAATATTAAACACAACATCCTGTCCTACAATGCTTGACTTTCAAATGTAATAAATTCAACTCATTTAGTTTGAATAAAAGAAAGACTTAATTATAAGCATTAATTCCACCTAGATGAGACCATTTGGAACATTAAAACCCTCTGCTCTATCAAATGATGTTACAAAGAATTATACATAAAAGATGAAAAACTGACTTCAAGTATGTTAATTTTATCAAGAAATAGGAATATGTATATAACATAAATATTCACAAATATAAATTTGCAAATCTCCAAGATATCATTGGAGTAAATTCCATTACTTCCCTTTGGGTCAATAACCATTTGAATTATCTCAACTAAAAACTCACAACCAGAGGGAGGGGAAATCTCACTCTCCAATGAAGCAACTCATGTTAGAGTACCAATTATAAATTAAACAGCATATTCCCTTTAAATTACCTAGAGTTCATTGGTTCATTAGTGTTTTGACACAGAAATAATGTGTTATTCACCTATTTGTCCATTTTCTTAATCACATATGAAGAACATTATTAACAATGTTTCTTAATAACATATTACATAAAATAAGAAGCTGTATTATTATATAATTTCCCCATATATAAAAATGTTTTATGTGGAAAACTAATCTCATTTTCTTATTAAAAAAATCCATACATACCTCACTTTATCATTCAAAATTTATCTCAATGCTAATTAGATTACTAGAATATCTATCTGTTCCTTAATTTATAATAGATTTTCTGAGGTGTTTTTCTGGGGTAATTATTTCAACAAACCTCATAAATTTTTTCATGTTTATTTTAGACTATTAAATGAAATTAAATAAAATTAAAACCATAAAACTGAGTGTAAATAATGAGCTAACATAGGTAATATTTAATATGTTATATCTAAAGGAGGTAATTATCACATAATAGTTTATGCCTAATAAATTATAACAAATTTTAATTTTAATCAAAACTCTGAAACTTGAGGCTGGGGTTGTGGCTCAGTGGCAGAGCATTTGCCTAGCATGTGTGAGGCACTGGGTTCGATCCTTAGTACAGTATACAAAAATGAATAAAATAAAGGCATGATGTCCATCTACAACTACAAAAAAAAACCTAATTTTTTTTTTAAAAACCCTCTGGAACTCTAACAAAATTCTTTAAAATTGCAAAGCATATCAAAATATAAATAGGTACCTTGATACACCAGATATCTCTAAGAGAAATGATTTGTATATTATAGAGGCAAAAACTAATCCCTCCAAAGAGAAAATAATGTTTTTCTCTTCTCAAGGCAAACAGATTGAATTACTAACTTCTACAGTCAAGTAACTCATATCACATGCAAAGCAATACCACACATATCCTGATGCAAAGTCAGCATAAAACTAATTATTAACATTCAGCATTCTGGGAAGCAAAAAACAGAATGAATTTTTGTAGAAAATGCTGAAACTGCAGCCAGACAACAACTTATAGTGTATATTGATGATTCTTACAAAGCTTCCAAATCTGAAACTTACTAATATTTGTTAGTATAACAATTATATAATATAATAATTTGTCTGATATTATATATTATATAGTTATATTCAAGTAATCAGGTTTTTAGAAACTCATTCTATCTCTGTCTCTGTTTTGAAAAAAACAATACTTAGAAAAGAAAAAATTAATTTAGTATAATTATCAAAAATAAATATACCCCAATTCAACAAATTACTACTTGTCATGTTATTTATAACCAGCTCCTTCTTATGGATATTCCTTTTACTGATTCCGCAATCACAAGGATTAATTTGCACTGTATTGGGAGTTCACATGAATTAGACCACGGAAGACCATTTTGATAGGCAGAGTCATCCTATTCTCACAGGATTTGGGGGTGCTTTTACCAGAAGTTGAACATGAAATCCTGCGTTGTAGCTGGTCTTCAATACACAGTGATTCTTTGTCTCTCTAGTAAAGCAAAAATACATAGTGTGAGAAGGGGAGAGTGAAGGAGTTATGAGGAAGGAGGATTTTTCTTGCCCTTTGAATTCAAATTTCCTCAACACATCTCATGCCCCAGTGCATTCCCAGAGGTGCTTCATCCAATCCAAAGGTAACCCTAGAGCTTTTCATCATCCTTCTCCATTCCCTTTTCTCCCAGAAAATAAAGCCCCACTAACATGTTAAAGTATCAAACATTGGAGGTTTAGATCCAATCCTATACCTTATCTACCTTACCTTTCCAGGGTTCTGTGACTAAGACACAGGCATGGGTTAGCACAGAGAATATTCAAAACCCCTGATGGGGAATATCCTCAATTACCCAGGATTCAAAACAAGTCCTTTCCTTCTGAATGACTTTATTTCTATTGCAGAGAGAAGTTTTGTAAGACAAAACAAAATTATATGCCCCTGATCATGGTTTTTCTTTTGACACCTGCTGAGGTCTCCTCACCTTTCTTTATCTCAGGCAGCTGCTTAAACTTATCAGCACTTACTTTACAGCATCTTTGGGTCCAGTATGATGAACACCTAAGGTCAAGTTTGGCTCAATAAGCAATTCTCACCCAACAGATCAAGGAGGTGATTGTGATATCTGTGGCAAGACCAAAAGTCTCACTGGAATAAGAAGGTGCCATATCACTATAGAGTTGTGGTCTTTTTACTAAACAAAGTTTTGTTTGGCTCCTAGAGAAAATTCTGGCTTTCTCAATAAAAATGTGAAAAAATCTACTTACATCTTTCCTATCCTTTGTTATTAGAGCATATATGATTGGATACACTGTGACTAATGAGTTAAAAAGTAGTGGAGTAAGATCATTTGCACTAATTTCAGAGATGAAGCAGAGTCTTATTTTTTAAAAGATTTTACTATTAATCTTATAACTTTTCTATTTTCAAACACAAGCAATGATATTTACCAAGCAAAATAAGATAGTTGGGATGTGGTTGCACTGATCTTATCTGACCTACCTTACTTACTAAAATCTCATTGACTCTATAGGAAATTTATGCAAATATATTTCTATTTGTGTTAGGTATGGCTGATAGTAAGAAGCAGAAACGCATACAAGTCAGTGGAAGAAAATAAATGACATTGCAGGTTAGGCATAGTGGCACCCTCTTATAATCCCAGAGACTTGGGAGACTGAAGCAAGAGGATTCCAGCCTTGGCAACTTAACTAGACCTTATCTCAAAATGAAAAGGGGGCTGAGGATGTTTTTGGGTTTCAATCCCCAGTAAAACACACACACACACACACACACACACACACACACACACACACACACACACCATTGCAAATTTTCACAGGAAAAAGAACAAAGCTCTGGGAACTGAAAATATTGATATCTCTGGGGTAATACCTTCCCATTTGCTACTCCCTGAACAATCAGTGTCCTCTGATTATTTCTGTAATGTGGCCTCCCTTTCCCCTCATCACTTTGTTCTACTTTGTTCTACTTTTATCTCTCAGTGACCCTATTCTCATATGTCTTACAGATTTTCTTCCTAAAAGCTGTTAAGACTCTCAGAAACCCTAGTTTAAATTCTAAAGCGAATATATTTGACTCATATCATCTGTATGCATGAGCCTCTGAGTGAGGAGGTCTGAGAATAAAGACATATCCAGAGAAACCAAAATGGTGGCGTAGGCCTTACCCTTCAGCAGGAGCCAAGGAGTGAGTCCATTCTAATGGTGTTAGTAATAGGGGTGACTCAGTTTAATTTGATGCTGCAAATACATGAGTACTTCCCATGTTATAGGCAAGGGGTAAAATATAAATCACCTAAAAACTTGTAAAATTCTAAGACAGCCTTGAATGAGACGGGCTATAGAAATAGAGACTATGTATAAATACCCATTGATGGAGGCTATATTTTGAGATGCACTTCTTTTTATATTATTTTTCAGAATATAAGTTTTAGAATGTTCCTTAAACTTAATTTGGGTTGCTTTATGATTTTTCCATAATGCCATATGACAACCAAATTTCAGTATCCAACATAGTTATCTCCCTCCATTCTACTCTTTTTCTTTATTTTAAGAAAATCTATAGGATTGTCCCAAACATCTCAGCTCACACAAATCATACATATTAATTATCTCTTTGTCCATAACTATAATCACATGTACCATATGATATGTACCATGATCATTTGTGCCATGATCATTTCCATGCTGGGATTTTTATCCTCTATTTCCTTTTGCTTAGAAATTCTGCCCCACCTTCTTTTCCAAAATATAGCTAAACCTCAAAATCCATCTTACCTTCTCTGTAAGATTCTCCATGATCAATTAAATTAACTATTTTTTTCTTATTTCTCATTTGTTAAGTATTATATAAAATGAAACTACATACATATGAATAGGTTGGAGAATTAAAGAAGAGGTAACATTAGGGATAGATTATTGTGATTACTTCCTAAGACAATGTAAATTGGTGAGAGGGGGTCAAAATGTTTTCACCTAGAAAAAATATATATATATCAGCTTCTCTGGCAGAGAAGAGAGGCCATGCGGCAGGATTCCAGCCAATGGGATTCAGTACATTGAGCAATTACTCAGACAGAAAGAAAATTCAACTAGGAATGAACCCTTCTACTTTATCCCCCCTTTTTTTCTGCCTGGAATATAGATGTAATATTGGAGATTGGGCTGCTATCTTGGAATTATAAGAAGACCACAAGAAAAAAGGAGCACATTTATAGAACCTAAACTTTGTGATATGTTATCCAGCAGCCAACTTCCCCAAAAGCTTCTAACTAGTTAGAAAAATGAAACAAAATATTTAAGCCACTGGTTTGGCAGGATGGGACTTGTTTATCCAGATAGCACAATTCTTAATCCATTCACACAAACTACCTGGATCTTTTCCTAAGTTAGTGAAACTATTTTAAAAAGTTCCACTTATCTGTTTTCATAGCTATTGTATTAAAGAGTTGAGGAAAAGACAACTCTGGTGAATTAGCTTCCCCACCATCTGTCCTTCAGACTTGGTCTTAAATAAGACTTCTATCTTGGAATTCAAAGTCATAGCTCAGGGGTTGTTCTATTTTCCTTTCCTGAATGATGAGATGTCAAAGAAAAAAATGGAAAGCAAGTCCAATGCAGTGAAACAGTCTGGCTAATAATAAGAGTGCTTCAGATTTCACCAATTTGTCTCATTCTTCAACCAATCCTTTCACAAGTGATGATTTTTCAAGGATAAACGAAAGTTCCTTTGAAAAAGTTTAAGGCAAGTGACAGAGAGAATCCACTGAAAATCTGTGGCCAATGCTTCTTCTGAAGTCTAACCCAGAGTATTCTTACAGCATGTTACCTTAATGTATCTAATCAACAACTATCATATTCAACACACAAATTAAATTACATGCTAATGAAATGTATTTTTAAATAAAGAGTATGTTGTGCCCTGAAATTTCCTCAACATTTTACAATATTAGCCCTTGCACGCTCTTAATACTTCCAAATTAAAAAAATTTTTAAAAAGCAAAAACACACCCAAACAAAAAACTATTAAACTACCTGAAGGCACAACATTTTGAAACAACCCAATATTTGCTTAACATCTGTGAACATGAACTAATGTATTTGCTGATTTGATAAACCAAGTATTTATTTTCTTAAACTGAAATACATCACAAATAAATTAGCTTTTGAATCTTGTGGCATTTTTTGTGAACATTTTTCCATGACAGTCTAAGAAAACCTATGGTAACTAGGATTTCCTTTCCCAATGAAGAAAAATATATTAAATATCACTTAAAAAATAGTCGTGACTTTGTAAACGCCCTTGTTTCAATGTCCTTCCTATTCATAGATGACTGTGTTTGTGCGCTGGCTTAACTGGAGACACTGCTCATGTTGCCAGGAATTCTTGCTATGATACAACCATAGGAAGCCTGGGCTTTGGTCCAAGGAACTAGAGCTGGAAAAGTCATCCCCAGCCTTTCAAGAGAATTGCTCAGAAAATGTTCCATACAGTAGGTTGTCCTTTATCCATAGTCACTGATAATAAGACTATTCCCTTGGCATTATTCCTCTGATACTATATTCTGCTGGCATTTCTCCAGTTCAGAGGAGAGTGAGACTTCCAAATCTGATAGGTACCTGCTGACATGGCCCCACTGATATGTCTACCTGAATTTTTCCTGAGGTGTTCAGAGGAAACTCCACCAGATGTCAAAATATGAATATTAAAGTGTATGTTAATATCATGTACTTTCAGAAGCCACTGTGTAGTGTACCAGAGGCATAAGGTCACACACAAGTGAAAAGGCAGAATTATCAACCCTTGTTATGAACATTCTGTCACTCCAAAATGAAAATTACAGAGGTGCAATAAGCTGATAGGTCATCTGGCAGCAAACATACACGTATTGTCTTTCAATCTAAACAGTGGAGCTAGCCCCTCCTGACTTGCATGCCAAGCTCTTCAAAGACTTCATCTCACAATTACTATTATCAGTAAAGTACAAGAGCACTGCCAGTGTTGTTCCTGGAGCTAGCTCTGGGAGAAAAAGATGAGGACTTCAATTCTTCTCGGTCGTTTTTATTGACTGCCTAAAGGGAACATGACTCTAGCAGATGCAGGGGTGATGCACAGTTCTAATGGATTCCCCATGACTCTGCACAAGGCAAGTAAAGATTTCAGAAGGCAGCAAGACAGATTCACTTCTGAGGCCAGAGATGTGTGATCACTGATGCTATTTACAAATTTTAAAAATACTTATTAATCATGCAGTCTAGCACATTCATATTTCCTAGTATTGTTTCCAAATATTCCTACCATGCACTATAAACAGCTTTTCTTTCCTGGAATTTAACACTGATATTACTTTAAAACTTGTTCATGGACTTGCTTTCATTAGTTTTTAAGATTTATCTTCCTTTAGCAGATGTCAAAAATTATCATTTCTAAATTTAGAAGGATGATGGAAGAGGTAAAATTCCTTTATATGATTTAACTGATTGTTCAATCAGAAAAACAAATAGAATTTGGGAGTTCTATATTCTGACTACAGATAATTCTTTATATTTGTTCCAATAAAGATACAAGAATAAGCTTTTGGTAAAGCTGGCCTTAGCCACGATTGCTTTCCCTCTGGCTATGGAATACTAGTCCATAATCTCTGTTATTAAATTCTCAAAACATCAAATAACCTACACTGTGATTAATGGGGATAATGGAGCATGAATAGAAGAATTCATAGGTGTTAACTCTGAAGAAGTTTCTGAGACTTGGTAATAACACTGGAGACAAGATTTTACATGGAAACCTAAAAAAGTACTTAGCTAGTATACCAAATAGTAGTAATATAAATAAATACCTTTCTAATTAATCACTTTTGCTCAAGTGGTTATAACAGGCAATACTTAGAAATTAATGACGTTAGATTGAATACTGGAGGTCTCAGAGCACACTGGGAAATTAAAACCAAATTTGCCACTAAATGGTAGCACAAAGGAAAGAATAATCAGGACTCCAAACTGTATAATATTAGATATATCCCCTGGCTCTCCATCTTCTCTTATCACACAGGAATTTCAGGAAATTCATAAGAAACTTTACATATTGTTCAAATGTGCTAGAGGCCTAGAGAATATGGACAAGAGATAGAGCCTTCAAGACACTTTCCAAGGCTAAGCCTTACACAAACGGTCAGGACTGATGTCAGAAGAGACAGGACCCTAAAGAGCTTCTAGTTTCCCAAATGTTACACTGCACTTGAGTAGAAATGGGAGAAAAACTGAGGTTATATATATATATAATATATATATATATATTTAGAGGAAGAAGAATGGGTGCATGATTGAGAAATTGAAAGGAAAGATCTGTGTTCAATGGTTGAGTTCATGGGGCAAGGGATTTGTGTTTTATTCAGCAATGCACATCCAGTTTGAGGCACATAATAAGATAGAGGAAAGAAGGAAGGAAGGAAGGAAGGAAGGAAGGAAGGAAGGAAGGAAGGAAGGAAGGAAGGGAGGGAGGGAGGGAGGGAGGGAGGGAGGAAGGAAGAGGGGTGAAAGAGAAGAAATGAGGAATCAGTTTATCTGATCCTTTTTCTTTTTTTAATATTTCCACTAGTATGGGATACTTCAGTGGGTGATCTAAGACATGATTTAGGTGATCACGGTACATTAAAAACTCAGTTAGACAGTGACAAGGGTTTTCTCTTTAGAATGTACTAATATTAAGGATAAAATATCTTTTGGTACTATTAAGTCTTTACAATCTTTCCATCCTTATTTAAACTGGAGATGGATGTTCTCAGGCACTACGCCTCCAGGTAACACCAACTAGCTCAAACTGTATACCTATTTGTATAATTGCTATGTCTTTTAGGAAAGGAAACTGATTTTAATGTGTTTATTAGTGCATTTGAGTTATATAATGTGCATTGGGGTACATTTTGACATAATCATACATTCATGGAAGATAATTTGCTCCACTTCAGTCCCCAGTACTTCTTCTTTCTCTCTCCTCCTCACTCCCCTGTTCCTCTTCCTCTACTTTACTGATATTCCTTCTACTATTTATAGTATTTTTATTGATGCTTTATAGATACACAAAAGGTGAAATTCACTGTGATATATTCATATTATGTATGTAGCATTATTTGGTCAATTTCATTCCACTGTTCCTCCCTTTTCCCTCTCCCTCAATCTTCTTCCTCTACTCAGCTGATCTCCCTTGTTTTCATAGGATACCACTGGCCCACAGCCACTTGTTTTTTGTTTGTGTGTGGGGTGGGGAGGTTGCCAAGCAAATCCAAATACAGTCTTTAGTTTCCTGGTGAGAAACTTAAGTGCAAGTGTAACAACTATATTTTCCAATGTCTGCCATAAATTTTATGTTCTTATTGAAAGGGATACTTGCTACAGTCTCCTATTCGTTCTCTTAACCTTCTATTATTAAGCTAATTTAGAAATACTAAATTACTAAGCTAAAGAACAAATGGGTCTCAGCAATAAGAGGAGTCATAAATTTTGAAGCCAATAATCAGCCAAAAATCCCTTAACATCAAAATTCATTTGGAAGGTCAATAATTGATAGATTGCAAAGTAAACCCAGCAACAGCCTGCATTATCTAAATTAGGAACACAACTAGAACTTGTAACATTTAACTTCAGACTTTCAAAACCAGGATTTAAAAAAAGGGCTTAGACAGAGTTTCCTCAACCAACAGCTAATGACATAAGTCAATGAACAGTCAGTAAAAACGCTGGTTAACAATAAGAAGATTAATTGTTCTATTTTTAAAAAGCACAATTGCCACAGTACAACACTATTTAAAAATAAATAAAATATACACACTCACTAATCAAAATGGATTGTAATCATTTCCATTTTTACAAAGGATTGATTAGCCTGTAGGCTCCGGCATGAACAAACATTGATATAGAACCATAATTTTAAAGGAAGAGGGATATTATGGTGAATTGTTCATTACCCTTATAATTGATTTTACCTGATTCTTTTCTCTCCTTTCCCTCTAACTTTATTAGCTTTTAGTCACTTCACAATAATTAAGACTGATATTTATTGGCTTTCAACCATTTCTCAATAATTGAGACCTTGGTCTTGAGACGGAGAGAGAACTAAACAAAAGTAAAACTCATTCATCAATCTAATCCAATCAGTGCCACCTCTTGCATCCTTACACAGTCACAAGAAGCCACAGCAACAACCCAACAGCTCAGAACAATAAATACCTGGTATCACACATTCAGACTTAAGAATCACTGAAATATTTTTCTACATAAAATAAGTCATACTAATGTTGAAGTGCTCTCTAACTATAAAATCCTTTGCCTCACATGGGTGCTATTGTTTAATACAATAACTCCTACAAATATATTCCCAGCTTCCTGGAAGAGTGACATGTAAATAAAGCATTATTGCCATAACATCTCCCTTAATGATCTAGAAAAGGCAGTAAATCATAAGCTGATGGATTCACAGATGGCACTAAATTGTGAAGTGTTGCAAACAGCCCTAAAGGCAGGAAAATTTACACAGAAAAGGCCTAGCATACTTAAAATAAGACCAGAGCATTTTTAACCTTATGGGGAAAAGAAAGTGACATTTTTTTAAAGTGCCCAAAAGATAATGTCCATCCATAAATGCTACAATCAGCATGTAAAAATATGCCAAACAGAATAATTTTTAATTCTTTAAAATCAATTAACACATGCTACCATACTTTGAAGGAGGACTGGTATATGAAGTTTATAATCAACAGGAAAAAACACACCATGATTTCATTTAAAAGTGCAATGAGCTCAGGTTTCTGTTTATAATTTTGAAAGAATGCAAAGTTCCGTTTAATTTATAGATAGGAAACTATCTCCATTTAGGAAACTTATTTCAAGTAAATCTCCTTCATCCTAAGCAGTTTTTGTTGTTGTTGTTGTTGTTTTGTATTGTTTTGCTTTTGCTTCCTTAGGCAGAGCCATCTCTCTGCTCAGATATTTTCAAATGGACCAAAACAGATATACCACTTATGGGGCCCAAGCTTGGGGTTCCAGGTGGCTTTGAGATTGTCTTCCACTTCTCAAGGTGACTAACTGGGCACATGTCAGACATGCAGTTAGAAATACAGTCTGTATCAGTGGTGACAGAAGAAAGTAGACACTGATATGACCACCACCCCAGGCTTCCATCCTCTATGGTCTGTCCCGTACATTTGGGGAAATTTAGATCCATTTTTCTTTTAGATTTTTCATAGTTGTAGATGGACAGCATGCCTTTATTTGTTTATTTTTATGTGGTGCTAAGGATCAAATCCAGTGCCTCACACATGCTAGGCAACTGTGCTCTGCCACTGAGCAATAGCCCCCAATTTAGACCCATTTTTAATATCAAAATATTTCAATATCAAAGAATATTTTCACATGGCTTCCACTCCACCTGTTGATACTTTTATTTTTTCAGGTGGCAAACAATAGTTTCTGCCTTTGAGGTCTTGGTGAGCCCAAGAGAGGCTGTCTATTCTCAGGAACCAGCCTCATATTTCTGTGCTTACCCAGCCAACATCTCTAATCACTGAAGTCTGACAACTGAGGTCTTATTGTAAAACAGGTTTCCAATGCAGGTGTTAGTGACAGAATGTGCAATTGAACTTTATTACCTCAAGGAATTTATTTACACACAAAATAGCGATCAAAAAGAAAAATTATTTGATGTATCTGTCAGGATTAATGTCAGTAACCCTGAACCCTAGAAATGGGTCTAAATCCAATAAGTGAAAATAAATTGATTAAACATATAGTTTATTTTTCCCTGACATAAAAAGAGAAAGACTGGAACTCATAAGCCCAGGTCTGGTTTGTCATCCTCACCTGCACCTCTGCTGTTCAAGATGGCGGTTCAATCCCCAGTACCAAAAAAATAAAAAATAATGGCATCTTAGGAAACCAGCTGCAAGAGTTTGAGGGAATAAAGAGGGGATGACTATTGGAGCAGCAGAGTTGTGGGAAGTAGATTATGTGGGGCCTGCTGCTATTCCCTGAGTCCTATCACAGATTGTTGAAACCCCACCTGCCTTCTGAGTTGGCATCACAGCATCACAAAAGGCACCAGAGACCCTAACATGCTACAATGTCCAGGGTTAGCCCTGCCTTTGGAAGGCACAGGGTAAATATTTCTGGAGTAAATCTCTGATGGGGGAGCTCTGCATTCTGCCCTAGTTTCTCTGGCAAGAAAGGTCCCTAAATATGCATCGGTGGAGAGCAATAGGACTAAAGACCTTCTCTGGACATTCAATCCCACAGCAATAGTAGAGACAAATAATAGAAAGGCTGTGGACACTTCGCCAGCAAGGTACCTCAGCATAGGATACTCCCATTCATTTCAGACCATATGTTTTTGAACAAAACTGGAAAACTAACTGCAGAGAGTACGTTCCATATAGACTTCTGTCTGCTTCACACCTGCCTATACCATTAGTGGGATGCTACTCTTACAAGATCTAAGGAGAAAACAGGTCGCTCAGGCTCTCACATGGTATGCATTGTGTCAAAAACAACTAATCACAACCAAGAGCTATAGGGAAACTACACTATGAAATCCGTTTGTTATTAAACTCAAAACCACATGCCAGGGTACATTGCCACAAGGTGATTTCTTATGGAGAAGGCCCTCATATAAATGTGGAAGAATTTTCCATCATAACAGATTATAAAATTCAACACAGAAACATAAGAAATATGAAAAAAGAAGGCAATATGATACTTCCTAAAGTTTAAAATTCATTAGGAACTTTTTCTAAAGATATAAAGGTAGATGAAATTCTAGACAAAATTTCCAAAGAATGATTTTCAAAAGATAAATGAATTCCAATATTACACAAATAAGCAACTAAATGAATTAAGGAAGACAATACAGGCTATGAACAGAAATTCAATAAGGAGGTAGAGATTATGAAAAAGAACCAAATAGAAAATGAAAAGTTTAGTAAGTCAGATTTAATTTTAAAAAAAATCAGTTGAAAACCTCAGCAATAGACTAGAACAAGTAAAAGAAAGAATATCAGAACTTGAAGGCAAGTTTATTGACTTATGACATTCAGATAGTAATTAATAAAATCCTATTTGGTAAAACATCAGCAAATATTTCAAAAACTTTGAGAAAGATATGGACATCCAGGTACAGGAAGCCTCTAGAACCCCAAAGAGACAAGACCACAAAAGAGCCTCTCAACTACAGTTATAGTTAAACTGCTAAAAGTACAGAACAAAGAACATTAAAATACATAAGAGAGAAGTACCAAGTCACATTTAAAGTTGAACCCATCAGAAAATTTCTCAGAAGAAACTCTGAAGGCCAGAAGCACATGCAGCAATGTATTTTGAGGCCTGAGAAAAACAACTGCCTGCCTAGATTACTCTACCCATAAAAGTTACAATTCAGAATCAAAGAAGAAATAAAGACCTTTTAAGATAAGCATGAATTCAGAGAATTCATGATCACTAAACCAGCAGTTTACAGGAAATCCTATACCCAGGAGAGGAAGAAAGATAAATACAATCGTGAGAGCACGGGAAAGAAGAAATCTGACTAGAAGAATAGATAAGAAAATAAGAATTAGGAAAGAACCAAACATTAATATGGTAAACCATCAAATCTCAAAGATCAATAAGGGAAGAAGAACTGAACATAGAATATCCAAAACAACCAGGAGAAAAAAAAAAACAACCAGGAAAAAAAAATGATAGATACAAACACATACTTTTCAATAATAATCCTGAATGTAAATGACTTAATTTTTAAATTAAAAGACACAAACTGGCTTATTTGATTAAAAAAACAAAAAAGATCCAACAATATGCTGCCCACACATTCACCTCACCAGCAAAGACATACACAGACTGAAAGTGAAAGATAGAAAATGGTATTCCCAGCAAATGGAATCTGAAAGCATGCAGAAATGGCTATATTCACATCTAACAAATCAGGCTCTAAGCCAAGATCAGTTGGAGGAGACAAAGAATATCAGTATACTGATTAAGGAAACACTTCATCAAGAAAATCTCAAAATTATAAATACATATGCACCAAACAGTAGAGCATCCAATTTTATAAAACAAATACTATTGGACATAAAGAGAGAGATAGACCCAATACAATAATAGTGGATGATTTTAGTAAGCCAGAGTCATCAGCAGATAGATCATCCAGACCAAACCGTCAACAAAGAAACATCAGAATTAAACTACACTATAGAGAAAATGTACTTAACAGACATCTACAGAATATTCCATCCAATTTCTATAGAAAACACATTTTTTTTTTGTCAGAACATGGAACTTTTTCCAACATAAGTCAGATTAGGCCATAAGCCAGATCTGAAAAAAAAAATATTTTTAATTGAAATACTTTCTTATATCTCATCAGATTATAGTGGATAGAAACTGGAAATAAATAGTAAGAGGAATGATAGAAACTATACAAACACATGAAAATTGGACAATACATTTTTTATGAAGAGTATATTTTTGAAGAAATAAGATGGGAAATTTTGAAATTCCTAGAATCAAATAAAAATGAAAACACAACAAACAAGAACTTTTAGGATATAACAAAAGCAGTAACAAGAGGGAAGTTCACAGCTATGAAGTATTACATTTAAAAAATACGCTGTAAGGTATGTTTGCTCAGTTTCTTGGCTCATTTATTGATTGAGTTATTTGGGTTTTTTTGGGGGTGTTAAGTTTTTTAAGTTCTTTGTATATCCTGGAGATTAGGTGGGCTAAGGAACTGAGCAGACAATTCACAGAAGAAAATATACAATTGATCAGCAAATATATGAAAAAATTTTCAACATCTGTAACAATTAGAGAAATGTGAATAAAAACTACTCTAAGATTTCATCTCACACTAATCAGAATGGCAATTATCAAGGATAAAAGCAACAATAAATTTTGGCATGGGTGTGAGGAAAAAGGTACACTCATTCATTGCTGGTGGCACTGCAATTAGTGCAACCAAACTGGAAAGCAGTATGGAGATTCCTTAGAAAACTTGGAATGGAACCACCATTTGACCCAGCTATCCCAACTCCTTGGTCTCTACCCAAAGAACTTAAAATAAGTATACTACAGTGACACAGCCACATCAATGTTTATAGCAGCTCAATTCACAATAGCTAAACTCTGGAACCATCCTAAATGCCCTGCAATAGATGAAAGGATAAAGAAACTGTGAGATATATATCTCACAGTTTCTTCATATATATATATATACACATACACACACACACACACAATAGAATATTAATCAGCCTTGAAGAAGATGAAATTATGGCATTTGGATGGAGCTAAGTGAAGTAAGCCAATCCCCCAAAACCAAAGTCTAAATGTTTTCTCTGATAAGTAAAAGCTGATCCAAAGTGGGGCAGAGCAAAGGAAGAACGAAGGAACTTTGGATTGGGCAGAGGGGAGGGAAAGAAGGGATTATGAGAGTGGGAAAGATGGTGGAATAAGATGAACATCCTTACCCTATGTACACAAATGATTGTGTGAATAGTGTGACTCTGCATTATGTACAACCAGAGAAATGAAAAGTCATGCTCCATTTGTGTACAATAAGTTGAAAGGCACTCTACTGTCATATATAACTAACTAGAATTTTAAAAATAGATTTCAAGAATTACTGCCTTTGGAACAGGAGTTCCCTGTGTTTCTCCTTTGCTAGCAAAGCAATAAGCCTTTTTCCTTTTTCTCAAAATTGTGTGTTCATTATTGGATTAATATCAGGGACAAGGACGGAGCTTTTGGCAACAATCAGACACTAACAGCCACAGCAGCCTCTGTGGGTTTGTTGATTATTCTCCATATTCTCCTCTATGGTTTCACACTTTATTATTCTCCATTTTTTTTACATTCAACTCTGTGTCTCAAGATAAGCTAATTTTGAAAACACAAAAGCATAAAGTATGTGTCATAACAAAACAAAGCAAACAAAAATAGATTGCAAACCTAACAATGTATCTCAAGGTCTTAGAAAAACAAGAACAAACTCTACTCTTCAGCAAATGGTGATGGTAAAACTGGACATTCACATGTAGAAGATTAAAGCTACATCCCTATCTATTACCTTTTACAAAAATCAACCCCAAATTGATCAAAGACCTTAATATTAGAGCCCAAAACTTTGAAACTGCTAGAAAAAAAAAACATAGGGGATATGTTCAAGAAATTAGCACAGGCAACAATTTCATGAATAGGACTTCAATAACCTAGGAAACAAAGTGAAAATTGACACATGAGATTATACCAAATAAAAACGCTTCTGCACAGCAAAGGAAGCAATCAACAGAGTTAAGAGACAACTTACAGAATGCTGGGGAGGGGGGATCTTTGCCAGCTATTTATCTGATGGAGAATTAATAACCAGAATATATAGAGAACACAAAATTATTTTAAAAAGAACAAATAATCCAATAAAAATGGGCAAATGAATATTTTTTAATACACGAAATATAAATAGCCAATAAATATATGAAAAAGTGCCCAACAGCTTTAGCCATCAGAGAAATGCAAATCAAAAGTACACTGAGAATCCATCTCACCCAGTCAGAAGAGCCATTATCAGAAAAAAAATGGAAGGAAGGAAGAAAACAAATGTTGGTATGGATACAGATAGAAAGGAGCCCTTATACATGGTTGGTGGGAATGTAAATTAGTATAACCACTTATGGAAATCAGTATGGAGGTTCCTCTGAAAACTAAAAATAGAACTCTCATGTGATCCAGCTACACTATTCCTGGGAATTTATCCAAAGGAAATGAAGTCAGCATACAGATAGATATGTGTGTAGCCATGTTTCCTGTGGCACTGTTCAATATAGCCAGGTTTCGGAATCAGCCTAGGTGTCCATCAACAGATGAATGGATATAGAAAATAAGGTGTATGTGTATACATACATACACACACACACACATATATACACACAGTGTAGTATTATTCAGCTATAAGGAAGAATGAAATTATGTCATTGTAGGTTGGAGGGAACTGGAGGTCCAGCATTAAAAGAAATAAGCCAAACATAGACAAGTACTGGCATGTTTTCTTTCATATATGGAAACTTTGGGAAAAAAAAGAAGATGATGATGAACTGAAAGTAGAAGAGGGACTATTAGGGAAAGAGAAGGATATGAGGGGAAGAGGGATTTAGGCAAGGGTAGAAGGGGTAGAAGGGAAGGATAGTCATAAAGCATGATAACATGGTATATGCATGCATGGAAATGTCACAGTGAATCCCACTAACTTGTATAATTAATATTCATTAACATTTATAAAAACGATTCTATTCTATTATATTCAAAGATGTTAATTTTTAAAAATTCTTTTAGTGTTAGTTCTTTATTGACAAAATAAGAATTGATTCTCAATTATTTATTTAACACAGTTTCTTTGAGTTTGATATCACAATAAAATTTCCTATTTTCCCCTCACCTTTTAAAGAATGCTGCTTTATGGGTTTACAGTTTATTTACCACAGGGATTTTTTTATGCTATCACAAAATGCAAAATGTTTATGAAATTATAAAGTCATAAATTTTAAGGCTTTCCCTTTTTCTATTAAGTCTTTTACCTATTTAAAGACAAGTTTTAGGGCCAATTAACATAATAAATTTGGTAAGGAATATTTTAAGCATTTTATTCACATTAAATGGCTTATGCATATCTCTTCACATTTAAAAGTATGTATCAATATATCTGCTTTCACATAATATAACACTTTATATGAATGATGTTTCATTAAACAACTTGTATTAGTCAGAGTTCTCCAGAGAACCAGAACCAACAAAATGAACAGATGTTTCTGGCCTTATGATGAGCTTCCAGCATAAGTTGAAACTATCATTCAGTTAAAAATGCATCAAATACACCTAACTGTACTGAACACCACAGCTTAGCAGCACAGTGTGTGGTGGCAGTCAGTTGTTCCCCCTTGTGATCACATGTGGTTGACTGGGAGCTGTGGCTGTCTGCTGTTGCTTGGCATAACGCTGCATATTGCCAGTCAGGGAAAAGATCAAAATTCAAAATTTGAAGCACAGTTTCTACTGAATGTGTATTGTTTTTGCACCATGTAAAATTGAAACCATAAGTTTAACCATCTAAGTCAGGGATTGTCTGAATATATGTAGGTACAGACAGATTTTGTCATAAGGAATCGGATCTCTCAATTATGGACAAGCCCAAGTCTAAAACCAAGTTCAAAGTATGAGTCTGTAGGCTGGAAACTCAGGGTAGTCAAGGGTGCTGATAAAACCCAAAGGCAATCCTGTGGAGAACTTCCTCTTGCTCAGACCAGTCTTTTCATTCTATTCAGGCTTTCAATCGATAGAAAGAGGCCCACCCATGTTATGGAGGCCAACCTACTTATTCAAAATTCACCAATTTAAATACTAATCTCACAAAAATACCCTTCAAATTGATATATAAGTTAACTACCACACTCTTTTTGAGGGGGAATGGAGCAGGTACATTTTGTTTAACAGATAATTCATTGTTGGTTACATTGTTAACCAAACACATTAATAATTATACTAGCCATTATTTAATTTTAACATTAATTTCATAAGTCTCCTTTTTGCATGTCTTGAGAAACTAGAAAAAAATTACTGCAATAATAGTCTAAATTCTGAAAATCTTAACCGAATAGGAAGTTTAAATAGAAAGGATAACAAACACTGTAAAACTCGAAGATATTCTTTGGGTCTAACAGGATTACAGTTCCCTCTTGAAAGTTAACTTGAGCCTAAATTTCAAAGTCACTTCTAAAGTACTGGCCATGGCTCTAAAGTTAATTTCAGAAGCCAAACATTAAAACTGTTTGTTTCTTAAGAAAGCCATGCCAAACATTTCTGATCAGTTTAAACAAATATTTTTCTGTTTTTCTTTGTTATTTTCATAGTAAATAGAAAATCCTATTTCTAAAGAACAAAACAAAACGAAAAAACTATTCCTAAGAAGTAACCCTAAATAACAGGAAGTCCCATATCAGCCTTGGGAAATAAAGGGGAAACTCTGATCCTTAACAACAATAGCTCAGGGGATGCTGGCATCAGCTGCCATAAAGAGCACATCATGGGATTTTACTCTAGAATCACAGTGGGCCCAGAATAACTGAGTGCTCCACAGGCCTATGGGAGGAAAACCATCACTGCCTGGAACAAGCTTCACATGGACAGCCCCTCCTTACGCCCCCACAGAGATGGGAATTAGTCTTCTAGATGTCTTCCTCTGTCAGCCCTGATAAAACCAAAAGAACTTCTGAGTTCCGTCTTGCCTTTGCATTATCTGTGGGGATATTTAGAGCCAACTATTCGCAAATAATGAATACACTTTGATTTTAAAGAATCAGAACACTACTCACTTTCTCTGCATTTAAACAATTGTCATGACACTAATCAGGGGCGTCAATGACTCTGAGTCACTAAAATGTCAGGTGTGCACAGACTGGTTTATTAGAAGGCGCAAGCCTTGTTCTGTTTCTGAGAAAGAAGAATGATAAAAATGCTTTACCAGGTTTACCTTTTCTCATGTCTAAAAATTGTGTCTTCTTTATGTGAAAAAGCAATATCTATATATTTATTTACAATTAACAGAAAGCAATTTCTGAGCTGTGTTATATATTTACCATTGAGTTTTTTACTTCTCAGAGTAATAAATTTATTAACTACTAACAGTTATGCTAATAGTACATACACACACACACACACAATCCTTACTCCCTCGGCAGTTCAGAAACATTAAAAAAAACCATAATGGTTCAAAGACAGAAAATTATGTGTCTAGAGATGCCAACCTAAAGTCAGAATATAAAAGTTTTTCAGATTTCTGTGTAAAAGGAGCTAGCAAAGAAAAAAGGTTTTGACGTCAGTTTTAACTCCAGTTCTCTGAGACTTTGGGCAAATAACTTCTTAAAGGTTAACTCTTGGATTTAAGATTAGGCTAACTCACATGTGTGCGGTGAGGATTAAATGAAATATTTTCAAAATCCTAGTATACAGCATCTAACACATAAGGGGACTCAACTGACACGTATCTTTCTACCCTTTGCCTTATGGCACCAGAGAAAACTCTGGGATGAATGTTCTTGTGTATACTCAGGAAGACACTCTGCAGTCCATTAAGGAAAATGTTTAAGTTAAATTACTAAATGGATTCATCAGCTCTGTATTTTCTTTCAGCACCCATTTTAAAAGTAAACCCATATTCATTGGAGAAATGACCAACACTTATGGAGCAAAATGAAAGCAGTTGACTCACTCATTATGGATACAGAAAACTGAAACTTTGTATAATCTTCAATAACAGAGCCTACTATCCTAAACAAATCACACAAAAATTCTTCGTCTTCAAGCCCCATAGCAGAAATAAAAGTACCTGGGAACACATGCCTTCAAGCAACATCCCTTAAACAATGCCTAAGGGAGGGAGGAACATGATCAAGCCAGATACCCTGCCCCATCTGTACACCTCTGAGATGTGACCTGTGCTATCTCCAGGTAACACCCCACCCCCTAAAAAAAGACTGAGTCAGTAAACCCCTGGAGATTTTGCTGGATGATATACCTTTGCTGGGTTTTTGTTTATGGTCTTGTCTTCCCAATCTCCTATCAGCTTTCCTCAGCAAATTTCTTTTTTATGTATGTATGTCTGTATGTATTTAGTTCTTTTTAGATACACATGATAGTAGGGTGTATTTTGAATTTTGACATATTATACATACACAGACTGTAACTTATTCTAATTAGGATCCCATTATTGTGGTTGTACATGACATGGAGTTTCACTGGTGGTATATTCATATATGAATATAGGAAATTTATGTCTGATTCATTCTACTGTCTTTCCAACTCCAATTCCAAATTTTCCCCCTCAATTCCCTTCATTCCTTTTTGTCTAATCCAGGGAACTTTTATTCTTCCCGATCCCATCCACTACCTGTTGTGTGTTAGCATCTTCATATCAGAGAGAACATTTGGCCTTTAGTTTTAATAAATCATGTTCATCCAGATGAGTCCTTCTCTGATAGCTTTGGAGGAATCCAATCTAAAAGAGGTGGCTGTACCCATTCATTCAAGGGTGTGGGGAGAATGATCTAGAGGCAGATAGAAACAATCCCTAGATAGACAATTGTGGGTTTGGCTTTCTTCCCTCACTTGTGACCAAACTCATAACTGAGCTGCACCTGCATTTAAACTGTGCCAGGCATAACCCATTAAATCCCCACAGCAACTTCATGAGAGATGGATGATGTTTTTATCTCAAATTCCAAGGACAAACAGGTTAAGTTTCTTGCTCAAGTTCACAGAGCTAATCAGTGACAAATATGTGTATATTCTTCAACTCCATGCCAGACAGCTTCTATAGATAGATCAATTACACTAACTATACAATGCACCATAGGATCTGTAGTTGTCTCAAAAGCAAAACCAAAAAAAAGTATTAACAATAGAATTTAACCTACAATTTAATTTTCTTTTACTATGACACCATGATAAAGTTACATATAACTTCATCCAAGTAATTAGGTGCCCATTGACTTCTTTCTCTTTAATTGTATGACTCTTATTTTTAATCAATTTTTTATTTTTATTTTTGAAATATATATCTGCTCCTTAATTCATCCTACCAGACTAAAGAAGAATGCTACTTAATCTTGACTTTTGAACCAATATTAAAATTATAAATACCCAATTAATTTCCCAATAAAATACTGTAACATCACATATCCTATGGAAAATGTTTGACATTCTGCGTTGGAAGATTTCACTTCAATCTCTATCAGAATGGTAATGCTTTAGTTCAAATGTATCTTTGGGAAGTTTTATATTCTGTTCATAAGTGCCATCTCAAGGGGAAAAATTGCTTCTTTCAAAAATGTATTGGCAAAAATGCTATGAATTGAAGAATCCAAATATATCATAAATATCCCTTGTCACCACTATGAACAGTTGGACTACCATCATTTCATATCATTTTGGAAGCAACTAACGATTTCATTATACAAAGATGTATGACTTGGGTCTAAATGGCACACCAAGTGTGCTTGTGCCAGGGGGTTGTCCATGGTCCAAAATCCTGTGGCTGAAAACACAATGAAAAGAAGATGGCATAATCCCAGTCATTTCTGCTTCTATATTCATCCTAGGAGTAAATTCATTGTTATAAAATGGGCATTTTCTGATAAAATTGAGTATTACTGTCTTATGAAAATCTCAAATATATAGAAAAATTCCACAAATAGCCAATTTCTAGAAACAGAACTTCAAAAATGGATGGAATCTTATGGTGTCATCCAAGGACATTTATGCCTAGGGCATAAATTTCCTCAATCAATTTCCAGTCATGTGCCCTCTTCCTAACACCTCCTCGATTCAAATGTTTGAAGAGAAAAATGCACAGGCCTTAACTTCTCAATTGATAAAACATGATATTATTTCTTTCAGCTTCTCTGTACCATGTATAAATGACAACATGCCTTAGAACACGTTCCTGAATGAAGAACAGATTTAAAGGCTTTTTCTAGAAATAGAATAGAAACTAAACCTGAAAATTAAACCAGTCAGTTAGAGAGGTTTTTTTTATCATACAAGAAGAAAAATTTCCTTGTTTCTCAGTTAAGTATGCAAAAATAGCTCAGAGGTGTCTCATACCAATGGAATAATGAGCTCTTATATGGTAATATTTCCTCTGCATTCTCTACGGACTTAGTTAAGTATTAATAACACCTGACATCCCATTTATTGGCTACTATTTTAAAAGATTCTTCTAAAAACATGGT